>NC_136059.1:300024342-300358223 GCF_964261635.1 Lissotriton helveticus
ATTAAGTGACAGTAAAATCAATCCTTCAACGACCTGTTTATGCTATAATAAGTGTAGCAACAACTGCCATCAAACATGGCGACATTATTTGGAAAGAGGCATACAACACAAGGTACAATGTATATACAGAATATTGGCGTGAGGTTGCCGCAATTGAGAAAACAGTCGACGTTTCGACCCTCTGAAGTTGCAGGATAGTTTAACCTTGCTGTGGGGTCTTCATCAGGACGAGGGGGTGGGGCAGAGGACCTAATAGAAGTATAATAAATTGAATTGAAATTAGAGGGTTGCTATTCCTGCCTCTAATTATCACACAGGTAGAGACGAACAAAATCCAGGATAAAGTCTATTAGATAGTTAATTATAAAGAAATGAAATCTACTATGTTTCGGAGGATCCGAGACATGGAACAGGGTAAAACCTTATTAATTGAGAAAATAGGGCGCCTGAGTGGGAAAACCAGCATGTTACACGGCGGCCCGCCACTCGCAATAGGCATTCAATAGAAGCAGGGAATCTCAGATTAAGGGCTAACAATTAACAAGAGTCCAGAAGCTAATAAAAATCATGAATAAAAAACATACCACAGGGTCAAAAGTCCGCCGTGTGGTCTTTATTAAGGATTGGAATACAGTGGAGCTGCATCTGAAATGATGAGCGTACATTAATCACATATCTGTATTATCGGGGAGCAGACATTCGAGAGGATTACAACAATGTCCGGTTGGGAACAGTGAAATCGTGCTTACCGCTGGTAGCGTCCTGTTAGGTATCAGGATACGGTAAGTTCAGACATCGTAGGGAATAAATCAGTGGTTTGTCTGTTGGGGCAAGAACAGAGGGACCGTAAAGAAACAGACCACTTTGGTATAATTTAAGGCGGGAGGCGGACAATGAGCGAAGCCATACTCACTCGATAGGAATGATCAGAGAGCTCCGTGCGAAGGCAGCCGATCAATGCAGCGTTACCTGGATTATGGAAGGAGTCATGGTAACCGGTCACGGAATAAATCAGTGGTTTGTCTGTTGGGGCAAGAACAGAGGGACCGTAAAGAAACAGACCACTTTGGTATAATTTAAGGCGGGAGGCGGACAATGAGCGAAGCCATACTCACTCGATGGGAATGAATCAGAGAGCTCCGTGCGAAGGCAGCCGATCAATGCCGCATTTCCTGGTTTGTGGAAGGAGTCATGGTAACCGGTCACGTGGTGACCTTGGAATTCATGAAAATGGAAGAAAGACTTCCAATGTCGTCTGCCATGATTACCAACACTGAAAGGTGCTTAAGTGGAGTAAAGGATTTAGAGTATCGTTTGTCCATTGTGTTTCATTGAACAATATTAAATAAATGCCAATGCGATATTAAGAAAAAATAGAAATAGAAAAACACTATAATCATAAAAACGACATGTTGGTGAAATGTGGGCGTACCTCTCAAACATGAGGGTAAAGGCCCGACCATTAGTGAATCGACAATTATAATCACATGTGATTTAATTTGAGACACCGCAGTGAGACAGTGGTGTCAGTGCAACAACATTAGGGTATGGTCACATGTTGAATCTCAGAAGCAATTAAATGGAAAAATGAAACAATGAAACCCTACTTAGAGAAAAAGAAGGGTGGGATACTCATAGATTCAATGATGAAAATTTTTGAAACTAATATAAGCAAAGCAACCCCATCATGGTAGTGTAGCCAGTTGGGAGAATGAGCTGTCTAGTTCATTGAGACCTGTTTCTATTGAATTAAAAAAGTAAATCCATTTCAGTTCTCGGGTGTTTAGAATGTCAGAGATGTTACCACCTCGTGGTCCCATCGTTGCTTTTTCAATGACCAACCATTGTAAACTTTCAGGGGGATGGGAATTCAGCTTGAAATGTTCCACTAAAGGTGCCCCTTGAACATCACATCGAATTCGGCTCATGTGTTGTAGTATCCGAGCTTTTATTTTTTGCTGAGTTTGGCCAATGTAGATTTTGTGACATGGGCATACAATGGCGTAAATGATGTTGTTGGAATTGCAATTGCTGAATGATTTGAGTTTAATGGTAAGATGAAGATGTACAAACTCCTTAGTCTGAATAGTAGAGTCGCAAGCCTTACAATGGCCACATTTGAAATGACCAATGACTGGTGGTAGGTTCCACATGGTGTTGATCGTAGGTTGAATGTCAGGGGATAGGAAAGAGCAGACAACATAGTCTTTAATGCTTTTGGCTTTCTTAAATGCATGAAGTGGGGTCTCAGGTTGTTTGATATCATCCGATACCAAATGCCAATGCTTGTTGATGATTCCTTTGATGCTGTTACTTTTGGTATTGAAAGTGGTGACACAAACAATACGACTTTCTTCATGGTTGGTTCTATCTTTGGGAATTAATAGTTCTTCACGGGGATAGAACCAAGCTCGTTTGCGGGCTTTCTTGATCAAACGTCTTGGGTAGCCACGATTGAGCAAGCGGGTAGAAAGATCCTGTGATTCAGAGAAATAATCGTCTTTGTTCGAACAATTTCTCCGTATCCTCAGAAATTGCCCGAAAGGCAGGTTGTCCCGGAGAGCGCGAGGATGATGACTGTTATAAGCCAATAGGGAATTTCTCTCAGATGCTTTTCGATATAACTTGGTACAGAGTCTTCCAGAATGGTGATAAATAGTGACATCCAGAAAGTCAATGGTGTTGCTGTCCGATTGGATTGTAAACTTGACATATTGGGACTGTTGGTTGAGCCAAGTAAAGAAACTGTTCAGTTGGTCATGACTGCCGTTCCAAATCATTAAAATGTCATCGATGTACCTCATCCAGAGGCCCACTTGGTCTCTGAATGGGTTCGATTGGTTGAGAATAGTGTCTTCTTCAAATGCTGCCATGTACAGAATGGCTACATCAGGAGCAAAGGGAGCCCCCATTGCTACACCAGAAGTTTGAAGGTAAAACTTGTTGTCAAACAGAAAGAAATTGCGGGTCATTGCGATTTTGAGCAAAGCTACAATGAACTCTGAGGGTACTTGGACAGGTGCAGGACGTTTCTGAAGACATCTGGCTATAACTGTGAGAGCTTCCTGTTGGGGAATGCAAGTATAGAGGGAGACTACATCGCAGGTAGCTAATCTTTGGTTTGACGGATCATAGGGTATACTTTCAGTTATGTTTAAGATGTGCATCGTGTCTCGAAGGTATGATGGAGTAGCCTCAGCGAGTGGTTTGATAAAAAAGTCAATGTATTTTCCCAATGGTTCCAGTATGGAGCCACAACCAGAAACAATTGGGCGACCCGGAGGGTTTACCATGCTTTTGTGGAGTTTGGGCAAAGTGTATAGTGTTGCCAGACGAGGATGTTTGTTATTCAACAAGTGAAATTCATTCTCCGAAAGGAAGCCTAAACTGAGACCGTCCTCGGTTACTTCTAGGATCTCTGTAGCGATGGCGCTGGTGGGATCAGACCTCAACAGTTGGTAACAATTGTCGTCCTGTAGTTGACGTAGTATCTCAGATTTATAGGCAGATAGATCCTGTATAACAATTGCACCGCCTTTGTCTGCAGGCTTGATCACGACTTGATGGTTATTGGCCAATGACTGTAGAGCTGTCTTTTGGGGTTTGCTGGTGTTGTATCGAACAAAGGTTTTATCTTGGAGAACCCGTTGCACATCGCGCCAGACAACAGCTTCATAGGCTAGAATCTGATTCGACATACTGTTGGCATATGGAACAAAGGTTGAAGGAGGACGCAGGCCGGTAACAGATGACTTAAGCTGTGTTACCGTGTTGCGGAAGAAGTACTTAAGTCGAATCTTTCGGAAAAATTTGTAAAGTTCTGTTCTTATTACAAAATTGTCTGGATTGTACGTAGGGACGTACGATAGTCCTTTGCTGAGTACTTGGAGTTCCTCATCAGTAAGTGTTTGGTTGGAAATGTTAACCACAGGATTGAGGGTTACAACCGGTTCCATCGATCCTACCAACGGTAGGTCTTGTTGCGAGTCACTCTTTCGCCGTGTTGTTCGGGTTGAAACCGAACTTGTTTCGAAGATTGGCCTCGTCCTCCATCCCAGTTGGTTTGATTCTGCTGGGGGCCACGTTGATTCTGACCGCGGGGCCATGAGTTGCCTCTTCCTCGGGGAGGTCGCCAAGATCCCCGACCTTGTCCTAAAAAAGGAGAGAATTGCTGGGGTGGGTAGTTGTAATCAAAATATTGGTATTGGTAACTAGGACCTGCTGAGTCTTGTTCTCCTTCGGAACTGTAGGACGAGTCAGAGAAAGTTGGATAATTCCGTCTACCTCGGTATGTTCCACGGCCTCTATTAGTGAAGCGTCCCTGTGTGTCTTGTCGGTAGTAGTCGTCCTGTAGGTATGGATATGTCTTTTTTTTGTCGTATAGGCGAATATCGCGAGCCAATTTTTCAAGTTTGCGGTTTTGTGTGGTTAGGTCAAAATCAGTGAGTGTGGATTGCAAGTTGGTTAGGGTATCCTTGGCGCTTGCAAAGTTGGTATCAGCGGATATTTCAGCTCCCCTTATGCATTGCCCAGTTTCATACGGCTCAGCATCATTGGCAATGACACCGTCGGCAAGTATAATTTGGCACGTGCCGGCAGATACAAGGGAGGAGATCTTTAAGGGGGAGTATGTGGATGTGTTTGATCTGATTAATGCAGGTGTGGTCCCGGGGAAAACCAGATCGGGTAAAGATGGGGAAATGAAACAGAAGAAGGTCTGGGTGGAATGGTCATTGAAGAACTGGGTGAAAGGGTTTGCTATATATGCAGCAATTATGGTGGAACGGTTCCCTGTATTGGCGGCACAGTTGATAAGTTACATGGCATTGATTCATGGGGCGGCTTTAGAGTTTCAGGGAACGGCATGGTTGCAGTATGACACAAAATTCAGGCAGATGAAGGCGGTGAAACCCGACATAGCATGGGATCAGCGCGAGATTAATATTTGGCATGGGGAATTTTATTCAGCGGTACCAACTAGCAAACCTACACATTCCTTTCGAGGAGACAAGGGTGCCGGGGAAAAGAAACAAGCATGCTGGCAATTCAACAAGAATGAATGTAATAGAGGGACGGCTTGTAAGTTCAGGCACATGTGTTCCTTCTGTGGGATGTTTGGCCACACAGAGATCAAGTGTTTCAAGAAGGGTGGAAAGCCTAAGGAGCCCCGTCCTCACCCTGCAGCTCCCTTGCAACCAAAACCTCGCCCCTCACAGTGAAGCTCGGAGCCTGCCCACGCCCATAAACCTCCCAGTATTAACCCATCTGCTCGCAAGGTATGAGAGGGGGTCAGAAGCACAATTTTTGTATGAAGGTTTTAAGTACGGTTTTCACATTCCCTCGGCTGCAGTGCCATCCGCAGTTCCTCCCCGCAACCAACGGTCAGTGCTACGGAATCCGGAAGTGACGTGGGAAAAGATTAGGAAGGAGTTGGCCCTTGGGAGGGTGGCCGGTCCTTTTAAGACAATGCCTAGGCCGGACCTGGTATGTTCTCCCCTAGGACTAATTCCGAAAAAAGAAGTTGGAAAATACCATCTCATTCACAACTTGTCAAGTCCGGCAGGTGGGTCAGTCAATGAGGGTTTGGATCCAGAATTGTGTGCAGTTCGTTACACCACCTTTGACTCTGCTATTCAGAAATTGCAGCTGCTGGGAGGAGGGGCTCGGATGGCAAAGGCTGACATTGAGTCGGCCTTTCGCCTTTTGCCGGTCCACCCGGAGGACACTAGGTTGCTAGGATTCACTTTTGAGGGCAATTTCTTTGTGGATCTATGTATGCCGATGGGTTGTTCCATTGCATGTGCAATATTCGAAACATTCAGTCGCTTCTTGGAATGGACAGTGCTGGAGGTGATGGGCGCACGAGAGGTTGTGCATCACTTGGATGATTTCCTGTTGATGGGGCCGGCAGGTGCGTTTGATTGTCAGGAGGCTCTGGTGGGTTTTCAGCGAATGGCGGGGGCCTTGGGGGTGCCTCTGGCGGTGGAGAAAACGGAAGGACCAACAACCCAGTTGACGTTCTTAGGTATTGAGATAGACACGGTTGAAGGAGTGTGCAGATTACCTCAGGGGAAAGTTAAGGCATTTCAGGGGTCCTTGGATCAATGCTTGAGGGCACGCAAGGTCACTTTGCATCAGCTACAGGTGTTAGTGGGTCAGTTGAATTTTGCACTCCGAGTGATACCTATGGGCAGGGTTTTTTCCAGGAATATCGCCAGGGCAATGTCAGGTTTGAAGGAAAAGCACCACCACACTAGGCTGACAACTGAGATGAAGTATGATTTGGTCACGTGGAGGGATTTCTTGAAAGATTTCAATGGGTCGGTCATATGGCAACAACCTGCGAGGGACAATAGAGAATTGGAGCTTTATACGGACGCAGCAGGTAGTGTTGGGTTCGGGGCAGTGTTAGGAGCAAGGTGGTGTATGCAGCATTGGCCAGCAGAATGGTTTGAGAGGGGGCTGGTCCGCAACATCACATTTCTGGAGTTATTCCCCATTATTGTGGCGCTTCAGATATGGGGCAATTTTCTGGAAAGAAAAAAAATTGTGTTTTGATCTGACAGTATGTTAGTGGTTTTGGCAGTGAACAACCAAAGTGCCAAATGTCCTTGGGTGCTCCGTTTACTGAAAGTGCTGGTGCGGGAGTGTCTGCGGCGTAATGTGCATTTCACTGCAAAGCATGTGCCAGGTGTGGTTAACACAGTAGCTGATACCCTGTCTCGTTTTAAGTTGACAGAATTCAGAGCGCGATGGCCGCAAGCAGACGCTCAGATGACAGCCTTCCCGGAAAGCCTGTGGAAGCTTGGTGCCCCATTGCTCCCGATCTCATAGCGGCGTCGGTTGCTCCCAAGACTAAGAGTAGGTATGAGAGGGACTGGCAGGTTTACATGGCAGTCTTGCAGAGCAAAAAGGGTGTGGGGGAATTTACTCCACAGGGGGTGCTCAGTTTCATAGTTAGCCAAAAAGAAGAGGGAAGTTCCCTGGCTCTGGTATGCAGACAATTATCAGCAATAGCCTTCTTTGCAGGGATAAAAGGGGTGATGAATCCCACTAAAGACCTTAGAGTTAGAAGGGCCATGAAGGGATGGGAACGATTGGTTCCAGGGGAAAAGGATACCAGGAGACCGATCGATTCCAAAAGGTTGGTGAATATTTTGGGGGCGTTACCACAGGTTTGTTGGTCGCATTATGAGGTACAATTGCTGCAACTAGCATATTCCTTAGCTTTCTTTGGGGCATTCAGGGTATCAGAGCTAGTGCCAAACTCCAAGAGGGACAGACAGGGTGGAATCGCCGTTGATGATGTGGTGATGGCAGCGGGCTTGCTGCAGGTCAGGGTACGACGGTCGAAGACAGACCCATTGGGAAAAGGAGTATGGGTGCAACTGAGAGCAAGTCAGGGGGCGGGCTACTGCCCGGTGATGTTGATGGAAAGGTTCATGCAGATGAGGCCAGGATGCGAAGACAATAGGCTGTTGGTGCATGAGGATGGTACACCGTTGACGAAATTCCAGTTCACGCGAATATGCAAGCGGGCTCTGGAATTGTTAGGAGAAGACATAGCTCATTTTACGTCACATTCGTTCCGTATTGGGGCAGCTACTACAGCAGCGGAATTGGGACTATCACCGGGTGCAATCAAGAGAGTGGGCAGGTGGAATTCAGCGAGTTTCGAGCGCTATGTGCGACCACAGCTGGTATAGGGGGGGTGGTATTCTCAACAGGTTGGTATTTACCCACTTCGCCCCTTTTTTATTTTGTCTTTGGTCTCACTTGCAGGGGTGGCAAGCCAGAGGATGCAAGTATGCTGGTGTGGAGATTCGGTCATATGCAGAGCGGGGAATTGGTTTGGAGAATCTGGGGTGGACAAGACGCAGAGGGCCTTGGGAATGGTCCACAACTGGTTAGGTTTGGAGGGCCTGCGGGCTGAGGACGTTTCAACTCATTTGCGGAGTGCGCTCAATAAAGGTTTGCCTATTCCGGACGTGCTAGTTATTCATGTCGGGGCTGAAAATATGGTCCCAGGGGGCAGGCAAGGAGGCATTATTCTCTCTTCTTACTTGGATCAGAAGGGCATTGCCGGACACAGCAATCATTTGGTCAGAGGTTCTCACTCGGAGAGAGTGAAGGGGCGATGTGCCGTCAGCAGCAATGAATACGTCAGTAAAAAAAATGAATAGAGAGGTGGAAAAGCTGTTGAAGGGTTCACGGATACTGGTTATTAGACATACCTTGCTGCAGACATTGACTCCAGATGAGTATCGGACAGGGGGGGTGCACCTGACCAGGGTAGGTTTGGAGGTGTTTGTGCAAACAATCCTGGGGGCCATTGTGTTACACCCTGGTAGAGTGGCAGGGCGTTAGTATGGGGGGAGGGCAAGAGCGCCAGTGGGGCTCCTTGCCCTGTGGCGGGGTCCCTGATAAGAGAAAAGGCTGAGGGACTCCTTTTGGACGGAAAACGGTTGACCCTGGAGCAGGGGAGGCAGTTATGGCGGCTCTAGGCTGGCGTGAGAGGGGGACGTCCTGCTGGTGGTCCTGGACTCTCTGGCTCTACCCTAGTAGCTGGTGGCTTGGAAAGGGGGTGGTGTTGTGTCCTGCTGGTACAACACTCCTCTAGAGATGCCAATTTGTATATATATGGTAAACTGTGGCGCATATGTATGGGCGCAGCATTTATGTGTGAATTTAATAAATGGTAAATGTGGGAAGTTTTACCCACAACTGAAATGGATTTTGGTATAATAATAAAGCTACGCAGAGGACATCAATCATTTGTGAGTGTCTTACTGGGAGAGGGGTGAGCCTGGGGTAAAGAGCGAATGGCACAAGATATCCCCACTATGAGAGGCCACCCCCGCGACTAGGGGAGGGGGGCCTTTAGTGGGCATTCCGTGCCCGCCTCTGTAGGTAAGTTTCGGTTCTGGGGTTGGACGTCATGGGGAGGATCTCGGTAATGCGAGACGCTTGATGGGCGTCCGAGGACCCTCCTCCCAAGGCGATAAGGAGAGCAGCACCCCGGGAAGTAGCTCTCTTTCGTCTCTCGCCTGGGTAACAAGAAGGCCAGCTGAAGAAGAGTTGCCCACCCACCCATCCCTAAGTTCAATTGTGGGGGCGGGGTCCCTGATAAGAGAAAAGGCTGAGGGACTCCTTTTGGACGGAAAACGGTTGCACAGATTTACTAACATTTTCTGTTTGGCTTGTGTCACCTTTTTTTACGCAACCCTGATGCAAAATGGGGTGTTGGGATTTACTAAGGCACCCAAAGAAAGCCCAATTTATGTGGCCTTGCATGGTTCAGTACGCAGTACAGCACTGCCTTGCATTACATTTTATTGGGGTGCTGTTCCATGGGTGGCCATGGGCATTTCCGTGCATCCATTCATGGACTTTGAGGTAAATTTGGTTACTAAAGTCTTTAAACCTTGTTTTGCTCCAAAATGTTGCGCCAACCCCAAGCTGGTGTAAGGAGTAGAAATATTTTTATTTCTCATTATTATTACCCCTTTGGGTGTGTACCACACTAATACAAAAACTATTTAGACCACAATGCAGGCACCCTGTCATCGTTGCGCAAGGGTGCCTGTGTTGGTGCTATGCTGCCACAAGTGCTCCAGCGCAAGGAGAGAGCAGAAGTATTCCATATTTTTGTAAATGTGCTGTAATTCTTCTCTCTCCCTTTCACTCAACGCAGTGCAGCAAGGTCTCTTCCTGCATTGCTTTGCGTGATAGTTTAGTAGAGGCGGGCCTAAGGGTGTGCAAAAGTGTTTAAAGTGAAACAGAAATTTTTGGAAAATGAAGCAAAATTAAGTGCTGGTAAACAAAATGCAAAGCCGTCATTCAGCACTATGAGTCAGATGTAAAGAATTCTTATTTTGCATTTCCTAAATAGCGATTCCACCTATGGGCAAATTAGTAAATGGTTTGCAGTTCTCAAATTGTGATTTCCTAATGGGAAACCGCAATTTAGGAAATACAAACTCAAGAGTGCCTCTGGGCTTAAGGACCCCCTGGAGGAACCCCATATTTCATAGTGCACATGTAAGTGCACATGTGCCCTAGGCATATGTGCGCTTCATGTCATATTAAAATATGCATTTTTTCATTTTGCACATGGTTACCATTGACTTTAAGTCAATGGCAACGGCATTTTCTAAATGCCCAGTTCGCATTTAGGTAATGATTTGTACATGCGCTTTAAGAATTGCAAATAAGTAATCCCTATTTGCGTTACCTAAACCGCGGTCATAATTTGCGATTTCCGCCTGGTAGAAATCACAAATTGCAATCGTTTTTTGGCCTTTGTACATACGAAAAGGCTATTTTGCATTTCTTAATGGCCAAAATTGCAATATGGCCTGTGAAGAAATGCAAAAAGTATTCATACATCTGTCCCTATATCTCAGCTAAAAAAACAACCTCATATCAATTTTTGATGAAAGGGAGAATTTTACGCTAAAAAAGCATGGAAAACACAATTGATACGAGCAACAACTGCTCATGTTCTGGTTGTTCGCATTGGTCTAGCACTGCTGTGCTATAATTTTGCTGTGGATTATTTAAATATGATGACATAAATTCTGGAATTTCGAAATTACACAAATGATTTAATTTAAATTTCACCTGGGTCTACTAAAACCTATGACTGCATGCTTTCTCACATTGCTTTAAAATGCGCCTATCTTTAATCAATCCAATGCACAGACCCGGAACTAATGTACTGTGTTCAAGTTAAACATAATGTGCAGGCTGGTGAAAAGGTAAATGGGCATGTGTAGCAAATAATGTGCAACATGGTATTCAGCAATAAAGGAGAACACTTTTTTCTGCCCCTGCTAGAAAAGTTGTTTTGAGGTTAAACATGTGGTTGCTTAAGAAAATGTCATACATGCAGTATGTGTGCTTAGTATTTTTAGGAGGCAGTTGTTAGGGGTTGTTTTATAATCTATCTGCCCTCTTTAAAAAAACGGCTGCTGTGAAAATATTGCAATGTACACATCAATTGTGCACCAAACTTTTTAATTAAAAATAATAGATTAAACAAAATACAAATGTGACTCACCTACAGGAGGAACCTGGAATATTTACCTAGGCATGAATTTATTTCTACATTTAACATTGATTTTCATCATTTCTTTCTAATTCATTTTAGCAGGCAAGCAATGTTAAAATATTCAGTAAAAGCCCCAATACAAAACAATCATTCCCTTGGCGTGTTTACATGCATTTAGCTTGCACAAGTTGGTTTCAGTTGTAGACAATGTTCTTTTCCCCATTATATCGGGAGTTAAGTTACATCTTTTAACTGTGTCTTTTAAAAGATTCACGCCTATTCAAAGTCCGATTAGACCACTTAACATGTGATGGGTTAAAACAGTGCAGGGCGGAAACGCCCAGGAGTTTGCACCTTGGAACTCTTCCAGACATGCAGGGCCGGCGCTAAGCATGGGCAGCGTGGGCGGCTGCACAGGGCCTCGCACTCAGCCCACCAGCATGGGGCCACGCACCAGTGACATGTCCTGTTGTTTCCCTGGCGAACCTTTAGAAAGAAAGGCGTCGCCTGCAATTAAGGTCCATTGGTGGGGGCCCCCTCCCTGGGCCTCTCATGCATGGTGTCCAGAGGCATAGGGGAGGGAGACAGAGACGCTCCCTCAATTGCAAGGAGACCATTCACAGACACTGTTGGGGGCCCATTGTCCAGCATGTTGGCGCCCCCACAGTTTTAACTTTTAGACCACAATCAATTCTCACACATATCGGACTGAAGGTGTGAGAAATGCTTGTGGAGTAAAAGTTAAAACTGTGGAGGCGCCAAAATGCTGGACAATGGCCCCCCCACAGTGTCTGTGAATGGTCTCCTTGCAGGGGGCCACTTATCTAAATTAGAGGGGGCCTCACAGGTTCCTTTTTAGCCCAGGGCCTCGCAGATCCTAGAACCGGCCCTGCAGACATTTATGTTGTTTGTAGTGTGTATGATCCAGGATTCAGTCATTTATGTGCTTTTGAAAGACAAGCAGCAGGTAACCGACTGACTGCAGCAGACGAGGACGCATTTTATAGAGCCGAGCAAACTTGAACTGTGAAGGATCATTCCAGAGTGCCTCTTTTTAGGGCTCGGCCTAAGTCACCACTTCGTCAGAAGTGGGGCGGAGCGCCGAGCCGTTTTGTTAAGGGGCTCAGAATAGTGTAGCAAAAATTCCTCACTGCGCGAGATTTTTCAGTAGTATTTTTTGCCATCTGCATGGTAATTGGTCCTCGCAGTGCTGTGTTTGAAGTAGCCTTCACGCAGTAGGCCATATGGATTTCAGTATCAGCACTTCCTGCATTTTCTGTGCGGTTATGCGCAGGGGAGTGAGAAAAATTATCAATTACGAGCTGTCAGGGTGCCGGTAATAGAATCCAGATGGTCGGGCGCGTTCATCAGTCTGCAGTGAGTTTGGTGGGCGCGCTCACACACGCACATTTTGCCCTCGTTTTTGTTTGGAATAGGATGAGGTTACCTAAAGATCAACAGTTTAGCGCTTGATGTGGTTGTTCGAGGCGCTTTGTTACAAGGGCAAGGCTTTCCAGGCCCACGTAAGACGAAGTAAATGTCGGCAGCCCGTGACCTTATGCAGTTCCGGTACCCCCAGACCACAGTGCCACCGGTTCTCCGAAGGGCCGCCTTGAGGGCCAAAGGCCACCACTCTCTCCTGGCGCAGAGCTGGAGTTATATGCAATCCAAGGCAGGGATCTACAGTGAGTTCTGCGGGCTGATAGCATTAGCTGTCATCTGGCTGTGCTCCACCTCGATATAAGCCACGGCTTGAGAGTGCAGGCAGCAGCGGGGCAAGGGGACCCTATACTGAAGCTGCCTTGTCCACAGGCTAACGATGCAGGCCCCGGGACAACACTAGGCACTCTACAAGATACCACTAGTTGTGGCGCTGGACCAGCTCCACTGCACTCCACCAATTATGCACCCACAGGCAAGATGAGGTGTGTCACACTCAGAACCGTCGCCAGGGGCAAGCAAGCATCACAGTCCTAAGGGAGCGCGCCGAGATGTTCCGGGCTGCAGTAGTGAGTGCAGAGTAGTGAGTAGTGAGTGTAGAGTAGTGAGTAGTGAGTAGTGAGTAGTGAGTAGTGAGTGCAGAGTAGTGAGTGCAGAGTAGTGAGTGCAGAGTAGTGAGTAGTGAGTGCAGAGTAGTGAGTGCAGAGTAGTGAGTAGTGAGTGCAGAGTGGTGAGTGCAGAGTGGTGAGTGCAGAGTGGTGAGTGCAGAGTGCTGTGTGCTGTAGAGTGCTGTGTCCTGAGAAGTGCTGTGTGCTGTAGAGTGCTGTGTGCTGAGAAGAGCTGTGTGCTGAGAAGAGCTGTGTGCTGAGAAGTGCTGTAGAGTGCTGTGTGCTGTAGAGTGCAGAGTGCTGTGTGCTGTTGAGTGCAGATTGCTGTGTGCTGAGTGCAGAGTAGTGAGTAGTGAGTGCAGAGTAGTGAGTGCAGAGTAGTGAGTGCAGAGTAGTGAGTGCAGAGTAGTGAGTGCAGAGTAGTGAGTAGTGAGTGCAGAGTAGTGAGTGCAGAGTAGTGAGTGCAGAGTAGTGAGTGCAGAGTACTGAGTAGTGAGTAGTGAGTGCAGAGTAGTGAGGGCAGAGTAGTGAGTAGTGAGTGCAGAGTAGTGAGTAGTGAGTAGTGAGTGCAGAGTAGTGAATAGTGAGTGCAGAGTAGTGAGTGCAGAGTAGTGAGTGCAGAGTAGTGAGTGCAGAGTAGTGAGTAGTGAGTGCAGAGTAGTGAGTAGTGGGTGCAGAGTAGTGAGTGCAGAGTAGTGAGTTGTGAGTGTAGTGAGTGCAGAGTAGTGAATAGTGAGTGCAGAGTAGTGAGTAGTGAGTGCAGAGTAGTGAGTAGTGAGTGCAGAGTAGTGAGTAGTGAGTGCAGAGTAGTGAGTGTAGTGAGTGCAGAGTAGTGAGTAGTGAGTGCAGAGTAGTGAGTAGTGAGTGCAGAGTAGTGAGTACAGAGTAGTGAGTGCAGAGTAGTGAGTAGTGAGTGCAGAGTAGTGAGTAGTGAGTGCATAGTAGTGAGTGCAGAGTAGTGAGTGTAGTGAGTGCAGAGTAGTGAGTGCAGAGTAGTGAGTAGTGAGTGCAGAGTAGTGAGTAGTGAGTAGTGAATGCAGAGTAGTGAGTAGTGAGTGCAGAGTAGTGAGTAGTGAGTGCAGAGTAGTGAGTAGTGAGTGCAGAGTAGTGAGTGCAGAGTAGTGAGTAGTGAGTACAGAGTAGTGAGCGCAGAGTAGTGAGTGTAGAGTAGTGAGTGCAGAGTAGTGAGTGCAGAGTAGTGAGTGCAGAGCAGTGAGTGCAGAGCAGTGAGTGCAGAGTAGTGAGTTGTGAGTGCAGAGTAGTGAGTTGTGAGTGCAGAGTAGTGAGTGCAGAGTAGTGAGTGCAGAGTAGTGAGTGCAGAGTAGTGAGTAGTGAGTGCAGAGTAGTGAGTGCAGAGTAGTGAGTAGTGAGTGCAGAGTAGTGAGTAGTGAGTGCAGAGTAGTGAGTAGTGAGTGCAGAGTAGTGAGTGCAGAGTAGGGAGTGCAGAGTAGTGAGTAGTGAGTGCAGAGTAGTGAGTGCAGAGTAGTGAGTAGTGAGTGCAGAGTAGTGAGTGCAGAGTAGTGAGTGCAGAGTAGTGAGTGCAGAGTAGTGAGTGCAGAGTAGTGAGTAGTGAGTGCAGAGTAGTGAGTAGTGAGTGCAGAGTAGTGAGTGCAGAGTAGTGAGTAATGAGTGCAGAGTAGTGGGTGCACAGTAGTGAGTGCACAGTAGTGAGTGGTGAGTGCAGAGTAGTGAGTGCAGAGTAGTGAGTGCAGAGTAGTGAGTGCAGAGTAGTGAGTAGTGAGTAGTGAGTGCAGAGTAGTGAGCAGTGAGTGCAGAGTAGTGAGCAGTGAGTGCAGAGTAGTGAGTAGTGAGTGCAGAGTAGTGAGTGCAGAGTAGTGAGTGTAGTGAGTGCAGAGTAGTGAGTGCAGAGTAGTGAGTGTAGTGAGTAGTGAGTGCAGAGTAGTAAGTAGTGAGTGGAGAGTAGTGAGTAGTGAGTGCAGAGTAGTGAGTGCAGAGTAGTGAGTGCAGAGTAGTGAGTAGTGGGTGCAGAGTAGTGAGTGCAGAGTAGTGAGTAGGGAGTGCAGAGTAGTGAGTAGTGAGTGCAGAGTAGTGAATAGTGAGTGCAGAGTAGTGAGTGCAGAGTAGTGAGTGCAGAGTAGTGAGTAGTGAATGCAGAGTAGTGGGTGCAGAGTAGTGAGTGCAGAGTAGTGAGTTGTGAGTGTAGTGAGTGCAGAGTAGTGAATAGTGAGTGCAGAGTAGTGAGTAGTGAGTGCAGAGTAGTGAGTAGTGAGTGCAGAGTAGTGAGTAGTGCGTGCAGAGTAGTAAGTGCAGAGTAGTGAGTGTAGTGAGTGCAGAGTAGTGAGTAGTGAGTGCAGAGTAGTGAGTAGTGAGTGCAGAGTAGTGAGTAGTGAGTGCAGAGTAGTGAGTACAGAGTAGTGAGTGCAGAGTAGTGAGTAGTGAGTGCAGAGTAGTGAGTAGTGAGTGCATAGTAGTGGGTGCAGAGTAGTGAGTGTAGTGAGTGCAGAGTAGTGAGTAGTGAGTGCAGAGTAGTGAGTAGTGAGTAGTGAATGCAGAGTAGTGAGTGCAGAGTAGTGAGTGCAGAGTAGTGAGTGCAGAGTAGTGAGTGCAGAGTAGTGAGTAGTGAGTGCAGAGTAGTGAGTGCAGAGTAGTGAGTAGTGAGTAGTGAGTGCAGAGTAGTGAGGGCAGAGTAGTGAGTAGTGAGTGCAGAGTAGTGAGTAGTGAGTGCAGAGTAGTGAATAGTGAGTGCAGAGTAGTGAGTGCAGAGTAGTGAGTGCAGAGTAGTGAGTAGTGAGTGCAGAGTAGTGAGTAGTGGGTGCAGAGTAGTGAGTGCAGAGTAGTGAGTTGTGAGTGTAGTGAGTGCAGAGTAGTGAATAGTGAGTGCAGAGTAGTGAGTAGTGAGTGCAGAGTAGTGAGCAGTGAGTGCAGAGTAGTGAGTAGTGAGTGCAGAGTAGTGAGTGCAGAGTAGTGAGTGTAGTGAGTGCAGAGTAGTGAGTGCAGAGTAGTGAGTGTAGTGAGTAGTGAGTGCAGAGTAGTGAGTAGTGAGTGGAGAGTAGTGAATAGTGAGTGCAGAGTAGTGAGTGCAGAGTAGTGAGTGCAGAGTAGTGAGTAGTGGGTGCAGAGTAGTGAGTAGTGAGTGCAGAGTAGTGAGTAGGGAGTGCAGAGTAGTGAGTAGTGAGTGCAGAGTAGTGAATAGTGAGTGCAGAGTAGTGAGTGCAGAGTAGTGAGTGCAGAGTAGTGAGTAGTGAATGCAGAGTAGTGGGTGCAGAGTAGTGAGTGCAGAGTAGTGAGTTGTGAGTGTAGTGAGTGCAGAGTAGTGAATAGTGAGTGCAGAGTAGTGAGTAGTGAGTGCAGAGTAGTGAGTAGTGAGTGCAGAGTAGTGAGTAGTGAGTGCAGAGTAGTAAGTGCAGAGTAGTGAGTGTAGTGAGTGCAGAGTAGTGAGTAGTGAGTGCAGAGTAGTGAGTACAGAGTAGTGAGTGCAGAGTAGTGAGTAGTGAGTGCAGAGTAGTGAGTACAGAGTAGTGAGTGCAGAGTAGTGAGTAGTGAGTGCAGAGTAGTGAGTAGTGAGTGCATAGTAGTGAGTGCAGAGTAGTGAGTGTAGTGAGTGCAGAGTAGTGAGTAGTGAGTGCAGAGTAGTGAGTAGTGAGTATTGAGTGCAGAGTAGTGAGTGCAGAGTAGTGAGTAGTGAGTAGTGAGTACAGAGTAGTGAGCGCAGAGTAGTGAGTGCAGAGTAGTGAGTGCAGAGTAGTGAGTGCAGAGTAGTGAGTGCAGAGTAGTGAGTGCAGAGTAGTGAGTACAGAGTAGTGAGCGCAGAGTAGTGAGTGCAGAGTAGTGAGTGCAGAGTAGTGAGTGCAGAGTAGTGAGTGCAGAGTAGTGAGTGCAGAGTAGTGAGTAGTGAGTGCAGAGTAGTGAGTGCAGAGTAGTGAGTGCAGAGTAGTGAGTGCAGAGTAGTGAGTAGTGAGTGCAGAGTAGTGAGTAGTGGGTGCAGAGTAGTGAGTGCAGAGTAGTGAGTTGTGAGTGTAGTGAGTGCAGAGTAGTGAATAGTGAGTGCAGAGTAGTGAGTAGTGAGTGCAGAGTAGTGAGTAGTGAGTGCAGAGTAGTGAGTAGTGAGTGCAGAGTAGTGAGTGTAGTGAGTGCAGAGTAGTGAGTAGTGAGTGCAGAGTAGTGAGTAGTGAGTGCAGAGTAGTGAGTAGTGAGTGCAGAGTAGTGAGTACAGAGTAGTGAGTGCAGAGTAGTGAGTAGTGAGTGCAGAGTAGTGAGTGCATAGTAGTGAGTGCAGAGTAGTGAGTGTAGTGAGTGCAGAGTAGTGAGTAGTGAGTGCAGAGTAGTGAGTGTAGTGAGTGCAGAGTAGTGAGTAGTGAGTGCAGAGTAGTGAGTAGTGAGTAGTGAATGCAGAGTAGTGAGTAGTGAGTGCAGAGTAGTGAGTAGTGAGTGCAGAGTAGTGAGTAGTGAGTGCAGAGTAGTGAGTGCAGAGTAGTGAGTAGTGAGTACAGAGTAGTGAGTACAGAGTAGTGAGCGCAGAGTAGTGAGTGCAGAGTAGTGAGTGCAGAGTAGTGAGTGCAGAGTAGTGAGTGCAGAGCAGTGAGTGCAGAGCAGTGAGTGCAGAGTAGTGAGTTGTGAGTGCAGAGTAGTGAGTGCAGAGTAGTGAGTGCAGAGTAGTGAGTGCAGAGTAGTGAGTAGTGAGTGCAGAGTAGTGAGTGCAGAGTAGTGAGTAGTGAGTGCAGAGTAGTGAGTAGTGAGTGCAGAGTAGTGAGTAGTGAGTGCAGAGTAGTGAGTGCAGAGTAGGGAGTGCAGAGTAGTGAGTAGTGAGTGCAGAGTAGTGAGTGCAGAGTAGTGAGTAGTGAGTGCAGAGTAGTGAGTGCAGAGTAGTGAGTGCAGAGTAGTGAGTGCAGAGTAGTGAGTAGTGAGTGCAGAGTAGTGAGTGCAGAGTAGTGAGTAATGAGTGCAGAGTAGTGGGTGCACAGTAGTGAGTGCACAGTAGTGAGTAGTGAGTGCAGAGTAGTGAGTGCAGAGTAGTGAGTAGTGAGTGCAGAGTAGTGAGTGCAGAGTAGTGAGTAGTGAGTAGTGAGTGCAGAGTAGTGAGCAGTGAGTGCAGAGTAGTGAGCAGTGAGTGCAGAGTAGTGAGTAGTGAGTGCAGAGTAGTGAGTGTAGTGAGTGCAGAGTAGTGAGTGCAGAGTAGTGAGTGTAGTGAGTAGTGAGTGCAGAGTAGTGAGTAGTGAGTGGAGAGTAGTGAGTAGTGAGTGCAGAGTAGTGAGTGCAGAGTAGTGAGTGCAGAGTAGTGAGTAGTGGGTGCAGAGTAGTGAGTGCAGAGTAGTGAGTAGGGAGTGCAGAGTAGTGAGTAGTGAGTGCAGAGTAGTGAATAGTGAGTGCAGAGTAGTGAGTGCAGAGTAGTGAGTGCAGAGTAGTGAGTAGTGAATGCAGAGTAGTGGGTGCAGAGTAGTGAGTGCAGAGTAGTGAGTTGTGAGTGTAGTGAGTGCAGAGTAGTGAATAGTGAGTGCAGAGTAGTGAGTAGTGAGTGCAGAGTAGTGAGTAGTGAGTGCAGAGTAGTGAGTAGTGCGTGCAGAGTAGTAAGTGCAGAGTAGTGAGTGTAGTGAGTGCAGAGTAGTGAGTAGTGAGTGCAGAGTAGTGAGTAGTGAGTGCAGAGTAGTGAGTAGTGAGTGCAGAGTAGTGAGTACAGAGTAGTGAGTGCAGAGTAGTGAGTAGTGAGTGCAGAGTAGTGAGTAGTGAGTGCATAGTGGTGAGTGCAGAGTAGTGAGTGTAGTGAGTGCAGAGTAGTGAGTAGTGAGTGCAGAGTAGTGAGTAGTGAGTAGTGAATGCAGAGTAGTGAGTGCAGAGTAGTGAGTGCAGAGTAGTGAGTGCAGAGTAGTGAGTGCAGAGTAGTGAGTAGTGAGTGCAGAGTAGTGAGTGCAGAGTAGTGAGTAGTGAGTAGTGAGTGCAGAGTAGTGAGGGCAGAGTAGTGAGTAGTGAGTGCAGAGTAGTGAGTAGTGAGTAGTGAGTGCAGAGTAGTGAATAGTGAGTGCAGAGTAGTGAGTGCAGAGTAGTGAGTGCAGAGTAGTGAGTAGTGAGTGCAGAGTAGTGGGTGCAGAGTAGTGAGTGCAGAGTAGTGAGTTGTGAGTGTAGTGAGTGCAGAGTAGTGAATAGTGAGTGCAGAGTAGTGAGTAGTGAGTGCAGAGTAGTGAGCAGTGAGTGCAGAGTAGTGAGTAGTGAGTGCAGAGTAGTGAGTGCAGAGTAGTGAGTGTAGTGAGTGCAGAGTAGTGAGTGCAGAGTAGTGAGTGTAGTGAGTGCAGAGTAGTGAGTAGTGAGTGGAGAGTAGTGAATAGTGAGTGCAGAGTAGTGAGTGCAGAGTAGTGAGTGCAGAGTAGTGAGTAGTGGGTGCAGAGTAGTGAGTAGAGAGTGCAGAGTAGTGAGTAGGGAGTGCAGAGTAGTGAGTAGTGAGTGCAGAGTAGTGAATAGTGAGTGCAGAGTAGTGAGTGCAGAGTAGTGAGTGCAGAGTAGTGAGTAGTGAATGCAGAGTAGTGGGTGCAGAGTAGTGAGTGCAGAGTAGTGAGTTGTGAGTGTAGTGAGTGCAGAGTAGTGAATAGTGAGTGCAGAGTAGTGAGTAGTGAGTGCAGAGTAGTGAGTAGTGAGTGCAGAGTAGTGAGTAGTGAGTGCAGAGTAGTGAGTAGTGAGTGCAGAGTAGTGAGTAGTG
Organism: Lissotriton helveticus; assembly: GCF_964261635.1. Taxonomy (NCBI): domain Eukaryota; kingdom Metazoa; phylum Chordata; class Amphibia; order Caudata; family Salamandridae; genus Lissotriton; species Lissotriton helveticus. Next base: position 300,044,090 of record NC_136059.1, read on the forward strand.
AGTGCAGAGTAGTGAGTACAGAGTAGTGAGTGCAGGGTAGTGAGTAGTGAGTGCAGAGTAGTGAGTAGTGAGTGCATAGTAGTGAGTGCAGAGTAGTGAGTGTAGTGAGTGCAGAGTAGTGAGTAGTGAGTGCAGAGTAGTGAGTAGTGAGTAGTGAGTGCAGAGTAGTGAGTGCAGAGTAGTGAGTGTAGTGAGTGCAGAGTAGTGAGTGCAGAGTAGTGAGTGTAGTGAGTAGTGAGTGCAGAGTAGTGAGTAGTGAGTGGAGAGTAGTGAATAGTGAGTGCAGAGTAGTGAGTGCAGAGTAGTGAGTGCAGAGTAGTGAGTAGTGGGTGCAGAGTAGTGAGTAGTGAGTGCAGAGTAGTGAGTGCAGAGTAGTGAGTGCAGAGTAGTGAGTGCAGAGTAGTGAGTAGTGAGTGCAGAGTAGTGAGTAGTGAGTGCAGAGTAGTGAGTGCAGAGTAGTGAGTAATGAGTGCAGAGTAGTGGGTGCACAGTAGTGAGTGCACAGTAGTGAGTAGTGAGTGCAGAGTAGTGAGTAGTGAGTAGTGAGTACAGAGTAGTGAGCGCAGAGTAGTGAGTGCAGAGTAGTGAGTGCAGAGTAGTGAGTGCAGAGTAGTGAGTGCAGAGTAGTGAGTGCAGAGTAGTGAGTGCAGAGTAGTGAGTAGTGAGTGCAGAGTAGTGAGTGCAGAGTAGTGAGTGCAGAGTAGTGAGTGCAGAGTAGTGAGTGCAGAGTAGTGAGTAGTGAGTGCAGAGTAGTGAGTAGTGAGTGCAGAGTAGTGAGTAGTGAGTGCAGAGTGCAGAGTAGTGAGTGCAGAGTAGTGAGTGCAGAGTAGTGAGTAGTGAGTGCAGAGTAGTGAGTAGTGAGTGCTGAGTAGTGAGTGCAGAGTCCTCTTCGCTCTGACGACCAACATCTCCTTCAGGTTGGCAGGGTGAAGAAGGCAAGAACGGGTGGCAGAAGGTTTTCAATAAATGTGGCATCTTTGTGGAACTCGTTGCCCCTACAACTGCGCTCGGAAGCTAGCCTGCTTCGGTTTCGAAAACTTTAAAAAACTTTCCTGTTTTCTGTTTAATCCCTTCATTCTTTAAGTAGTGTTATGTTCTGGTAAGCGCTGGGATGCCTCATAGGTAACCAGGCGCTATACAAAACTCAGAATAATAATAATAATAATAGAGTAGTGAGTGCAGAGTAGTGAGTGAGTGCAGAGTAGTGAGTGCAGAGTAGTGAGTGCAGAGTAGTGAGTAGTGAGTGCAGAGTAGTGAGTGCAGAGTAGTGAGTAGTGAGTGCAGAGTAGTGAGTAGTGAGTGCAGAGTAGTGAGTGCAGAGTAGTGAGTGTAGTGAGTGCAGAGTAGTGAGTGCAGAGTAGTGAGTAGTGAGTGCAGAGTAGTGAGTAGTGAGTAGTGAATGCAGAGTAGTGAGTAGTGAGTGCAGAGTAGTGAGTAGTGAGTGCAGAGTAGTGAGTAGTGAGTGCAGAGTAGTGAGTGCAGAGTAGTGAGTAGTGAGTACAGAGTAGTGAGCACAGAGTAGTGAGTGCAGAGTAGTGAGTGCAGAGTAGTGAGTGCAGAGTAGTGAGTGCAGAGTAGTGAGTGCAGAGTAGTGAGTGCAGAGTAGTGAGTGCAGAGTAGTGAGTGCAGAGTAGTGAGTGCAGAGCAGTGAGTGCAGAGTAGTGAGTTGTGAGTGCAGAGTAGTGAGTGCAGAGTAGTGAGTGCAGAGTAGTGAGTGCAGAGTAGTGAGTAGTGAGTGCAGAGTAGTGAGTGCAGAGTAGTGAGTGCAGAGTAGTGAGTAGTGAGTGCAGAGTAGTGAGTAGTGAGTGCAGAGTAGTGAGTGCAGATTAGTGAGTGCAGAGTAGTGAGTGCAGAGTAGTGAGTGCAGAGTAGTGAGTGCAGAGTAGTGAGTAGTGAGTGCAGAGTAGTGAGTAGTGAGTGCAGAGTAGTGAGTGCAGAGTAGTGAGTAATGAGTGCAGAGTAGTGGGTGCACAGTAGTGAGTGCACAGTAGTGAGTAGTGAGTGCAGAGTAGTGAGTAGTGAGTGCAGAGTAGTGAGTGCAGAGTAGTGAGTAGTGAGTAGTGAGTGCAGAGTAGTGAGTAGTGAGTGCAGAGTAGTGAGCAGTGAGTGCAGAGTAGTGAGTGCAGAGTAGTGAGTAGTGGGTGCAGAGTAGTGAGTAGTGAGTGGAGAGTAGTGAGTAGTGAGTGCAGAGTAGTGAGTGCAGAGTAGTGAGTGCAGAGTAGTGGGTGCAGAGTAGTGAGTAGTGAGTGCAGAGTAGTGAGCAGGGAGTGCAGAGTAGTGAGTAGTGAGTGCAGAGTAGTGAATAGTGAGTGCAGAGTAGTGAGTGCAGAGTAGTGAGTGCAGAGTAGTGAGTAGTGAATGCAGAGTAGTGGGTGCAGAGTAGTGAGTGCAGAGTAGTGAGTGCAGAGTAGTGAGTTGTGAGTGTAGTGAGTGCAGAGTAGTGAATAGTGAGTGCAGAGTAGTGAGTAGTGAGTGCAGAGTAGTGAGTAGTGAGTGCAGAGTAGTGAGTAGTGAGTGCAGAGTAGTAAGTGCAGAGTAGTGAGTGTAGTGAGTGCAGAGTAGTGAGTAGTGAGTGCAGAGTAGTGAGTAGTGAGTGCAGAGTAGTGAGTAGTGAGTGCAGAGTAGTGAGTACAGAGTAGTGAGTGCAGAGTAGTGAGTAGTGAGTGCAGAGTAGTGAGTAGTGAGTGCATAGTAGTGAGTGCAGAGTAGTGAGTGTAGTGAGTGCAGAGTAGTGAGTAGTGAGTGCAGAGTAGTGAGTAGTGAATGCAGAGTAGTGAGTAGTGAGTGCAGAGTAGTGAGTGCAGAGTAGTGAGTGCAGAGTAGTGAGTGCAGAGTAGTGAGTACAGAGTAGTGAGCGCAGAGTAGTGAGTGCAGAGTAGTGAGTGCAGAGTAGTGAGTGCAGAGTAATGAGTGCAGAGTAATGAGTGCAGAGTAGTGAGTAGTGAGTGCAGAGTAGTGAGTGCAGAGTAGTGAGTGCAGAGTAGTGAGTGCAGAGTAGTGAGTAGTGAGTGCAGAGTAGTGAGTAGTGAGTGCAGAGTAGTGAGTAGTGAGTGCAGAGTAGTGAGTAGTGAGTGCAGAGTAGTGAGTAGTGAGTGCAGAGTAGTGAGTGCAGAGTAGTGAGTAGTGAGTGCAGAGTAGTGAGTAGTGAGTGCTGAGTAGTGAGTGCAGAGTAGTGAGTGCAGAGTAGTGAGTAGTGAGTGCAGAGTAGTGAGTGCAGAGTAGTGAGTGCAGAGTAGTGAGTAGTGAGTGCAGAGTAGTGAGTGCAGAGTAGTGAGTAGTGAGTGCAGAGTAGTGAGTAGTGAGTGCAGAGTAGTGAGTGCAGAGTAGTGAGTAATGAGTGCAGAGTAGTGAGTGCAGAGTAGTGAGTGCACAGTAGTGAGTGCACAGTAGTGAGTAGTGAGTGCAGAGTAGTGAGTGCAGAGTAGTGAGTAGTGAGTGCAGAGTAGTGAGTGCAGAGTAGTGAGTAGTGAGTAGTGAGTGCAGAGTAGTGAGTAGTGAGTGCAGAGTAGTGAGTGCAGAGTAGTGAGTAGTGAGTGCAGAGTAGTGAGTGCAGAGTAGTGAGTGAAGTGAGTGCAGAGTAGTGAGTGCAGAGTAGTGAGTGTAGTGAGTAGTGAGTGCAGAGTAGTGAGTAGTGAGTGGAGAGTAGTGAGTAGTGAGTGCAGAGTAGTGAGTGCAGAGTAGTGAGTGCAGAGTAGTGAGTAGTGAGTGCAGAGTAGTGAGTGCAGAGTAGTGAGTAGTGAGTGCAGAGTAGTGAGTGCAGAGTAGTGAGTGCAGAGTAGTGAGTGCAGAGTAGTGAGTATTGAGTGCAGAGTAGTGAGTAGTGAGTAGTGAGTGCAGAGTAGTGAGTAGTGAGTGCAGAGTAGTGAGTGCAGAGTAGTGAGTGCAGAGTAGTGAGTAGTGAGTACAGAGTAGTGAGTACAGAGTAGTGAGTACAGAGTAGTGAGCGCAGAGTAGTAAGTGCAGAGTAGTGAGTGCAGAGTAGTGAGTGCAGAGTAGTGAGTAGTGAGTGCAGAGTAGTGAGTGCAGAGTAGTGAGTGCAGAGTAGTGAGTGCAGAGTAGTGAGTGCAGAGTAGTGAGTGCAGAGTAGTGAGTAGTGAGTGCAGAGTAGTGAGTAGTGAGTGCAGAGTAGTGAGTGCAGAGTAGTGAGTAGTGAGTAGTGAGTGCAGAGTAGTGAGTGCAGAGTAGTGAGTGCAGAGTAGTGATTAGTGAGTGCAGAGTAGTGAGTGCAGAGTAGTGAGTAGTGAGTGCAGAGTAGTGAGTGCAGAGTAGTGAGTAGTGAGTGCAGAGTAGTGAGTGCAGAGTAGTGAGTAGTGAGTGCAGAGTAGTGAGTGCAGAGTAGTGAGTGCAGAGTAGTGAGTAGTGGGTGCAGAGTAGTGAGTAGTGAGTGCAGAGTAGTGAGTGCAGAGCAGTGAGTAGTGAGTGCAGAGTAGTGAGTAGTGAGTGCAGAGTAGTGAATAGTGAGTGCAGGGTAGTGAGTGCAGAGTAGTGAGTGCAGAGTAGTGAGTTGTGAGTGTAGTGAGTGCAGAGTAGTGAATAGTGAGTGCAGAGTAGTGAGTAGTGAGTGCAGAGTAGTGAGTAGTGAGTGCAGAGTAGTGAGTGCAGAGTAGTGAGTGCAGAGTAGTGAGTGCAGAGTAATGAGTGCAGAGTAGTGAGTAGTGAGTGCAGAGTAGTGAGTGCAGAGTAGTGAGTGCAGAGTAGTGAGTGCAGAGTAGTGAGTAGTGAGTGCAGAGTAGTGAGTAGTGAGTGCAGAGTAGTGAGTGCAGAGTAGTGAGTGTAGTGAGTGCAGAGTAGTGAGTAGTGAGTAGTGAGTGCAGAGTAGTGAGTAGTGAGTGCAGAGTAGTGAGTAGTGAGTGCAGAGTAGTGAGTAGTGAGTGCAGAGTAGTGAGTGCAGAGTAGTGAGTAGTGAGTACAGAGTAGTGAGCCCAGAGTAGTGAGTGCAGAGTAGTGAGTGCAGAGTAGTGAGTGCAGTGTAGTGAGTGCAGAGTAGTGAGTAGTGAGTGCAGAGTAGTGAGTAGTGAGTAGTGAGTGCAGAGTAGTGAGTAGTGAGTGCAGAGTAGTGAGTAGTGAGTGCAGAGTAGTGAGTAGTGAGTGCAGAGTAGTGAGTGCAGAGTAGTGAGTGCAGAGTAGTGAGTACAGAGTAGTGAGTACAGAGTAGTGAGCGCAGAGTAGTGAGTGCAGAGTAGTGAGTGCAGAGTAGTGAGTGCAGAGTAGTGAGTGCAGAGTAGTGAGTAGTGAGTACAGAGTAGTGAGCCCAGAGTAGTGAGTGCAGAGTAGTGAGTGCAGAGTAGTGAGTGCAGTGTAGTGAGTGCAGAGTAGTGAGTAGTGAGTGCAGAGTAGTGAGTAGTGAGTAGTGAGTGCAGAGTAGTGAGTAGTGAGTGCAGAGTAGTGAGTAGTGAGTGCAGAGTAGTGAGTGCAGAGTAGTGAGTGCAGAGTAGTGAGTAGTGAGTACAGAGTAGTGAGTACAGAGTAGTGAGCGCAGAGTAGTGAGTGCAGAGTAGTGAGTGCAGAGTAGTGAGTGCAGAGTAGTGAGTAGTGAGTAGTGAGTGCAGAGTAGTGAGTGCAGAGTAGTGAATGAAGAGTAGTGAGTGCAGAGTAGTGAGTGCAGAGTAGATTGTAGTGAGTTCAGAGTAGTGAGTGCAGAGTAGTGAGTAGTGAGTAGTGAGTGCAGAGTAGTGAGTGCAGAGTAGTGAGTGCAGAGTAGTGATTAGTGAGTGCAGAGTAGTGAGTGCAGAGTAGTGAGTAGTGAGTGCAGAGTAGTGAGTGCAGAGTAGTGAGTAGTGAGTGCAGAGTAGTGAGTGCAGAGTAGTGAGTAGTGAGTAGTGAGTGCAGAGTAGTGAGTGCAGAGTAGTGAGTGCAGAGTAGTGAGTAGTGGGTGCAGAGTAGTGAGTAGTGAGTGCAGAGTAGTGAGTGCAGGGCAGTGAGTAGTGAGTGCAGAGTAGTGAGTAGTGAGTGCAGAGTAGTGAGTGCAGAGTAGTGAGTGCAGAGTAGTGAGTAGTGAGTGCAGAGTAGTGGGTGCAGAGTAGTGAGTGCAGAGTAGTGAGTTGTGAGTGTAGTGAGTGCAGAGTAGTGAATAGTGAGTGCAGAGTAGTGAGTAGTGAGTGCAGAGTAGTGAGTAGTGAGTGCAGAGTAGTGAGTAGTGAGTGCAGAGTAGTGAGTGCAGAGTAGTGAGTGTAGTGAGTGCAGAGTAGTGAGTAGTGAGTGCAGAGTAGTGAGTAGTGAGTGCAGAGTAGTGAGTAGTGAGTGTAGAGTAATGAGTAGTGAGTGCAGAGTAGTGAGTAGTAAGTGCAGAGTAGTGAGTAGTGAGTGCAGAGTAGTGAGTGCAGAGTAGTGAGTAGTGAGTACAGAGTAGTGAGCCCAGAGTAGTGAGTGCAGAGTAGTGAGTGCAGAGTAGTGAGTAGTGAGTGCAGAGTAGTGAGTGCAGAGTAGTGAGTGCAGAGTAGTGAGTAGTGAGTGCAGAGTAGTGAGTGCAGAGTAGTGAGTAGTGAGTGCAGAGTAGTGAGTAGTGAGTGCAGAGTAGTGAGTAGTGAGTGCAGAGTAGTGAGTGCAGAGTAGTGAGTGCAGAGTAGTGAATAGTGAGTGCAGAGTAGTGAGTAGTGAGTGCAGAGTAGTGAGTGCAGAGTAGTGAGTGCAGAGTAGTGAGTGCAGAGTAGTGAGTAGTGAGTGCAGAGTAGTGAGTGCAGAGTAGTGAGTGCAGAGTAGTGAGTAGTGAGTGCAGAGTAGTGAGTGCAGAGTAGTGAGTGCAGAGTAGTGAGTGCAGAGTAGTGAGTGCAGCGTAGTGAGTAGTGAGTGCAGAGTAGTGAGTAGTGCGTGCAGAGTAGTGAGTGCAGAGTAGTGAGTAATGAGTGCAGAGTAATGAGTGCAGAGTAGTGAGTTCACAGTAGTGAGTGCACAGTAGTGAGTGCACAGTAGTGAGTAGTGAGTGCAGAGTAGTGAGTGCAGAGTAGTGAGTAGTGAGTGCAGAGTAGTGAGTAGTGAGTGCAGAGTAGTGAGTAGTGAGTGCAAAGTAGTGAGTGCAGAGTAGTGAGTGCAGAGTAGTGAGTGTAGTGAGTGCAGAGTAGTGAGTAGTGAGTGGAGAGTAGTGAGTAGTGAGTGCAGAGTAGTGAGTGCAGAGTAGTGAGTGCAGAGTAGTGAGTGCAGAGTAGTGAGTAGTGAGTGCAGAGTAGTGAGTGCAGAGTAGTGAGTGCAGAGTAGTGAGTGCAGAGTAGTGAGTGTAGTGAGTGCAGAGTAGTGAGTAGTGAGTGCAGAGTAGTGAGTGCAGAGTAGTGAGTAGTGAGTGCAGAGTAGTGAGTAGTGAGTGCAGAGTAGTGAGTAGTGAGTGCAGAGTAGTGAGTGCAGAGTAGTGAGTGCAGAGTAGTGAGTAGTGAGTACAGAGTAGTGAGTACAGAGTAGTGAGCGCAGAGTAGTGAGCGCAGAGTAGTGAGCGCAGAGTAGTGAGTGCAGAGTAGTGAGTGCAGAGTAGTGAGTGCAGAGTAGTGAGTGCAGAGTAGTGAGTGCAGAGTAGTGAGTGCAGAGTAGTGAGTGCAGAGTAGTGAGTAGTGAGTGCAGAGTAGTGAGTGCAGAGTAGTGAGTGCAGAGTAGTGAGTGCAGAGTAGTGAGTGCAGAGTAGTGAGTAGTGAGTGCAGAGTAGTGAGTAGTGAGTGCAGAGTAGTGAGTAGTGAGTGCAGAGTAGTGAGTAGTGAGTGCAGAGTAGTGAGTAGTGAGTGCAGAGTAGTGAGTGCAGAGTAGTGAGTGCAGAGTAGTGAGTGCAGAGTAGTGAGTAGTGAGTGAAGAGTAGTGAGTGAAGAGTAGTGAGTGCAGAGTAGTGAGTGCAGAGTAGTGAGTGCAGAGTAGTGAGTAGTGAGTGAAGAGTAGTGAGTGCAGAGTAGTGAGTGCAGAGTAGTGAGTGCAGAGTAGTGAGTGCAGAGTAGTGAGTAGTGAGTGCAGAGTAGTGAGTGCAGAGTAGTGAGTGCAGAGTAGTGAGTGCAGAGTAGTGAGTGCACAGTAGTGAGTGCACAGTAGTGAGTAGTGAGTGCAGAGTAGTGAGTGCAGAGTAGTGAGTAGTGAGTGCAGAGTAGTGAGTAATGAGTAGTGAGTAATGAGTAGTGAGTAGTGAGTGCAGAGTAGTGAGTGCAGAGTAGTGAGTGCAGAGTAATGAGTAGTGAGTGCAGAGTAGTGAATGCAGAGTAGTGAGTGCAGAGTAGTGAGTAGTGAGTGCAGAGTAGTGAGTGCAGAGTAGTGAGTAGTGAGTGCAGAGTAGTGAGTGCAGAGTAGTGAGTGCAGAGTAGTGAGTGCAGAGTAGTGAGTGCAGAGTAGTGAGTGCAGAGTAGTGAGTGCAGAGTAGTGAGTGCAGAGTAGTGAGTAGTGAGTGCAGAGTAGTGAGTGCAGAGTAGTGAGTGCAGAGTAGTGAGTGCAGAGTAGTGAGTGCAGAGTAGTGAGTGCACAGTAGTGAGTAGTGAGTGCAGAGTAGTGAGTGCAGAGTAGTGAGTAGTGAGTGCAGAGTAGTGAGTAATGAGTAGTGAGTAATGAGTAGTGAGTAGTGAGTGCAGAGTAGTGAGTGCAGAGTAGTGAGTGCAGAGTAATGAGTAGTGAGTGCAGAGTAGTGAATGCAGAGTAGTGAGTGCAGAGTAGTGAGTAGTGAGTGCAGAGTAGTGAGTGCAGAGTAGTGAGTAGTGAGTGCAGAGTAGTGAGTGCAGAGTAGTGAGTGCAGAGTAGTGAGTGCAGAGTAGTGAGTGCAGAGTAGTGAGTAGTGAGTACAGAGTAGTGAGTACAGAGTAGTGAGCGCAGAGTAGTGAGTGCAGAGTAGTGAGTGCAGAGTAGTGAGTGCAGAGTAGTGAGTAGTGAGTAGTGAGTGCAGAGTAGTGAGTGCAGAGTAGTGAATGAAGAGTAGTGAGTGCAGAGTAGTGAGTAGTGAGTGCAGAGTAGTGAGTGCAGAGTAGTGAGTGCAGAGTAGTGAGTGGTGAGTGCAGAGTAGTGAGTGCAGAGTAGTGAGTGCAGAGTAGTGAGTGCAGAGTAGTGAGTAGTGAGTAGTGAGTAGTGAGTGCAGAGTAGTGAGTGCAGAGTAGTGAGTGCAGAGTAGTGAGTGCAGAGTAGTGAGTAGTGAGTGCAGAGTAGTGAGTGCAGAGTAGTGAGTGCAGAGTAGTGAGTGCAGAGTAGTGAGTGCAGAGTAGTGAGTAGTGAGTGCAGAGTAGTGAGTGCAGAGTAGTGAGTAGTGAGTGCAGAGTAGTGAGTGCAGAGTAGTGAGTGTAGTGAGTGCAGATTAGTGAGTGCAGAGTAGTGAGTAGTGAGTGCAGAGTAGTGAGTGCAGAGTAGTGAGTAGTGCGTGCAGAGTAGTGAGTGCAGAGTAGTGAGTAATGAGTGCAGAGTAGTGAGTTCACAGTAGTGAGTGCACAGTAGTGAGTGCAGAGTAGTGAGTGCAGAGTAGTGAGTAGTGAGTGCAGAGTAGTGAGTAGTGAGTAGTGAGTGCAGAGTAGTGAGTAGTGAGTGCAGAGTAGTGAGTGCAGAGTAGTGAGTGCAGAGTAGTGAGTGCAGAGTAGTGAGTAGTGAGTGCAGAGTAGTGAGTAGTAAATGCAGAGTAGTGAGTAGTGAGTGCAGAGTAGTGAGTAGTGAGTGCAGAGTAGTGAGTAGTGAGTGCAGAGTAGTGAGTGCAGAGTAGTGAGTGCAGAGTAGTGAGTAGTGAGTGAAGAGTAGTGAGTGCAGAGTAGTGAGTGCAGAGTAGTGAGTGCAGAGTAGTGAGTAGTGAATGCAGAGTAGTGAGTGCAGAGTAGTGAGTGCAGAGTAGTGAGTGCAGAGTAGTGAGTGCAGAGTAGTGAGTAGTGAGTGCAGAGTAGTGAGTGCAGAGTAGTGAGTGCAGAGTAGTGAGTGCACAGTAGTGAGTGCACAGTAGTGAGTAGTGAGTGCAGAGTAGTGAGTGCAGAGTAGTGAGTAGTGAGTGCAGAGTAGTGAGTAATGAGTAGTGAGTAGTGAGTGCAGAGTAGTGAGTGCAGAGTAGTGAGTGCAGAGTAATGAGTAGTGAGTGCAGAGTAGTGAATGCAGAGTAGTGAGTGCAGAGTAGTGAGTAGTGAGTGCAGAGTAGTGAGTGCAGAGTAGTGAGTAGTGAGTGCAGAGTAGTGAGTAGTGAGTAGTGAGTGCAGAGTAGTGAGTGCAGAGTAGTGAGTGCAGAGTAGTGAGTAGTGAGTAGTGAGTGCAGAGTAGTGAGTGCAGAGTAGTGAGTGCAGAGTAGTGAGTGCAGAGTAGTGAGTAGTGAGTGCAGAGTAGTGAGTGCAGAGTAGTGAGTGCAGAGTAGTGAGTAGTGAGTAGTGAGGGCAGAGTAGTGAGTGCAGAGTAGTGAGTGGTGAGTGCAGAGTAGTGAGTGCAGAGTAGTGAGTGCAGAGTAGTGAGTGCAGAGTAGTGAGTAGTGAGTAGTGAGTAGTGAGTGCAGAGTAGTGAGTGCAGAGTAGTGAGTGCAGAGTAGTGAGTGCAGAGTAGTGAGTAGTGAGTGCAGAGTAGTGAGTGCAGAGTAGTGAGTGCAGAGTAGTGAGTGCAGAGTAGTGAGTGCAGAGTAGTGAGTAGTGAGTGCAGAGTAGTGAGTGCAGAGTAGTGAGTGCAGAGTAGTGAGTGCAGAGTAGTGAGTGTAGTGAGTGCAGATTAGTGAGTAGTGAGTGCAGAGTAGTGAGTGCAGAGTAGTGAGTAGTGCGTGCAGAGTAGTGAGTGCAGAGTAGTGAGTAATGAGTGCAGAGTAGTGAGTTCACAGTAGTGAGTGCACAGTAGTGAGTGCAGAGTAGTGAGTGCAGAGTAGTGAGTAGTGAGTGCAGAGTAGTGAGTAGTGAGTGCAGAGTAGTGAGTAGTGAGTGCAGAGTAGTGAGTGCAGAGTAGTGAGTGCAGAGTAGTGAGTGTAGTGAGTGCAGAGTAGTGAGTAGTGAGTGGAGAGTAGTGAGTAGTGAGTGCAGAGTAGTGAGTGCAGAGTAGTGAGTGCAGAGTAGTGAGTGCAGAGTAGTGAGTAGTGAGTGCAGAGTAGTGAGTGCAGAGTAGTGAGTAGTGAGTGCAGAGTAGTGAGTGCAGAGTAGTGAGTGTAGTGAGTGCAGAGTAGTGAGTAGTGAGTGCAGAGTAGTGAGTAGTGAGTAGTGAGTGCAGAGTAGTGAGTAGTGAGTGCAGAGTAGTGAGTAGTGAGTGCAGAGTAGTGAGTAGTGAGTGCAGAGTAGTGAGTGCAGAGTAGTGAGTGCAGAGTAGTGAGTAGTGAGTACAGAGTAGTGAGTACAGAGTAGTGAGCGCAGAGTAGTGAGTGCAGAGTAGTGAGTGCAGAGTAGTGAGTGCAGAGTAGTGAGTGCAGAGTAGTGAGTGCAGAGTAGTGAGTGCAGAGTAGTGAGTGCAGAGTAGTGAGTAGTGAGTGAAGAGTAGTGAGTGCAGAGTAGTGAGTGCAGAGTAGTGAGTGCAGAGTAGTGAGTAGTGAGTGCAGAGTAGTGAGTAGTGAGTGCAGAGTAGTGAGTAGTGAGTGCAGAGTAGTGAGTAGTGAGTGCAGAGTAGTGAGTAGTGAGTGCAGAGTAGTGAGTAGTGAGTGCAGAGTAGTGAGTAGTGAGTGCAGAGTAGTGAGTGTAGTGAGTGCAGAGTAGTGAGTAGTGAGTGCAGAGTAGTGAGTAGTGAGTGCAGAGTAGTGAGTAGTGAGTGCAGAGTAGTGAGTACAGAGTAGTGAGTGCAGAGTAGTGAGTAGTGAGTGCAGAGTAGTGAGTGCATAGTAGTGAGTGCAGAGTAGTGAGTGTAGTGAGTGCAGAGTAGTGAGTAGTGAGTGCAGAGTAGTGAGTGTAGTGAGTGCAGAGTAGTGAGTAGTGAGTGCAGAGTAGTGAGTAGTGAGTAGTGAATGCAGAGTAGTGAGTAGTGAGTGCAGAGTAGTGAGTAGTGAGTGCAGAGTAGTGAGTAGTGAGTGCAGAGTAGTGAGTGCAGAGTAGTGAGTAGTGAGTACAGAGTAGTGAGTACAGAGTAGTGAGCGCAGAGTAGTGAGTGCAGAGTAGTGAGTGCAGAGTAGTGAGTGCAGAGTAGTGAGTGCAGAGCAGTGAGTGCAGAGCAGTGAGTGCAGAGTAGTGAGTTGTGAGTGCAGAGTAGTGAGTGCAGAGTAGTGAGTGCAGAGTAGTGAGTGCAGAGTAGTGAGTAGTGAGTGCAGAGTAGTGAGTGCAGAGTAGTGAGTAGTGAGTGCAGAGTAGTGAGTAGTGAGTGCAGAGTAGTGAGTAGTGAGTGCAGAGTAGTGAGTGCAGAGTAGGGAGTGCAGAGTAGTGAGTAGTGAGTGCAGAGTAGTGAGTGCAGAGTAGTGAGTAGTGAGTGCAGAGTAGTGAGTGCAGAGTAGTGAGTGCAGAGTAGTGAGTGCAGAGTAGTGAGTAGTGAGTGCAGAGTAGTGAGTGCAGAGTAGTGAGTAATGAGTGCAGAGTAGTGGGTGCACAGTAGTGAGTGCACAGTAGTGAGTAGTGAGTGCAGAGTAGTGAGTGCAGAGTAGTGAGTAGTGAGTGCAGAGTAGTGAGTGCAGAGTAGTGAGTAGTGAGTAGTGAGTGCAGAGTAGTGAGCAGTGAGTGCAGAGTAGTGAGCAGTGAGTGCAGAGTAGTGAGTAGTGAGTGCAGAGTAGTGAGTGTAGTGAGTGCAGAGTAGTGAGTGCAGAGTAGTGAGTGTAGTGAGTAGTGAGTGCAGAGTAGTGAGTAGTGAGTGGAGAGTAGTGAGTAGTGAGTGCAGAGTAGTGAGTGCAGAGTAGTGAGTGCAGAGTAGTGAGTAGTGGGTGCAGAGTAGTGAGTGCAGAGTAGTGAGTAGGGAGTGCAGAGTAGTGAGTAGTGAGTGCAGAGTAGTGAATAGTGAGTGCAGAGTAGTGAGTGCAGAGTAGTGAGTGCAGAGTAGTGAGTAGTGAATGCAGAGTAGTGGGTGCAGAGTAGTGAGTGCAGAGTAGTGAGTTGTGAGTGTAGTGAGTGCAGAGTAGTGAATAGTGAGTGCAGAGTAGTGAGTAGTGAGTGCAGAGTAGTGAGTAGTGAGTGCAGAGTAGTGAGTAGTGCGTGCAGAGTAGTAAGTGCAGAGTAGTGAGTGTAGTGAGTGCAGAGTAGTGAGTAGTGAGTGCAGAGTAGTGAGTAGTGAGTGCAGAGTAGTGAGTAGTGAGTGCAGAGTAGTGAGTACAGAGTAGTGAGTGCAGAGTAGTGAGTAGTGAGTGCAGAGTAGTGAGTAGTGAGTGCATAGTGGTGAGTGCAGAGTAGTGAGTGTAGTGAGTGCAGAGTAGTGAGTAGTGAGTGCAGAGTAGTGAGTAGTGAGTAGTGAATGCAGAGTAGTGAGTGCAGAGTAGTGAGTGCAGAGTAGTGAGTGCAGAGTAGTGAGTGCAGAGTAGTGAGTGCAGAGTAGTGAGTAGTGAGTGCAGAGTAGTGAGTGCAGAGTAGTGAGTAGTGAGTAGTGAGTGCAGAGTAGTGAGGGCAGAGTAGTGAGTAGTGAGTGCAGAGTAGTGAGTAGTGAGTAGTGAGTGCAGAGTAGTGAATAGTGAGTGCAGAGTAGTGAGTGCAGAGTAGTGAGTGCAGAGTAGTGAGTAGTGAGTGCAGAGTAGTGGGTGCAGAGTAGTGAGTGCAGAGTAGTGAGTTGTGAGTGTAGTGAGTGCAGAGTAGTGAATAGTGAGTGCAGAGTAGTGAGTAGTGAGTGCAGAGTAGTGAGCAGTGAGTGCAGAGTAGTGAGTAGTGAGTGCAGAGTAGTGAGTGCAGAGTAGTGAGTGTAGTGAGTGCAGAGTAGTGAGTGCAGAGTAGTGAGTGTAGTGAGTGCAGAGTAGTGAGTAGTGAGTGGAGAGTAGTGAATAGTGAGTGCAGAGTAGTGAGTGCAGAGTAGTGAGTGCAGAGTAGTGAGTAGTGGGTGCAGAGTAGTGAGTAGAGAGTGCAGAGTAGTGAGTAGGGAGTGCAGAGTAGTGAGTAGTGAGTGCAGAGTAGTGAATAGTGAGTGCAGAGTAGTGAGTGCAGAGTAGTGAGTGCAGAGTAGTGAGTAGTGAATGCAGAGTAGTGGGTGCAGAGTAGTGAGTGCAGAGTAGTGAGTTGTGAGTGTAGTGAGTGCAGAGTAGTGAATAGTGAGTGCAGAGTAGTGAGTAGTGAGTGCAGAGTAGTGAGTAGTGAGTGCAGAGTAGTGAGTAGTGAGTGCAGAGTAGTGAGTAGTGAGTGCAGAGTAGTGAGTAGTGAGTGCAGAGTAGTGAGTACAGAGTAGTGAGTGCAGGGTAGTGAGTAGTGAGTGCAGAGTAGTGAGTAGTGAGTGCATAGTAGTGAGTGCAGAGTAGTGAGTGTAGTGAGTGCAGAGTAGTGAGTAGTGAGTGCAGAGTAGTGAGTAGTGAGTAGTGAGTGCAGAGTAGTGAGTGCAGAGTAGTGAGTGTAGTGAGTGCAGAGTAGTGAGTGTAGTGAGTAGTGAGTGCAGAGTAGTGAGTAGTGAGTGGAGAGTAGTGAATAGTGAGTGCAGAGTAGTGAGTGCAGAGTAGTGAGTGCAGAGTAGTGAGTAGTGGGTGCAGAGTAGTGAGTAGTGAGTGCAGAGTAGTGAGTGCAGAGTAGTGAGTGCAGAGTAGTGAGTGCAGAGTAGTGAGTAGTGAGTGCAGAGTAGTGAGTAGTGAGTGCAGAGTAGTGAGTGCAGAGTAGTGAGTAATGAGTGCAGAGTAGTGGGTGCACAGTAGTGAGTGCACAGTAGTGAGTAGTGAGTGCAGAGTAGTGAGTAGTGAGTAGTGAGTACAGAGTAGTGAGCGCAGAGTAGTGAGTGCAGAGTAGTGAGTGCAGAGTAGTGAGTGCAGAGTAGTGAGTGCAGAGTAGTGAGTGCAGAGTAGTGAGTGCAGAGTAGTGAGTAGTGAGTGCAGAGTAGTGAGTGCAGAGTAGTGAGTGCAGAGTAGTGAGTGCAGAGTAGTGAGTGCAGAGTAGTGAGTAGTGAGTGCAGAGTAGTGAGTAGTGAGTGCAGAGTAGTGAGTAGTGAGTGCAGAGTGCAGAGTAGTGAGTGCAGAGTAGTGAGTGCAGAGTAGTGAGTAGTGAGTGCAGAGTAGTGAGTAGTGAGTGCTGAGTAGTGAGTGCAGAGTCCTCTTCGCTCTGACGACCAACATCTCCTTCAGGTTGGCAGGGTGAAGAAGGCAAGAACGGGTGGCAGAAGGTTTTCAATAAATGTGGCATCTTTGTGGAACTCGTTGCCCCTACAACTGCGCTCGGAAGCTAGCCTGCTTCGGTTTCGAAAACTTTAAAAAACTTTCCTGTTTTCTGTTTAATCCCTTCATTCTTTAAGTAGTGTTATGTTCTGGTAAGCGCTGGGATGCCTCATAGGTAACCAGGCGCTATACAAAACTCAGAATAATAATAATAATAATAGAGTAGTGAGTGCAGAGTAGTGAGTGAGTGCAGAGTAGTGAGTGCAGAGTAGTGAGTGCAGAGTAGTGAGTAGTGAGTGCAGAGTAGTGAGTGCAGAGTAGTGAGTAGTGAGTGCAGAGTAGTGAGTAGTGAGTGCAGAGTAGTGAGTGCAGAGTAGTGAGTGTAGTGAGTGCAGAGTAGTGAGTGCAGAGTAGTGAGTAGTGAGTGCAGAGTAGTGAGTAGTGAATGCAGAGTAGTGAGTAGTGAGTGCAGAGTAGTGAGTAGTGAGTGCAGAGTAGTGAGTAGTGAGTGCAGAGTAGTGAGTGCAGAGTAGTGAGTAGTGAGTACAGAGTAGTGAGCACAGAGTAGTGAGTGCAGAGTAGTGAGTGCAGAGTAGTGAGTGCAGAGTAGTGAGTGCAGAGTAGTGAGTGCAGAGTAGTGAGTGCAGAGTAGTGAGTGCAGAGTAGTGAGTGCAGAGTAGTGAGTGCAGAGCAGTGAGTGCAGAGTAGTGAGTTGTGAGTGCAGAGTAGTGAGTGCAGAGTAGTGAGTGCAGAGTAGTGAGTGCAGAGTAGTGAGTAGTGAGTGCAGAGTAGTGAGTGCAGAGTAGTGAGTGCAGAGTAGTGAGTAGTGAGTGCAGAGTAGTGAGTAGTGAGTGCAGAGTAGTGAGTGCAGATTAGTGAGTGCAGAGTAGTGAGTGCAGAGTAGTGAGTGCAGAGTAGTGAGTGCAGAGTAGTGAGTAGTGAGTGCAGAGTAGTGAGTAGTGAGTGCAGAGTAGTGAGTGCAGAGTAGTGAGTAATGAGTGCAGAGTAGTGGGTGCACAGTAGTGAGTGCACAGTAGTGAGTAGTGAGTGCAGAGTAGTGAGTAGTGAGTGCAGAGTAGTGAGTGCAGAGTAGTGAGTAGTGAGTAGTGAGTGCAGAGTAGTGAGTAGTGAGTGCAGAGTAGTGAGCAGTGAGTGCAGAGTAGTGAGTGCAGAGTAGTGAGTAGTGGGTGCAGAGTAGTGAGTAGTGAGTGGAGAGTAGTGAGTAGTGAGTGCAGAGTAGTGAGTGCAGAGTAGTGAGTGCAGAGTAGTGGGTGCAGAGTAGTGAGTAGTGAGTGCAGAGTAGTGAGCAGGGAGTGCAGAGTAGTGAGTAGTGAGTGCAGAGTAGTGAATAGTGAGTGCAGAGTAGTGAGTGCAGAGTAGTGAGTGCAGAGTAGTGAGTAGTGAATGCAGAGTAGTGGGTGCAGAGTAGTGAGTGCAGAGTAGTGAGTGCAGAGTAGTGAGTTGTGAGTGTAGTGAGTGCAGAGTAGTGAATAGTGAGTGCAGAGTAGTGAGTAGTGAGTGCAGAGTAGTGAGTAGTGAGTGCAGAGTAGTGAGTAGTGAGTGCAGAGTAGTAAGTGCAGAGTAGTGAGTGTAGTGAGTGCAGAGTAGTGAGTAGTGAGTGCAGAGTAGTGAGTAGTGAGTGCAGAGTAGTGAGTAGTGAGTGCAGAGTAGTGAGTACAGAGTAGTGAGTGCAGAGTAGTGAGTAGTGAGTGCAGAGTAGTGAGTAGTGAGTGCATAGTAGTGAGTGCAGAGTAGTGAGTGTAGTGAGTGCAGAGTAGTGAGTAGTGAGTGCAGAGTAGTGAGTAGTGAATGCAGAGTAGTGAGTAGTGAGTGCAGAGTAGTGAGTGCAGAGTAGTGAGTGCAGAGTAGTGAGTGCAGAGTAGTGAGTACAGAGTAGTGAGCGCAGAGTAGTGAGTGCAGAGTAGTGAGTGCAGAGTAGTGAGTGCAGAGTAATGAGTGCAGAGTAATGAGTGCAGAGTAGTGAGTAGTGAGTGCAGAGTAGTGAGTGCAGAGTAGTGAGTGCAGAGTAGTGAGTGCAGAGTAGTGAGTAGTGAGTGCAGAGTAGTGAGTAGTGAGTGCAGAGTAGTGAGTAGTGAGTGCAGAGTAGTGAGTAGTGAGTGCAGAGTAGTGAGTAGTGAGTGCAGAGTAGTGAGTGCAGAGTAGTGAGTAGTGAGTGCAGAGTAGTGAGTAGTGAGTGCTGAGTAGTGAGTGCAGAGTAGTGAGTGCAGAGTAGTGAGTAGTGAGTGCAGAGTAGTGAGTGCAGAGTAGTGAGTGCAGAGTAGTGAGTAGTGAGTGCAGAGTAGTGAGTGCAGAGTAGTGAGTAGTGAGTGCAGAGTAGTGAGTAGTGAGTGCAGAGTAGTGAGTGCAGAGTAGTGAGTGCAGAGTAGTGAGTAGTGGGTGCAGAGTAGTGAGTAGAGAGTGCAGAGTAGTGAGTAGGGAGTGCAGAGTAGTGAGTAGTGAGTGCAGAGTAGTGAATAGTGAGTGCAGAGTAGTGAGTGCAGAGTAGTGAGTGCAGAGTAGTGAGTAGTGAATGCAGAGTAGTGGGTGCAGAGTAGTGAGTGCAGAGTAGTGAGTTGTGAGTGTAGTGAGTGCAGAGTAGTGAATAGTGAGTGCAGAGTAGTGAGTAGTGAGTGCAGAGTAGTGAGTAGTGAGTGCAGAGTAGTGAGTAGTGAGTGCAGAGTAGTGAGTAGTGAGTGCAGAGTAGTGAGTAGTGAGTGCAGAGTAGTGAGTACAGAGTAGTGAGTGCAGGGTAGTGAGTAGTGAGTGCAGAGTAGTGAGTAGTGAGTGCATAGTAGTGAGTGCAGAGTAGTGAGTGTAGTGAGTGCAGAGTAGTGAGTAGTGAGTGCAGAGTAGTGAGTAGTGAGTAGTGAGTGCAGAGTAGTGAGTGCAGAGTAGTGAGTGTAGTGAGTGCAGAGTAGTGAGTGCAGAGTAGTGAGTGTAGTGAGTAGTGAGTGCAGAGTAGTGAGTAGTGAGTGGAGAGTAGTGAATAGTGAGTGCAGAGTAGTGAGTGCAGAGTAGTGAGTGCAGAGTAGTGAGTAGTGGGTGCAGAGTAGTGAGTAGTGAGTGCAGAGTAGTGAGTGCAGAGTAGTGAGTGCAGAGTAGTGAGTGCAGAGTAGTGAGTAGTGAGTGCAGAGTAGTGAGTAGTGAGTGCAGAGTAGTGAGTGCAGAGTAGTGAGTAATGAGTGCAGAGTAGTGGGTGCACAGTAGTGAGTGCACAGTAGTGAGTAGTGAGTGCAGAGTAGTGAGTAGTGAGTAGTGAGTACAGAGTAGTGAGCGCAGAGTAGTGAGTGCAGAGTAGTGAGTGCAGAGTAGTGAGTGCAGAGTAGTGAGTGCAGAGTAGTGAGTGCAGAGTAGTGAGTGCAGAGTAGTGAGTAGTGAGTGCAGAGTAGTGAGTGCAGAGTAGTGAGTGCAGAGTAGTGAGTGCAGAGTAGTGAGTGCAGAGTAGTGAGTAGTGAGTGCAGAGTAGTGAGTAGTGAGTGCAGAGTAGTGAGTAGTGAGTGCAGAGTGCAGAGTAGTGAGTGCAGAGTAGTGAGTGCAGAGTAGTGAGTAGTGAGTGCAGAGTAGTGAGTAGTGAGTGCTGAGTAGTGAGTGCAGAGTCCTCTTCGCTCTGACGACCAACATCTCCTTCAGGTTGGCAGGGTGAAGAAGGCAAGAACGGGTGGCAGAAGGTTTTCAATAAATGTGGCATCTTTGTGGAACTCGTTGCCCCTACAACTGCGCTCGGAAGCTAGCCTGCTTCGGTTTCGAAAACTTTAAAAAACTTTCCTGTTTTCTGTTTAATCCCTTCATTCTTTAAGTAGTGTTATGTTCTGGTAAGCGCTGGGATGCCTCATAGGTAACCAGGCGCTATACAAAACTCAGAATAATAATAATAATAATAGAGTAGTGAGTGCAGAGTAGTGAGTGAGTGCAGAGTAGTGAGTGCAGAGTAGTGAGTGCAGAGTAGTGAGTAGTGAGTGCAGAGTAGTGAGTGCAGAGTAGTGAGTAGTGAGTGCAGAGTAGTGAGTAGTGAGTGCAGAGTAGTGAGTGCAGAGTAGTGAGTGTAGTGAGTGCAGAGTAGTGAGTGCAGAGTAGTGAGTAGTGAGTGCAGAGTAGTGAGTAGTGAATGCAGAGTAGTGAGTAGTGAGTGCAGAGTAGTGAGTAGTGAGTGCAGAGTAGTGAGTAGTGAGTGCAGAGTAGTGAGTGCAGAGTAGTGAGTAGTGAGTACAGAGTAGTGAGCACAGAGTAGTGAGTGCAGAGTAGTGAGTGCAGAGTAGTGAGTGCAGAGTAGTGAGTGCAGAGTAGTGAGTGCAGAGTAGTGAGTGCAGAGTAGTGAGTGCAGAGTAGTGAGTGCAGAGTAGTGAGTGCAGAGCAGTGAGTGCAGAGTAGTGAGTTGTGAGTGCAGAGTAGTGAGTGCAGAGTAGTGAGTGCAGAGTAGTGAGTGCAGAGTAGTGAGTAGTGAGTGCAGAGTAGTGAGTGCAGAGTAGTGAGTGCAGAGTAGTGAGTAGTGAGTGCAGAGTAGTGAGTAGTGAGTGCAGAGTAGTGAGTGCAGATTAGTGAGTGCAGAGTAGTGAGTGCAGAGTAGTGAGTGCAGAGTAGTGAGTGCAGAGTAGTGAGTAGTGAGTGCAGAGTAGTGAGTAGTGAGTGCAGAGTAGTGAGTGCAGAGTAGTGAGTAATGAGTGCAGAGTAGTGGGTGCACAGTAGTGAGTGCACAGTAGTGAGTAGTGAGTGCAGAGTAGTGAGTAGTGAGTGCAGAGTAGTGAGTGCAGAGTAGTGAGTAGTGAGTAGTGAGTGCAGAGTAGTGAGTAGTGAGTGCAGAGTAGTGAGCAGTGAGTGCAGAGTAGTGAGTGCAGAGTAGTGAGTAGTGGGTGCAGAGTAGTGAGTAGTGAGTGGAGAGTAGTGAGTAGTGAGTGCAGAGTAGTGAGTGCAGAGTAGTGAGTGCAGAGTAGTGGGTGCAGAGTAGTGAGTAGTGAGTGCAGAGTAGTGAGCAGGGAGTGCAGAGTAGTGAGTAGTGAGTGCAGAGTAGTGAATAGTGAGTGCAGAGTAGTGAGTGCAGAGTAGTGAGTGCAGAGTAGTGAGTAGTGAATGCAGAGTAGTGGGTGCAGAGTAGTGAGTGCAGAGTAGTGAGTGCAGAGTAGTGAGTTGTGAGTGTAGTGAGTGCAGAGTAGTGAATAGTGAGTGCAGAGTAGTGAGTAGTGAGTGCAGAGTAGTGAGTAGTGAGTGCAGAGTAGTGAGTAGTGAGTGCAGAGTAGTAAGTGCAGAGTAGTGAGTGTAGTGAGTGCAGAGTAGTGAGTAGTGAGTGCAGAGTAGTGAGTAGTGAGTGCAGAGTAGTGAGTAGTGAGTGCAGAGTAGTGAGTACAGAGTAGTGAGTGCAGAGTAGTGAGTAGTGAGTGCAGAGTAGTGAGTAGTGAGTGCATAGTAGTGAGTGCAGAGTAGTGAGTGTAGTGAGTGCAGAGTAGTGAGTAGTGAGTGCAGAGTAGTGAGTAGTGAATGCAGAGTAGTGAGTAGTGAGTGCAGAGTAGTGAGTGCAGAGTAGTGAGTGCAGAGTAGTGAGTGCAGAGTAGTGAGTACAGAGTAGTGAGCGCAGAGTAGTGAGTGCAGAGTAGTGAGTGCAGAGTAGTGAGTGCAGAGTAATGAGTGCAGAGTAATGAGTGCAGAGTAGTGAGTAGTGAGTGCAGAGTAGTGAGTGCAGAGTAGTGAGTGCAGAGTAGTGAGTGCAGAGTAGTGAGTAGTGAGTGCAGAGTAGTGAGTAGTGAGTGCAGAGTAGTGAGTAGTGAGTGCAGAGTAGTGAGTAGTGAGTGCAGAGTAGTGAGTAGTGAGTGCAGAGTAGTGAGTGCAGAGTAGTGAGTAGTGAGTGCAGAGTAGTGAGTAGTGAGTGCTGAGTAGTGAGTGCAGAGTAGTGAGTGCAGAGTAGTGAGTAGTGAGTGCAGAGTAGTGAGTGCAGAGTAGTGAGTGCAGAGTAGTGAGTAGTGAGTGCAGAGTAGTGAGTGCAGAGTAGTGAGTAGTGAGTGCAGAGTAGTGAGTAGTGAGTGCAGAGTAGTGAGTGCAGAGTAGTGAGTAATGAGTGCAGAGTAGTGAGTGCAGAGTAGTGAGTGCACAGTAGTGAGTGCACAGTAGTGAGTAGTGAGTGCAGAGTAGTGAGTGCAGAGTAGTGAGTAGTGAGTGCAGAGTAGTGAGTGCAGAGTAGTGAGTAGTGAGTAGTGAGTGCAGAGTAGTGAGTAGTGAGTGCAGAGTAGTGAGTGCAGAGTAGTGAGTAGTGAGTGCAGAGTAGTGAGTGCAGAGTAGTGAGTGAAGTGAGTGCAGAGTAGTGAGTGCAGAGTAGTGAGTGTAGTGAGTAGTGAGTGCAGAGTAGTGAGTAGTGAGTGGAGAGTAGTGAGTAGTGAGTGCAGAGTAGTGAGTGCAGAGTAGTGAGTGCAGAGTAGTGAGTAGTGAGTGCAGAGTAGTGAGTGCAGAGTAGTGAGTAGTGAGTGCAGAGTAGTGAGTGCAGAGTAGTGAGTGCAGAGTAGTGAGTGCAGAGTAGTGAGTATTGAGTGCAGAGTAGTGAGTAGTGAGTAGTGAGTGCAGAGTAGTGAGTAGTGAGTGCAGAGTAGTGAGTGCAGAGTAGTGAGTGCAGAGTAGTGAGTAGTGAGTACAGAGTAGTGAGTACAGAGTAGTGAGTACAGAGTAGTGAGCGCAGAGTAGTAAGTGCAGAGTAGTGAGTGCAGAGTAGTGAGTGCAGAGTAGTGAGTAGTGAGTGCAGAGTAGTGAGTGCAGAGTAGTGAGTGCAGAGTAGTGAGTGCAGAGTAGTGAGTGCAGAGTAGTGAGTGCAGAGTAGTGAGTAGTGAGTGCAGAGTAGTGAGTAGTGAGTGCAGAGTAGTGAGTGCAGAGTAGTGAGTAGTGAGTAGTGAGTGCAGAGTAGTGAGTGCAGAGTAGTGAGTGCAGAGTAGTGATTAGTGAGTGCAGAGTAGTGAGTGCAGAGTAGTGAGTAGTGAGTGCAGAGTAGTGAGTGCAGAGTAGTGAGTAGTGAGTGCAGAGTAGTGAGTGCAGAGTAGTGAGTAGTGAGTGCAGAGTAGTGAGTGCAGAGTAGTGAGTGCAGAGTAGTGAGTAGTGGGTGCAGAGTAGTGAGTAGTGAGTGCAGAGTAGTGAGTGCAGAGCAGTGAGTAGTGAGTGCAGAGTAGTGAGTAGTGAGTGCAGAGTAGTGAATAGTGAGTGCAGGGTAGTGAGTGCAGAGTAGTGAGTGCAGAGTAGTGAGTTGTGAGTGTAGTGAGTGCAGAGTAGTGAATAGTGAGTGCAGAGTAGTGAGTAGTGAGTGCAGAGTAGTGAGTAGTGAGTGCAGAGTAGTGAGTGCAGAGTAGTGAGTGCAGAGTAGTGAGTGCAGAGTAATGAGTGCAGAGTAGTGAGTAGTGAGTGCAGAGTAGTGAGTGCAGAGTAGTGAGTGCAGAGTAGTGAGTGCAGAGTAGTGAGTAGTGAGTGCAGAGTAGTGAGTAGTGAGTGCAGAGTAGTGAGTGCAGAGTAGTGAGTGTAGTGAGTGCAGAGTAGTGAGTAGTGAGTAGTGAGTGCAGAGTAGTGAGTAGTGAGTGCAGAGTAGTGAGTAGTGAGTGCAGAGTAGTGAGTAGTGAGTGCAGAGTAGTGAGTGCAGAGTAGTGAGTAGTGAGTACAGAGTAGTGAGCCCAGAGTAGTGAGTGCAGAGTAGTGAGTGCAGAGTAGTGAGTGCAGTGTAGTGAGTGCAGAGTAGTGAGTAGTGAGTGCAGAGTAGTGAGTAGTGAGTAGTGAGTGCAGAGTAGTGAGTAGTGAGTGCAGAGTAGTGAGTAGTGAGTGCAGAGTAGTGAGTAGTGAGTGCAGAGTAGTGAGTGCAGAGTAGTGAGTGCAGAGTAGTGAGTACAGAGTAGTGAGTACAGAGTAGTGAGCGCAGAGTAGTGAGTGCAGAGTAGTGAGTGCAGAGTAGTGAGTGCAGAGTAGTGAGTGCAGAGTAGTGAGTAGTGAGTACAGAGTAGTGAGCCCAGAGTAGTGAGTGCAGAGTAGTGAGTGCAGAGTAGTGAGTGCAGTGTAGTGAGTGCAGAGTAGTGAGTAGTGAGTGCAGAGTAGTGAGTAGTGAGTAGTGAGTGCAGAGTAGTGAGTAGTGAGTGCAGAGTAGTGAGTAGTGAGTGCAGAGTAGTGAGTGCAGAGTAGTGAGTGCAGAGTAGTGAGTAGTGAGTACAGAGTAGTGAGTACAGAGTAGTGAGCGCAGAGTAGTGAGTGCAGAGTAGTGAGTGCAGAGTAGTGAGTGCAGAGTAGTGAGTAGTGAGTAGTGAGTGCAGAGTAGTGAGTGCAGAGTAGTGAATGAAGAGTAGTGAGTGCAGAGTAGTGAGTAGTGAGTGCAGAGTAGTGAGTGCAGAGTAGATTGTAGTGAGTTCAGAGTAGTGAGTGCAGAGTAGTGAGTAGTGAGTAGTGAGTGCAGAGTAGTGAGTGCAGAGTAGTGAGTGCAGAGTAGTGATTAGTGAGTGCAGAGTAGTGAGTGCAGAGTAGTGAGTAGTGAGTGCAGAGTAGTGAGTGCAGAGTAGTGAGTAGTGAGTGCAGAGTAGTGAGTGCAGAGTAGTGAGTAGTGAGTAGTGAGTGCAGAGTAGTGAGTGCAGAGTAGTGAGTGCAGAGTAGTGAGTAGTGGGTGCAGAGTAGTGAGTAGTGAGTGCAGAGTAGTGAGTGCAGGGCAGTGAGTAGTGAGTGCAGAGTAGTGAGTAGTGAGTGCAGAGTAGTGAATAGTGAGTGCAGAGTAGTGAGTGCAGAGTAGTGAGTGCAGAGTAGTGAGTAGTGAGTGCAGAGTAGTGGGTGCAGAGTAGTGAGTGCAGAGTAGTGAGTTGTGAGTGTAGTGAGTGCAGAGTAGTGAATAGTGAGTGCAGAGTAGTGAGTAGTGAGTGCAGAGTAGTGAGTAGTGAGTGCAGAGTAGTGAGTAGTGAGTGCAGAGTAGTGAGTGCAGAGTAGTGAGTGTAGTGAGTGCAGAGTAGTGAGTAGTGAGTGCAGAGTAGTGAGTAGTGAGTGCAGAGTAGTGAGTAGTGAGTGTAGAGTAATGAGTAGTGAGTGCAGAGTAGTGAGTAGTAAGTGCAGAGTAGTGAGTAGTGAGTGCAGAGTAGTGAGTGCAGAGTAGTGAGTAGTGAGTACAGAGTAGTGAGCCCAGAGTAGTGAGTGCAGAGTAGTGAGTGCAGAGTAGTGAGTAGTGAGTGCAGAGTAGTGAGTGCAGAGTAGTGAGTGCAGAGTAGTGAGTAGTGAGTGCAGAGTAGTGAGTGCAGAGTAGTGAGTAGTGAGTGCAGAGTAGTGAGTAGTGAGTGCAGAGTAGTGAGTAGTGAGTGCAGAGTAGTGAGTGCAGAGTAGTGAGTGCAGAGTAGTGAATAGTGAGTGCAGAGTAGTGAGTAGTGAGTGCAGAGTAGTGAGTGCAGAGTAGTGAGTGCAGAGTAGTGAGTGCAGAGTAGTGAGTAGTGAGTGCAGAGTAGTGAGTGCAGAGTAGTGAGTGCAGAGTAGTGAGTAGTGAGTGCAGAGTAGTGAGTGCAGAGTAGTGAGTGCAGAGTAGTGAGTGCAGAGTAGTGAGTGCAGCGTAGTGAGTAGTGAGTGCAGAGTAGTGAGTAGTGCGTGCAGAGTAGTGAGTGCAGAGTAGTGAGTAATGAGTGCAGAGTAATGAGTGCAGAGTAGTGAGTTCACAGTAGTGAGTGCACAGTAGTGAGTGCACAGTAGTGAGTAGTGAGTGCAGAGTAGTGAGTGCAGAGTAGTGAGTAGTGAGTGCAGAGTAGTGAGTAGTGAGTGCAGAGTAGTGAGTAGTGAGTGCAAAGTAGTGAGTGCAGAGTAGTGAGTGCAGAGTAGTGAGTGTAGTGAGTGCAGAGTAGTGAGTAGTGAGTGGAGAGTAGTGAGTAGTGAGTGCAGAGTAGTGAGTGCAGAGTAGTGAGTGCAGAGTAGTGAGTGCAGAGTAGTGAGTAGTGAGTGCAGAGTAGTGAGTGCAGAGTAGTGAGTGCAGAGTAGTGAGTGCAGAGTAGTGAGTGTAGTGAGTGCAGAGTAGTGAGTAGTGAGTGCAGAGTAGTGAGTGCAGAGTAGTGAGTAGTGAGTGCAGAGTAGTGAGTAGTGAGTGCAGAGTAGTGAGTAGTGAGTGCAGAGTAGTGAGTGCAGAGTAGTGAGTGCAGAGTAGTGAGTAGTGAGTACAGAGTAGTGAGTACAGAGTAGTGAGCGCAGAGTAGTGAGCGCAGAGTAGTGAGCGCAGAGTAGTGAGTGCAGAGTAGTGAGTGCAGAGTAGTGAGTGCAGAGTAGTGAGTGCAGAGTAGTGAGTGCAGAGTAGTGAGTGCAGAGTAGTGAGTAGTGAGTGCAGAGTAGTGAGTGCAGAGTAGTGAGTGCAGAGTAGTGAGTGCAGAGTAGTGAGTGCAGAGTAGTGAGTAGTGAGTGCAGAGTAGTGAGTAGTGAGTGCAGAGTAGTGAGTAGTGAGTGCAGAGTAGTGAGTAGTGAGTGCAGAGTAGTGAGTAGTGAGTGCAGAGTAGTGAGTGCAGAGTAGTGAGTGCAGAGTAGTGAGTGCAGAGTAGTGAGTAGTGAGTGAAGAGTAGTGAGTGAAGAGTAGTGAGTGCAGAGTAGTGAGTGCAGAGTAGTGAGTGCAGAGTAGTGAGTAGTGAGTGAAGAGTAGTGAGTGCAGAGTAGTGAGTGCAGAGTAGTGAGTGCAGAGTAGTGAGTAGTGAGTGCAGAGTAGTGAGTGCAGAGTAGTGAGTGCAGAGTAGTGAGTGCAGAGTAGTGAGTGCACAGTAGTGAGTGCACAGTAGTGAGTAGTGAGTGCAGAGTAGTGAGTGCAGAGTAGTGAGTAGTGAGTGCAGAGTAGTGAGTAATGAGTAGTGAGTAATGAGTAGTGAGTAGTGAGTGCAGAGTAGTGAGTGCAGAGTAGTGAGTGCAGAGTAATGAGTAGTGAGTGCAGAGTAGTGAATGCAGAGTAGTGAGTGCAGAGTAGTGAGTAGTGAGTGCAGAGTAGTGAGTGCAGAGTAGTGAGTAGTGAGTGCAGAGTAGTGAGTGCAGAGTAGTGAGTGCAGAGTAGTGAGTGCAGAGTAGTGAGTGCAGAGTAGTGAGTGCAGAGTAGTGAGTGCAGAGTAGTGAGTAGTGAGTGCAGAGTAGTGAGTGCAGAGTAGTGAGTGCAGAGTAGTGAGTGCAGAGTAGTGAGTGCAGAGTAGTGAGTGCACAGTAGTGAGTAGTGAGTGCAGAGTAGTGAGTGCAGAGTAGTGAGTAGTGAGTGCAGAGTAGTGAGTAATGAGTAGTGAGTAATGAGTAGTGAGTAGTGAGTGCAGAGTAGTGAGTGCAGAGTAGTGAGTGCAGAGTAATGAGTAGTGAGTGCAGAGTAGTGAATGCAGAGTAGTGAGTGCAGAGTAGTGAGTAGTGAGTGCAGAGTAGTGAGTGCAGAGTAGTGAGTAGTGAGTGCAGAGTAGTGAGTGCAGAGTAGTGAGTGCAGAGTAGTGAGTGCAGAGTAGTGAGTGCAGAGTAGTGAGTAGTGAGTACAGAGTAGTGAGTACAGAGTAGTGAGCGCAGAGTAGTGAGTGCAGAGTAGTGAGTGCAGAGTAGTGAGTGCAGAGTAGTGAGTAGTGAGTAGTGAGTGCAGAGTAGTGAGTGCAGAGTAGTGAATGAAGAGTAGTGAGTGCAGAGTAGTGAGTAGTGAGTGCAGAGTAGTGAGTGCAGAGTAGTGAGTGCAGAGTAGTGAGTGGTGAGTGCAGAGTAGTGAGTGCAGAGTAGTGAGTGCAGAGTAGTGAGTGCAGAGTAGTGAGTAGTGAGTAGTGAGTAGTGAGTGCAGAGTAGTGAGTGCAGAGTAGTGAGTGCAGAGTAGTGAGTGCAGAGTAGTGAGTAGTGAGTGCAGAGTAGTGAGTGCAGAGTAGTGAGTGCAGAGTAGTGAGTGCAGAGTAGTGAGTGCAGAGTAGTGAGTAGTGAGTGCAGAGTAGTGAGTGCAGAGTAGTGAGTAGTGAGTGCAGAGTAGTGAGTGCAGAGTAGTGAGTGTAGTGAGTGCAGATTAGTGAGTGCAGAGTAGTGAGTAGTGAGTGCAGAGTAGTGAGTGCAGAGTAGTGAGTAGTGCGTGCAGAGTAGTGAGTGCAGAGTAGTGAGTAATGAGTGCAGAGTAGTGAGTTCACAGTAGTGAGTGCACAGTAGTGAGTGCAGAGTAGTGAGTGCAGAGTAGTGAGTAGTGAGTGCAGAGTAGTGAGTAGTGAGTAGTGAGTGCAGAGTAGTGAGTAGTGAGTGCAGAGTAGTGAGTGCAGAGTAGTGAGTGCAGAGTAGTGAGTGCAGAGTAGTGAGTAGTGAGTGCAGAGTAGTGAGTAGTAAATGCAGAGTAGTGAGTAGTGAGTGCAGAGTAGTGAGTAGTGAGTGCAGAGTAGTGAGTAGTGAGTGCAGAGTAGTGAGTGCAGAGTAGTGAGTGCAGAGTAGTGAGTAGTGAGTGAAGAGTAGTGAGTGCAGAGTAGTGAGTGCAGAGTAGTGAGTGCAGAGTAGTGAGTAGTGAATGCAGAGTAGTGAGTGCAGAGTAGTGAGTGCAGAGTAGTGAGTGCAGAGTAGTGAGTGCAGAGTAGTGAGTAGTGAGTGCAGAGTAGTGAGTGCAGAGTAGTGAGTGCAGAGTAGTGAGTGCACAGTAGTGAGTGCACAGTAGTGAGTAGTGAGTGCAGAGTAGTGAGTGCAGAGTAGTGAGTAGTGAGTGCAGAGTAGTGAGTAATGAGTAGTGAGTAGTGAGTGCAGAGTAGTGAGTGCAGAGTAGTGAGTGCAGAGTAATGAGTAGTGAGTGCAGAGTAGTGAATGCAGAGTAGTGAGTGCAGAGTAGTGAGTAGTGAGTGCAGAGTAGTGAGTGCAGAGTAGTGAGTAGTGAGTGCAGAGTAGTGAGTAGTGAGTAGTGAGTGCAGAGTAGTGAGTGCAGAGTAGTGAGTGCAGAGTAGTGAGTAGTGAGTAGTGAGTGCAGAGTAGTGAGTGCAGAGTAGTGAGTGCAGAGTAGTGAGTGCAGAGTAGTGAGTAGTGAGTGCAGAGTAGTGAGTGCAGAGTAGTGAGTGCAGAGTAGTGAGTAGTGAGTAGTGAGGGCAGAGTAGTGAGTGCAGAGTAGTGAGTGGTGAGTGCAGAGTAGTGAGTGCAGAGTAGTGAGTGCAGAGTAGTGAGTGCAGAGTAGTGAGTAGTGAGTAGTGAGTAGTGAGTGCAGAGTAGTGAGTGCAGAGTAGTGAGTGCAGAGTAGTGAGTGCAGAGTAGTGAGTAGTGAGTGCAGAGTAGTGAGTGCAGAGTAGTGAGTGCAGAGTAGTGAGTGCAGAGTAGTGAGTGCAGAGTAGTGAGTAGTGAGTGCAGAGTAGTGAGTGCAGAGTAGTGAGTGCAGAGTAGTGAGTGTAGTGAGTGCAGATTAGTGAGTAGTGAGTGCAGAGTAGTGAGTGCAGAGTAGTGAGTAGTGCGTGCAGAGTAGTGAGTGCAGAGTAGTGAGTAATGAGTGCAGAGTAGTGAGTTCACAGTAGTGAGTGCACAGTAGTGAGTGCAGAGTAGTGAGTGCAGAGTAGTGAGTAGTGAGTGCAGAGTAGTGAGTAGTGAGTGCAGAGTAGTGAGTAGTGAGTGCAGAGTAGTGAGTGCAGAGTAGTGAGTGCAGAGTAGTGAGTGTAGTGAGTGCAGAGTAGTGAGTAGTGAGTGGAGAGTAGTGAGTAGTGAGTGCAGAGTAGTGAGTGCAGAGTAGTGAGTGCAGAGTAGTGAGTGCAGAGTAGTGAGTAGTGAGTGCAGAGTAGTGAGTGCAGAGTAGTGAGTAGTGAGTGCAGAGTAGTGAGTGCAGAGTAGTGAGTGTAGTGAGTGCAGAGTAGTGAGTAGTGAGTGCAGAGTAGTGAGTAGTGAGTAGTGAGTGCAGAGTAGTGAGTAGTGAGTGCAGAGTAGTGAGTAGTGAGTGCAGAGTAGTGAGTAGTGAGTGCAGAGTAGTGAGTGCAGAGTAGTGAGTGCAGAGTAGTGAGTAGTGAGTACAGAGTAGTGAGTACAGAGTAGTGAGCGCAGAGTAGTGAGTGCAGAGTAGTGAGTGCAGAGTAGTGAGTGCAGAGTAGTGAGTGCAGAGTAGTGAGTGCAGAGTAGTGAGTGCAGAGTAGTGAGTAGTGAGTGAAGAGTAGTGAGTGCAGAGTAGTGAGTGCAGAGTAGTGAGTGCAGAGTAGTGAGTAGTGAGTGCAGAGTAGTGAGTAGTGAGTGCAGAGTAGTGAGTAGTGAGTGCAGAGTAGTGAGTAGTGAGTGCAGAGTAGTGAGTAGTGAGTGCAGAGTAGTGAGTAGTGAGTGCAGAGTAGTGAGTAGTGAGTGCAGAGTAGTGAGTAGTGAGTGCAGAGTAGTGAGTAGTGAGTGCAGAGTAGTGAGTGCAGAGTAGTGAGTGCAGAGTAGTGAGTGCAGAGTAGTGAGTAGTGAGTGAAGAGTAGTGAGTGCAGAGTAGTGAGTGCAGAGTAGTGAGTAGTGAATGCAGAGTAGTGAGTGCAGAGTAGTGAGTGCAGAGTAGTGAGTGCAGAGTAGTGAGTAGTGAGTGCAGAGTAGTGAGTGCAGAGTAGTGAGTGCAGAGTAGTGAGTGCACAGTAGTGAGTAGTGAGTGCAGAGTAGTGAGTGCAGAGTAGTGAGTAGTGAGTGCAGAGTAGTGAGTAATGAGTAGTGAGTAGTGAGTGCAGAGTAGTGAGTGCAGAGTAGTGAGTGCAGAGTAATGAGTAGTGAGTGCAGAGTAGTGAGTGCAGAGTAGTGAGTAATGAGTAGTGAGTGCAGAGTAGTGAGTGCAGAGTAGTGAGTGCAGAGTAATGAGTAGTGAGTGCAGAGTAGTGAGTGCAGAGTAGTGAGTGCAGAGTAGTGAGTGCAGAGTAGTGAGTAGTGAGTGCAGAGTAGTGAGTGCAGAGTAGTGAGTAGTGAGTGCAGAGTAGTGAGTGCAGAGTAGTGAGTAGTGAGTGCAGAGTAGTGAGTAGTGAGTAGTGAGTGCAGAGTAGTGAGTGCAGAGTAGTGAGTGCAGAGTAGTGAGTAGTGAGTAGTGAGTGCAGAGTAGTGAGTGCAGAGTAGTGAGTGCAGAGTAGTGAGTGCAGAGTAGTGAGTAGTGAGTGCAGAGTAGTGAGTGCAGAGTAGTGAGTGCAAAGTAGTGAGTAGTGAGTAGTGAGTAGTGAGTGCAGAGTAGTGAGTGCAGAGTAGTGAGTGCAGAGTAGTGAGTGCAGAGTAGTGAGTAGTGAGTGCAGAGTAGTGAGTGCAGAGTAGTGAGTGCAGAGTAGTGAGTGCAGAGTAGTGAGTAGTGAGTGCAGAGTAGTGAGTGCAGAGTAGTGAGTAGTGAGAGCAGAGTAGTGAGTGCAGAGTAGTGAGTGTAGTGAGTGCAGATTAGTGAGTAGTGAGTGCAGAGTAGTGAGTGCAGAATAGTGAGTAGTGAGTGCAGAGTAGTGAGTGCAGAGTAGTGAGTGCAGAGTAGTGAGTAGTGAGTAGTGAGTGCAGAGTAGTGAGTGCAGAGTAGTGAGTGCAGAGTAATGAGTGCAGAGTAGTGAGTGCAGAGTAGTGAGTGCAGAGTAGTGAGTAGTGAGTGCAGAGTAGTGAGTGCAGAGTAGTGAGTGCAGAGTAGTGAGTGCAGAGTAGTGAGTAGTGAGTGCAGAGTAGTGAGTGCAGAGTAGTGAGTAGTGAGTGCAGAGTAGTGAGTGCAGAGTAGTGAGTAGTGAGTGCAGAGTAGTGAGTGCAGAGTAGTGAGTGCAGAGTAGTGAGTGCAGAGTAGTGAGAAGTGAGTGCAGAGTAGTGAGTGCAGAGTAGTGAGTGCAGAGTAGTGAGTGCAGAGTAGTGAGTAGTGAGTGCAGAGTAGTGAGTAGTGAGTAGTGAGTGCAGAGTAGTGAGTAGTGAGTGCAGAGTAGTGAGTGCAGAGTAGTGAGTGCAGAGTAGTGAGTAGTGAGTGCAGAGTAGTGAGTAGTGAGTGCTGAGTAGTGAGTGCAGAGTAGTGAGTGCAGAGTAGTGAGTAGTGAGTGCAGAGTAGTGAGTGCAGAGTAGTGAGTGCAGAGTAGTGAGTAGTGAGTGCAGAGTAGTGAGTGCAGAGTAGTGAGTAGTGAGTGCAGAGTAGTGAGTAGTGAGTGCAGAGTAGTGAGTGCAGAGTAGTGAGTAATGAGTGCAGAGTAGTGAGTGCACAGTAGTGAGTGCACAGTAGTGAGTAGTGAGTGCAGAGTAGTGAGTGCAGAGTAGTGAGTAGTGAGTGCAGAGTAGTGAGTGCAGAGTAGTGAGTAGTGAGTAGTGAGTGCAGAGTAGTGAGTAGTGAGTGCAGAGTAGTGAGTGCAGAGTAGTGAGTAGTGAGTGCAGAGTAGTGAGTGCAGAGTAGTGAGTGAAGTGAGTGCAGAGTAGTGAGTGCAGAGTAGTGAGTGTAGTGAGTAGTGAGTGCAGAGTAGTGAGTAGTGAGTGGAGAGTAGTGAGTAGTGAGTGCAGAGTAGTGAGTGCAGAGTAGTGAGTGCAGAGTAGTGAGTAGTGAGTGCAGAGTAGTGAGTGCAGAGTAGTGAGTAGTGAGTGCAGAGTAGTGAGTGCAGAGTAGTGAGTGCAGAGTAGTGAGTGCAGAGTAGTGAGTATTGAGTGCAGAGTAGTGAGTAGTGAGTAGTGAGTAGTGAGTAGTGAGTGCAGAGTAGTGAGTAGTGAGTGCAGAGTAGTGAGTGCAGAGTAGTGAGTGCAGAGTAGTGAGTAGTGAGTACAGAGTAGTGAGTACAGAGTAG
The DNA here is from genome assembly GCF_964261635.1 of Lissotriton helveticus. Taxonomy (NCBI): domain Eukaryota; kingdom Metazoa; phylum Chordata; class Amphibia; order Caudata; family Salamandridae; genus Lissotriton; species Lissotriton helveticus. The sequence continues at coordinate 300,075,743 of NC_136059.1, forward strand.
TGAGTACAGAGTAGTGAGCGCAGAGTAGTAAGTGCAGAGTAGTGAGTGCAGAGTAGTGAGTGCAGAGTAGTGAGTGCAGAGTAGTGAGTGCAGAGTAGTGAGTGCAGAGTAGTGAGTAGTGAGTGCAGAGTAGTGAGTAGTGAGTGCAGAGTAGTGAGTGCAGAGTAGTGAGTAGTGAGTAGTGAGTGCAGAGTAGTGAGTGCAGAGTAGTGAGTGCAGAGTAGTGATTAGTGAGTGCAGAGTAGTGAGTGCAGAGTAGTGAGTAGTGAGTGCAGAGTAGTGAGTGCAGAGTAGTGAGTAGTGAGTGCAGAGTAGTGAGTGCAGAGTAGTGAGTAGTGAGTGCAGAGTAGTGAGTGCAGAGTAGTGAGTGCAGAGTAGTGAGTAGTGGGTGCAGAGTAGTGAGTAGTGAGTGCAGAGTAGTGAGTGCAGAGCAGTGAGTAGTGAGTGCAGAGTAGTGAGTAGTGAGTGCAGAGTAGTGAATAGTGAGTGCAGGGTAGTGAGTGCAGAGTAGTGAGTGCAGAGTAGTGAGTTGTGAGTGTAGTGAGTGCAGAGTAGTGAATAGTGAGTGCAGAGTAGTGAGTAGTGAGTGCAGAGTAGTGAGTAGTGAGTGCAGAGTAGTGAGTAGTGAGTGCAGAGTAGTGAGTGCAGAGTAGTGAGTGCAGAGTAGTGAGTGCAGAGTAATGAGTGCAGAGTAGTGAGTAGTGAGTGCAGAGTAGTGAGTGCAGAGTAGTGAGTGCAGAGTAGTGAGTGCAGAGTAGTGAGTAGTGAGTGCAGAGTAGTGAGTAGTGAGTGCAGAGTAGTGAGTGCAGAGTAGTGAGTGTAGTGAGTGCAGAGTAGTGAGTAGTGAGTAGTGAGTGCAGAGTAGTGAGTAGTGAGTGCAGAGTAGTGAGTAGTGAGTGCAGAGTAGTGAGTAGTGAGTGCAGAGTAGTGAGTGCAGAGTAGTGAGTAGTGAGTACAGAGTAGTGAGCCCAGAGTAGTGAGTGCAGAGTAGTGAGTGCAGAGTAGTGAGTGCAGTGTAGTGAGTGCAGAGTAGTGAGTAGTGAGTGCAGAGTAGTGAGTAGTGAGTGCAGAGTAGTGAGTAGTGAGTGCAGAGTAGTGAGTAGTGAGTGCAGAGTAGTGAGTAGTGAGTGCAGAGTAGTGAGTGCAGAGTAGTGAGTGCAGAGTAGTGAGTACAGAGTAGTGAGTACAGAGTAGTGAGCGCAGAGTAGTGAGTGCAGAGTAGTGAGTGCAGAGTAGTGAGTGCAGAGTAGTGAGTGCAGAGTAGTGAGTAGTGAGTACAGAGTAGTGAGCCCAGAGTAGTGAGTGCAGAGTAGTGAGTGCAGAGTAGTGAGTGCAGTGTAGTGAGTGCAGAGTAGTGAGTAGTGAGTGCAGAGTAGTGAGTAGTGAGTAGTGAGTGCAGAGTAGTGAGTAGTGAGTGCAGAGTAGTGAGTAGTGAGTGCAGAGTAGTGAGTGCAGAGTAGTGAGTGCAGAGTAGTGAGTAGTGAGTACAGAGTAGTGAGTACAGAGTAGTGAGCGCAGAGTAGTGAGTGCAGAGTAGTGAGTGCAGAGTAGTGAGTGCAGAGTAGTGAGTAGTGAGTAGTGAGTGCAGAGTAGTGAGTGCAGAGTAGTGAATGAAGAGTAGTGAGTGCAGAGTAGTGAGTAGTGAGTGCAGAGTAGTGAGTGCAGAGTAGATTGTAGTGAGTTCAGAGTAGTGAGTGCAGAGTAGTGAGTAGTGAGTAGTGAGTGCAGAGTAGTGAGTGCAGAGTAGTGAGTGCAGAGTAGTGATTAGTGAGTGCAGAGTAGTGAGTGCAGAGTAGTGAGTAGTGAGTGCAGAGTAGTGAGTGCAGAGTAGTGAGTAGTGAGTGCAGAGTAGTGAGTGCAGAGTAGTGAGTAGTGAGTAGTGAGTGCAGAGTAGTGAGTGCAGAGTAGTGAGTGCAGAGTAGTGAGTAGTGGGTGCAGAGTAGTGAGTAGTGAGTGCAGAGTAGTGAGTGCAGGGCAGTGAGTAGTGAGTGCAGAGTAGTGAGTAGTGAGTGCAGAGTAGTGAATAGTGAGTGCAGAGTAGTGAGTGCAGAGTAGTGAGTGCAGAGTAGTGAGTAGTGAGTGCAGAGTAGTGGGTGCAGAGTAGTGAGTGCAGAGTAGTGAGTTGTGAGTGTAGTGAGTGCAGAGTAGTGAATAGTGAGTGCAGAGTAGTGAGTAGTGAGTGCAGAGTAGTGAGTAGTGAGTGCAGAGTAGTGAGTAGTGAGTGCAGAGTAGTGAGTGCAGAGTAGTGAGTGTAGTGAGTGCAGAGTAGTGAGTAGTGAGTGCAGAGTAGTGAGTACAGAGTAGTGAGTGCAGAGTAGTGAGTAGTGAGTGCAGAGTAGTGAGTACAGAGTAGTGAGTGCAGAGTAGTGAGTAGTGAGTGCAGAGTAGTGAGTAGTGAGTGCATAGTAGTGAGTGCAGAGTAGTGAGTGTAGTGAGTGCAGAGTAGTGAGTAGTGAGTGCAGAGTAGTGAGTAGTGAGTATTGAGTGCAGAGTAGTGAGTGCAGAGTAGTGAGTAGTGAGTGCAGAGTAGTGAGTAGTGAGTGCAGAGTAGTGAGTAGTGAGTGCAGAGTAGTGAGTGCAGAGTAGTGAGTGCAGAGTAGTGAATAGTGAGTGCAGAGTAGTGAGTAGTGAGTGCAGAGTAGTGAGTGCAGAGTAGTGAGTGCAGAGTAGTGAGTGCAGAGTAGTGAGTAGTGAGTGCAGTATAGTGAGTGCAGAGTAGTGAGTGCAGAGTAGTGAGTAGTGAGTGCAGAGTAGTGAGTGCAGAGTAGTGAGTGCAGAGTAGTGAGTGCAGAGTAGTGAGTGCAGCGTAGTGAGTAGTGAGTGCAGAGTAGTGAGTAGTGCGTGCAGAGTAGTGAGTAGTGCGTGCAGAGTAGTGAGTAATGAGTGCAGAGTAATGAGTGCAGAGTAGTGAGTTCACAGTAGTGAGTGCACAGTAGTGAGTGCACAGTAGTGAGTAGTGAGTGCAGAGTAGTGAGTGCAGAGTAGTGAGTAGTGAGTGCAGAGTAGTGAGTAGTGAGTGCAGAGTAGTGAGTAGTGAGTGCAAAGTAGTGAGTGCAGAGTAGTGAGTGCAGAGTAGTGAGTGTAGTGAGTGCAGAGTAGTGAGTAGTGAGTGGAGAGTAGTGAGTAGTGAGTGCAGAGTAGTGAGTGCAGAGTAGTGAGTGCAGAGTAGTGAGTGCAGAGTAGTGAGTAGTGAGTGCAGAGTAGTGAGTGCAGAGTAGTGAGTGCAGAGTAGTGAGTGCAGAGTAGTGAGTGTAGTGAGTGCAGAGTAGTGAGTAGTGAGTGCAGAGTAGTGAGTGCAGAGTAGTGAGTAGTGAGTGCAGAGTAGTGAGTAGTGAGTGCAGAGTAGTGAGTAGTGAGTGCAGAGTAGTGAGTGCAGAGTAGTGAGTGCAGAGTAGTGAGTAGTGAGTACAGAGTAGTGAGTACAGAGTAGTGAGCGCAGAGTAGTGAGCGCAGAGTAGTGAGTGCAGAGTAGTGAGTGCAGAGTAGTGAGTGCAGAGTAGTGAGTGCAGAGTAGTGAGTGCAGAGTAGTGAGTGCAGAGTAGTGAGTAGTGAGTGCAGAGTAGTGAGTGCAGAGTAGTGAGTGCAGAGTAGTGAGTGCAGAGTAGTGAGTGCAGAGTAGTGAGTAGTGAGTGCAGAGTAGTGAGTAGTGAGTGCAGAGTAGTGAGTAGTGAGTGCAGAGTAGTGAGTAGTGAGTGCAGAGTAGTGAGTAGTGAGTGCAGAGTAGTGAGTGCAGAGTAGTGAGTGCAGAGTAGTGAGTGCAGAGTAGTGAGTAGTGAGTGAAGAGTAGTGAGTGAAGAGTAGTGAGTGCAGAGTAGTGAGTGCAGAGTAGTGAGTGCAGAGTAGTGAGTAGTGAGTGCAGAGTAGTGAGTGCAGAGTAGTGAGTGCAGAGTAGTGAGTGCAGAGTAGTGAGTGCAGAGTAGTGAGTAGTGAGTGCAGAGTAGTGAGTGCAGAGTAGTGAGTGCAGAGTAGTGAGTGCAGAGTAGTGAGTGCACAGTAGTGAGTGCACAGTAGTGAGTAGTGAGTGCAGAGTAGTGAGTGCAGAGTAGTGAGTAGTGAGTGCAGAGTAGTGAGTAATGAGTAGTGAGTAATGAGTAGTGAGTAGTGAGTGCAGAGTAGTGAGTGCAGAGTAGTGAGTGCAGAGTAATGAGTAGTGAGTGCAGAGTAGTGAATGCAGAGTAGTGAGTGCAGAGTAGTGAGTAGTGAGTGCAGAGTAGTGAGTGCAGAGTAGTGAGTAGTGAGTGCAGAGTAGTGAGTGCAGAGTAGTGAGTAGTGAGTGCAGAGTAGTGAGTGCAGAGTAGTGAGTGCAGAGTAGTGAGTGCAGAGTAGTGAGTGCAGAGTAGTGAGTGCAGAGTAGTGAGTGCAGAGTAGTGAGTGCAGAGTAGTGAGTGCAGAGTAGTGAGTGCACAGTAGTGAGTGCACAGTAGTGAGTAGTGAGTGCAGAGTAGTGAGTGCAGAGTAGTGAGTAGTGAGTGCAGAGTAGTGAGTAATGAGTAGTGAGTAATGAGTAGTGAGTAGTGAGTGCAGAGTAGTGAGTGCAGAGTAGTGAGTGCAGAGTAATGAGTAGTGAGTGCAGAGTAGTGAATGCAGAGTAGTGAGTGCAGAGTAGTGAGTAGTGAGTGCAGAGTAGTGAGTGCAGAGTAGTGAGTAGTGAGTGCAGAGTAGTGAGTGCAGAGTAGTGAGTGCAGAGTAGTGAGTGCAGAGTAGTGAGTGCAGAGTAGTGAGTAGTGAGTACAGAGTAGTGAGTACAGAGTAGTGAGCGCAGAGTAGTGAGTGCAGAGTAGTGAGTGCAGAGTAGTGAGTGCAGAGTAGTGAGTAGTGAGTAGTGAGTGCAGAGTAGTGAGTGCAGAGTAGTGAATGAAGAGTAGTGAGTGCAGAGTAGTGAGTAGTGAGTGCAGAGTAGTGAGTGCAGAGTAGTGAGTGCAGAGTAGTGAGTGGTGAGTGCAGAGTAGTGAGTGCAGAGTAGTGAGTGCAGAGTAGTGAGTGCAGAGTAGTGAGTAGTGAGTAGTGAGTAGTGAGTGCAGAGTAGTGAGTGCAGAGTAGTGAGTGCAGAGTAGTGAGTGCAGAGTAGTGAGTAGTGAGTGCAGAGTAGTGAGTGCAGAGTAGTGAGTGCAGAGTAGTGAGTGCAGAGTAGTGAGTGCAGAGTAGTGAGTAGTGAGTGCAGAGTAGTGAGTGCAGAGTAGTGAGTAGTGAGTGCAGAGTAGTGAGTGCAGAGTAGTGAGTGTAGTGAGTGCAGATTAGTGAGTGCAGAGTAGTGAGTAGTGAGTGCAGAGTAGTGAGTGCAGAGTAGTGAGTAGTGCGTGCAGAGTAGTGAGTGCAGAGTAGTGAGTAATGAGTGCAGAGTAGTGAGTTCACAGTAGTGAGTGCACAGTAGTGAGTGCAGAGTAGTGAGTGCAGAGTAGTGAGTAGTGAGTGCAGAGTAGTGAGTAGTGAGTAGTGAGTGCAGAGTAGTGAGTAGTGAGTGCAGAGTAGTGAGTGCAGAGTAGTGAGTGCAGAGTAGTGAGTGCAGAGTAGTGAGTAGTGAGTGCAGAGTAGTGAGTAGTAAATGCAGAGTAGTGAGTAGTGAGTGCAGAGTAGTGAGTAGTGAGTGCAGAGTAGTGAGTAGTGAGTGCAGAGTAGTGAGTGCAGAGTAGTGAGTGCAGAGTAGTGAGTAGTGAGTGAAGAGTAGTGAGTGCAGCGTAGTGAGTGCAGAGTAGTGAGTGCAGAGTAGTGAGTAGTGAATGCAGAGTAGTGAGTGCAGAGTAGTGAGTGCAGAGTAGTGAGTGCAGAGTAGTGAGTGCAGAGTAGTGAGTAGTGAGTGCAGAGTAGTGAGTGCAGAGTAGTGAGTGCAGAGTAGTGAGTGCACAGTAGTGAGTGCACAGTAGTGAGTAGTGAGTGCAGAGTAGTGAGTGCAGAGTAGTGAGTAGTGAGTGCAGAGTAGTGAGTAATGAGTAGTGAGTAGTGAGTGCAGAGTAGTGAGTGCAGAGTAGTGAGTGCAGAGTAATGAGTAGTGAGTGCAGAGTAGTGAATGCAGAGTAGTGAGTGCAGAGTAGTGAGTAGTGAGTGCAGAGTAGTGAGTGCAGAGTAGTGAGTAGTGAGTGCAGAGTAGTGAGTAGTGAGTAGTGAGTGCAGAGTAGTGAGTGCAGAGTAGTGAGTGCAGAGTAGTGAGTAGTGAGTAGTGAGTGCAGAGTAGTGAGTGCAGAGTAGTGAGTGCAGAGTAGTGAGTGCAGAGTAGTGAGTAGTGAGTGCAGAGTAGTGAGTGCAGAGTAGTGAGTGCAGAGTAGTGAGTAGTGAGTAGTGAGGGCAGAGTAGTGAGTGCAGAGTAGTGAGTGGTGAGTGCAGAGTAGTGAGTGCAGAGTAGTGAGTGCAGAGTAGTGAGTGCAGAGTAGTGAGTAGTGAGTAGTGAGTAGTGAGTGCAGAGTAGTGAGTGCAGAGTAGTGAGTGCAGAGTAGTGAGTGCAGAGTAGTGAGTAGTGAGTGCAGAGTAGTGAGTGCAGAGTAGTGAGTGCAGAGTAGTGAGTGCAGAGTAGTGAGTGCAGAGTAGTGAGTAGTGAGTGCAGAGTAGTGAGTGCAGAGTAGTGAGTGCAGAGTAGTGAGTGCAGAGTAGTGAGTGCAGAGTAGTGAGTAGTGAGTACAGAGTAGTGAGTACAGAGTAGTGAGCGCAGAGTAGTGAGTGCAGAGTAGTGAGTGCAGAGTAGTGAGTGCAGAGTAGTGAGTAGTGCGTGCAGAGTAGTGAGTGCAGAGTAGTGAGTAATGAGTGCAGAGTAGTGAGTTCACAGTAGTGAGTGCACAGTAGTGAGTGCAGAGTAGTGAGTGCAGAGTAGTGAGTGCAGAGTAGTGAGTAGTGAGTGCAGAGTAGTGAGTAGTGAGTGCAGAGTAGTGAGTAGTGAGTGCAGAGTAGTGAGTGCAGAGTAGTGAGTGCAGAGTAGTGAGTGTAGTGAGTGCAGAGTAGTGAGTAGTGAGTGGAGAGTAGTGAGTAGTGAGTGCAGAGTAGTGAGTATTGAGTGCAGAGTAGTGAGTAGTGAGTAGTGAGTAGTGAGTAGTGAGTGCAGAGTAGTGAGTAGTGAGTGCAGAGTAGTGAGTGCAGAGTAGTGAGTGCAGAGTAGTGAGTAGTGAGTACAGAGTAGTGAGTACAGAGTAGTGAGTACAGAGTAGTGAGCGCAGAGTAGTAAGTGCAGAGTAGTGAGTGCAGAGTAGTGAGTGCAGAGTAGTGAGTGCAGAGTAGTGAGTGCAGAGTAGTGAGTGCAGAGTAGTGAGTAGTGAGTGCAGAGTAGTGAGTAGTGAGTGCAGAGTAGTGAGTGCAGAGTAGTGAGTAGTGAGTAGTGAGTGCAGAGTAGTGAGTGCAGAGTAGTGAGTGCAGAGTAGTGATTAGTGAGTGCAGAGTAGTGAGTGCAGAGTAGTGAGTAGTGAGTGCAGAGTAGTGAGTGCAGAGTAGTGAGTAGTGAGTGCAGAGTAGTGAGTGCAGAGTAGTGAGTAGTGAGTGCAGAGTAGTGAGTGCAGAGTAGTGAGTGCAGAGTAGTGAGTAGTGGGTGCAGAGTAGTGAGTAGTGAGTGCAGAGTAGTGAGTGCAGAGCAGTGAGTAGTGAGTGCAGAGTAGTGAGTAGTGAGTGCAGAGTAGTGAATAGTGAGTGCAGGGTAGTGAGTGCAGAGTAGTGAGTGCAGAGTAGTGAGTTGTGAGTGTAGTGAGTGCAGAGTAGTGAATAGTGAGTGCAGAGTAGTGAGTAGTGAGTGCAGAGTAGTGAGTAGTGAGTGCAGAGTAGTGAGTAGTGAGTGCAGAGTAGTGAGTGCAGAGTAGTGAGTGCAGAGTAGTGAGTGCAGAGTAATGAGTGCAGAGTAGTGAGTAGTGAGTGCAGAGTAGTGAGTGCAGAGTAGTGAGTGCAGAGTAGTGAGTGCAGAGTAGTGAGTAGTGAGTGCAGAGTAGTGAGTAGTGAGTGCAGAGTAGTGAGTGCAGAGTAGTGAGTGTAGTGAGTGCAGAGTAGTGAGTAGTGAGTAGTGAGTGCAGAGTAGTGAGTAGTGAGTGCAGAGTAGTGAGTAGTGAGTGCAGAGTAGTGAGTAGTGAGTGCAGAGTAGTGAGTGCAGAGTAGTGAGTAGTGAGTACAGAGTAGTGAGCCCAGAGTAGTGAGTGCAGAGTAGTGAGTGCAGAGTAGTGAGTGCAGTGTAGTGAGTGCAGAGTAGTGAGTAGTGAGTGCAGAGTAGTGAGTAGTGAGTGCAGAGTAGTGAGTAGTGAGTGCAGAGTAGTGAGTAGTGAGTGCAGAGTAGTGAGTAGTGAGTGCAGAGTAGTGAGTGCAGAGTAGTGAGTGCAGAGTAGTGAGTACAGAGTAGTGAGTACAGAGTAGTGAGCGCAGAGTAGTGAGTGCAGAGTAGTGAGTGCAGAGTAGTGAGTGCAGAGTAGTGAGTGCAGAGTAGTGAGTAGTGAGTACAGAGTAGTGAGCCCAGAGTAGTGAGTGCAGAGTAGTGAGTGCAGAGTAGTGAGTGCAGTGTAGTGAGTGCAGAGTAGTGAGTAGTGAGTGCAGAGTAGTGAGTAGTGAGTAGTGAGTGCAGAGTAGTGAGTAGTGAGTGCAGAGTAGTGAGTAGTGAGTGCAGAGTAGTGAGTGCAGAGTAGTGAGTGCAGAGTAGTGAGTAGTGAGTACAGAGTAGTGAGTACAGAGTAGTGAGCGCAGAGTAGTGAGTGCAGAGTAGTGAGTGCAGAGTAGTGAGTGCAGAGTAGTGAGTAGTGAGTAGTGAGTGCAGAGTAGTGAGTGCAGAGTAGTGAATGAAGAGTAGTGAGTGCAGAGTAGTGAGTAGTGAGTGCAGAGTAGTGAGTGCAGAGTAGATTGTAGTGAGTTCAGAGTAGTGAGTGCAGAGTAGTGAGTAGTGAGTAGTGAGTGCAGAGTAGTGAGTGCAGAGTAGTGAGTGCAGAGTAGTGATTAGTGAGTGCAGAGTAGTGAGTGCAGAGTAGTGAGTAGTGAGTGCAGAGTAGTGAGTGCAGAGTAGTGAGTAGTGAGTGCAGAGTAGTGAGTGCAGAGTAGTGAGTAGTGAGTAGTGAGTGCAGAGTAGTGAGTGCAGAGTAGTGAGTGCAGAGTAGTGAGTAGTGGGTGCAGAGTAGTGAGTAGTGAGTGCAGAGTAGTGAGTGCAGGGCAGTGAGTAGTGAGTGCAGAGTAGTGAGTAGTGAGTGCAGAGTAGTGAATAGTGAGTGCAGAGTAGTGAGTGCAGAGTAGTGAGTGCAGAGTAGTGAGTAGTGAGTGCAGAGTAGTGGGTGCAGAGTAGTGAGTGCAGAGTAGTGAGTTGTGAGTGTAGTGAGTGCAGAGTAGTGAATAGTGAGTGCAGAGTAGTGAGTAGTGAGTGCAGAGTAGTGAGTAGTGAGTGCAGAGTAGTGAGTAGTGAGTGCAGAGTAGTGAGTGCAGAGTAGTGAGTGTAGTGAGTGCAGAGTAGTGAGTAGTGAGTGCAGAGTAGTGAGTACAGAGTAGTGAGTGCAGAGTAGTGAGTAGTGAGTGCAGAGTAGTGAGTACAGAGTAGTGAGTGCAGAGTAGTGAGTAGTGAGTGCAGAGTAGTGAGTAGTGAGTGCATAGTAGTGAGTGCAGAGTAGTGAGTGTAGTGAGTGCAGAGTAGTGAGTAGTGAGTGCAGAGTAGTGAGTAGTGAGTATTGAGTGCAGAGTAGTGAGTGCAGAGTAGTGAGTAGTGAGTGCAGAGTAGTGAGTAGTGAGTGCAGAGTAGTGAGTAGTGAGTGCAGAGTAGTGAGTGCAGAGTAGTGAGTGCAGAGTAGTGAATAGTGAGTGCAGAGTAGTGAGTAGTGAGTGCAGAGTAGTGAGTGCAGAGTAGTGAGTGCAGAGTAGTGAGTGCAGAGTAGTGAGTAGTGAGTGCAGTATAGTGAGTGCAGAGTAGTGAGTGCAGAGTAGTGAGTAGTGAGTGCAGAGTAGTGAGTGCAGAGTAGTGAGTGCAGAGTAGTGAGTGCAGAGTAGTGAGTGCAGCGTAGTGAGTAGTGAGTGCAGAGTAGTGAGTAGTGCGTGCAGAGTAGTGAGTAGTGCGTGCAGAGTAGTGAGTAATGAGTGCAGAGTAATGAGTGCAGAGTAGTGAGTTCACAGTAGTGAGTGCACAGTAGTGAGTGCACAGTAGTGAGTAGTGAGTGCAGAGTAGTGAGTGCAGAGTAGTGAGTAGTGAGTGCAGAGTAGTGAGTAGTGAGTGCAGAGTAGTGAGTAGTGAGTGCAAAGTAGTGAGTGCAGAGTAGTGAGTGCAGAGTAGTGAGTGTAGTGAGTGCAGAGTAGTGAGTAGTGAGTGGAGAGTAGTGAGTAGTGAGTGCAGAGTAGTGAGTGCAGAGTAGTGAGTGCAGAGTAGTGAGTGCAGAGTAGTGAGTAGTGAGTGCAGAGTAGTGAGTGCAGAGTAGTGAGTGCAGAGTAGTGAGTGCAGAGTAGTGAGTGTAGTGAGTGCAGAGTAGTGAGTAGTGAGTGCAGAGTAGTGAGTGCAGAGTAGTGAGTAGTGAGTGCAGAGTAGTGAGTAGTGAGTGCAGAGTAGTGAGTAGTGAGTGCAGAGTAGTGAGTGCAGAGTAGTGAGTGCAGAGTAGTGAGTAGTGAGTACAGAGTAGTGAGTACAGAGTAGTGAGCGCAGAGTAGTGAGCGCAGAGTAGTGAGTGCAGAGTAGTGAGTGCAGAGTAGTGAGTGCAGAGTAGTGAGTGCAGAGTAGTGAGTGCAGAGTAGTGAGTGCAGAGTAGTGAGTAGTGAGTGCAGAGTAGTGAGTGCAGAGTAGTGAGTGCAGAGTAGTGAGTGCAGAGTAGTGAGTGCAGAGTAGTGAGTAGTGAGTGCAGAGTAGTGAGTAGTGAGTGCAGAGTAGTGAGTAGTGAGTGCAGAGTAGTGAGTAGTGAGTGCAGAGTAGTGAGTAGTGAGTGCAGAGTAGTGAGTGCAGAGTAGTGAGTGCAGAGTAGTGAGTGCAGAGTAGTGAGTAGTGAGTGAAGAGTAGTGAGTGAAGAGTAGTGAGTGCAGAGTAGTGAGTGCAGAGTAGTGAGTGCAGAGTAGTGAGTAGTGAGTGCAGAGTAGTGAGTGCAGAGTAGTGAGTGCAGAGTAGTGAGTGCAGAGTAGTGAGTGCAGAGTAGTGAGTAGTGAGTGCAGAGTAGTGAGTGCAGAGTAGTGAGTGCAGAGTAGTGAGTGCAGAGTAGTGAGTGCACAGTAGTGAGTGCACAGTAGTGAGTAGTGAGTGCAGAGTAGTGAGTGCAGAGTAGTGAGTAGTGAGTGCAGAGTAGTGAGTAATGAGTAGTGAGTAATGAGTAGTGAGTAGTGAGTGCAGAGTAGTGAGTGCAGAGTAGTGAGTGCAGAGTAATGAGTAGTGAGTGCAGAGTAGTGAATGCAGAGTAGTGAGTGCAGAGTAGTGAGTAGTGAGTGCAGAGTAGTGAGTGCAGAGTAGTGAGTAGTGAGTGCAGAGTAGTGAGTGCAGAGTAGTGAGTAGTGAGTGCAGAGTAGTGAGTGCAGAGTAGTGAGTGCAGAGTAGTGAGTGCAGAGTAGTGAGTGCAGAGTAGTGAGTGCAGAGTAGTGAGTGCAGAGTAGTGAGTGCAGAGTAGTGAGTGCAGAGTAGTGAGTGCAGAGTAGTGAGTGCACAGTAGTGAGTGCACAGTAGTGAGTAGTGAGTGCAGAGTAGTGAGTGCAGAGTAGTGAGTAGTGAGTGCAGAGTAGTGAGTAATGAGTAGTGAGTAATGAGTAGTGAGTAGTGAGTGCAGAGTAGTGAGTGCAGAGTAGTGAGTGCAGAGTAATGAGTAGTGAGTGCAGAGTAGTGAATGCAGAGTAGTGAGTGCAGAGTAGTGAGTAGTGAGTGCAGAGTAGTGAGTGCAGAGTAGTGAGTAGTGAGTGCAGAGTAGTGAGTGCAGAGTAGTGAGTGCAGAGTAGTGAGTGCAGAGTAGTGAGTGCAGAGTAGTGAGTAGTGAGTACAGAGTAGTGAGTACAGAGTAGTGAGCGCAGAGTAGTGAGTGCAGAGTAGTGAGTGCAGAGTAGTGAGTGCAGAGTAGTGAGTAGTGAGTAGTGAGTGCAGAGTAGTGAGTGCAGAGTAGTGAATGAAGAGTAGTGAGTGCAGAGTAGTGAGTAGTGAGTGCAGAGTAGTGAGTGCAGAGTAGTGAGTGCAGAGTAGTGAGTGGTGAGTGCAGAGTAGTGAGTGCAGAGTAGTGAGTGCAGAGTAGTGAGTGCAGAGTAGTGAGTAGTGAGTAGTGAGTAGTGAGTGCAGAGTAGTGAGTGCAGAGTAGTGAGTGCAGAGTAGTGAGTGCAGAGTAGTGAGTAGTGAGTGCAGAGTAGTGAGTGCAGAGTAGTGAGTGCAGAGTAGTGAGTGCAGAGTAGTGAGTGCAGAGTAGTGAGTAGTGAGTGCAGAGTAGTGAGTGCAGAGTAGTGAGTAGTGAGTGCAGAGTAGTGAGTGCAGAGTAGTGAGTGTAGTGAGTGCAGATTAGTGAGTGCAGAGTAGTGAGTAGTGAGTGCAGAGTAGTGAGTGCAGAGTAGTGAGTAGTGCGTGCAGAGTAGTGAGTGCAGAGTAGTGAGTAATGAGTGCAGAGTAGTGAGTTCACAGTAGTGAGTGCACAGTAGTGAGTGCAGAGTAGTGAGTGCAGAGTAGTGAGTAGTGAGTGCAGAGTAGTGAGTAGTGAGTAGTGAGTGCAGAGTAGTGAGTAGTGAGTGCAGAGTAGTGAGTGCAGAGTAGTGAGTGCAGAGTAGTGAGTGCAGAGTAGTGAGTAGTGAGTGCAGAGTAGTGAGTAGTAAATGCAGAGTAGTGAGTAGTGAGTGCAGAGTAGTGAGTAGTGAGTGCAGAGTAGTGAGTAGTGAGTGCAGAGTAGTGAGTGCAGAGTAGTGAGTGCAGAGTAGTGAGTAGTGAGTGAAGAGTAGTGAGTGCAGCGTAGTGAGTGCAGAGTAGTGAGTGCAGAGTAGTGAGTAGTGAATGCAGAGTAGTGAGTGCAGAGTAGTGAGTGCAGAGTAGTGAGTGCAGAGTAGTGAGTGCAGAGTAGTGAGTAGTGAGTGCAGAGTAGTGAGTGCAGAGTAGTGAGTGCAGAGTAGTGAGTGCACAGTAGTGAGTGCACAGTAGTGAGTAGTGAGTGCAGAGTAGTGAGTGCAGAGTAGTGAGTAGTGAGTGCAGAGTAGTGAGTAATGAGTAGTGAGTAGTGAGTGCAGAGTAGTGAGTGCAGAGTAGTGAGTGCAGAGTAGTGAGTAGTGAGTAGTGAGTGCAGAGTAGTGAGTGCAGAGTAGTGAGTGCAGAGTAGTGAGTGCAGAGTAGTGAGTAGTGAGTGCAGAGTAGTGAGTGCAGAGTAGTGAGTGCAGAGTAGTGAGTAGTGAGTAGTGAGGGCAGAGTAGTGAGTGCAGAGTAGTGAGTGGTGAGTGCAGAGTAGTGAGTGCAGAGTAGTGAGTGCAGAGTAGTGAGTGCAGAGTAGTGAGTAGTGAGTAGTGAGTAGTGAGTGCAGAGTAGTGAGTGCAGAGTAGTGAGTGCAGAGTAGTGAGTGCAGAGTAGTGAGTAGTGAGTGCAGAGTAGTGAGTGCAGAGTAGTGAGTGCAGAGTAGTGAGTGCAGAGTAGTGAGTGCAGAGTAGTGAGTAGTGAGTGCAGAGTAGTGAGTGCAGAGTAGTGAGTGCAGAGTAGTGAGTGCAGAGTAGTGAGTGCAGAGTAGTGAGTAGTGAGTACAGAGTAGTGAGTACAGAGTAGTGAGCGCAGAGTAGTGAGTGCAGAGTAGTGAGTGCAGAGTAGTGAGTGCAGAGTAGTGAGTAGTGCGTGCAGAGTAGTGAGTGCAGAGTAGTGAGTAATGAGTGCAGAGTAGTGAGTTCACAGTAGTGAGTGCACAGTAGTGAGTGCAGAGTAGTGAGTGCAGAGTAGTGAGTGCAGAGTAGTGAGTAGTGAGTGCAGAGTAGTGAGTAGTGAGTGCAGAGTAGTGAGTAGTGAGTGCAGAGTAGTGAGTGCAGAGTAGTGAGTGCAGAGTAGTGAGTGTAGTGAGTGCAGAGTAGTGAGTAGTGAGTGGAGAGTAGTGAGTAGTGAGTGCAGAGTAGTGAGTGCAGAGTAGTGAGTGCAGAGTAGTGAGTGCAGAGTAGTGAGTAGTGAGTGCAGAGTAGTGAGTGCAGAGTAGTGAGTAGTGAGTGCAGAGTAGTGAGTGCAGAGTAGTGAGTGTAGTGAGTGCAGAGTAGTGAGTAGTGAGTGCAGAGTAGTGAGTAGTGAGTAGTGAGTGCAGAGTAGTGAGTAGTGAGTGCAGAGTAGTGAGTAGTGAGTGCAGAGTAGTGAGTAGTGAGTGCAGAGTAGTGAGTAGTGAGTGCAGAGTAGTGAGTAATGAGTAGTGAGTAATGAGTAGTGAGTAGTGAGTGCAGAGTAGTGAGTGCAGAGTAGTGAGTGCAGAGTAATGAGTAGTGAGTGCAGAGTAGTGAATGCAGAGTAGTGAGTGCAGAGTAGTGAGTAGTGAGTGCAGAGTAGTGAGTGCAGAGTAGTGAGTAGTGAGTGCAGAGTAGTGAGTGCAGAGTAGTGAGTGCAGAGTAGTGAGTGCAGAGTAGTGAGTGCAGAGTAGTGAGTGCAGAGTAGTGAGTAGTGAGTGCAGAGTAGTGAGTGCAGAGTAGTGAGTGCAGAGTAGTGAGTGCAGAGTAGTGAGTGCAGAGTAGTGAGTGCAGAGTAGTGAGTGCACAGTAGTGAGTGCACAGTAGTGAGTGCACAGTAGTGAGTAGTGAGTGCAGAGTAGTGAGTGCAGAGTAGTGAGTAGTGAGTGCAGAGTAGTGAGTAATGAGTAGTGAGTAATGAGTAGTGAGTAGTGAGTGCAGAGTAGTGAGTGCAGAGTAGTGAGTGCAGAGTAATGAGTAGTGAGTGCAGAGTAGTGAATGCAGAGTAGTGAGTGCAGAGTAGTGAGTAGTGAGTGCAGAGTAGTGAGTGCAGAGTAGTGAGTAGTGAGTGCAGAGTAGTGAGTGCAGAGTAGTGAGTGCAGAGTAGTGAGTGCAGAGTAGTGAGTGCAGAGTAGTGAGTAGTGAGTACAGAGTAGTGAGTACAGAGTAGTGAGCGCAGAGTAGTGAGTGCAGAGTAGTGAGTGCAGAGTAGTGAGTGCAGAGTAGTGAGTAGTGAGTAGTGAGTGCAGAGTAGTGAGTGCAGAGTAGTGAATGAAGAGTAGTGAGTGCAGAGTAGTGAGTAGTGAGTGCAGAGTAGTGAGTGCAGAGTAGTGAGTGCAGAGTAGTGAGTGGTGAGTGCAGAGTAGTGAGTGCAGAGTAGTGAGTGCAGAGTAGTGAGTGCAGAGTAGTGAGTAGTGAGTAGTGAGTGCAGAGTAGTGAGTGCAGAGTAGTGAGTGCAGAGTAGTGAGTGCAGAGTAGTGAGTGCAGAGTAGTGAGTGCAGAGTAGTGAGTGCAGAGTAGTGAGTGCAGAGTAGTGAGTAGTGAGTGCAGAGTAGTGAGTGCAGAGTAGTGAGTAGTGAGTGCAGAGTAGTGAGTGCAGAGTAGTGAGTGTAGTGAGTGCAGATTAGTGAGTGCAGAGTAGTGAGTAGTGAGTGCAGAGTAGTGAGTGCAGAGTAGTGAGTAGTGCGTGCAGAGTAGTGAGTGCAGAGTAGTGAGTAATGAGTGCAGAGTAGTGAGTTCACAGTAGTGAGTGCACAGTAGTGAGTGCAGAGTAGTGAGTGCAGAGTAGTGAGTAGTGAGTGCAGAGTAGTGAGTAGTGAGTAGTGAGTGCAGAGTAGTGAGTAGTGAGTGCAGAGTAGTGAGTGCAGAGTAGTGAGTGCAGAGTAGTGAGTGCAGAGTAGTGAGTAGTGAGTGCAGAGTAGTGAGTAGTAAATGCAGAGTAGTGAGTAGTGAGTGCAGAGTAGTGAGTGCAGAGTAGTGAGTAGTGAGTGCAGAGTAGTGAGTGCAGAGTAGTGAGTGCAGAGTAGTGAGTAGTGAGTGAAGAGTAGTGAGTGCAGAGTAGTGAGTGCAGAGTAGTGAGTGCAGAGTAGTGAGTAGTGAATGCAGAGTAGTGAGTGCAGAGTAGTGAGTGCAGAGTAGTGAGTGCAGAGTAGTGAGTGCAGAGTAGTGAGTAGTGAGTGCAGAGTAGTGAGTGCAGAGTAGTGAGTGCAGAGTAGTGAGTGCACAGTAGTGAGTGCACAGTAGTGAGTAGTGAGTGCAGAGTAG
This sequence comes from Lissotriton helveticus, assembly GCF_964261635.1. Taxonomy (NCBI): domain Eukaryota; kingdom Metazoa; phylum Chordata; class Amphibia; order Caudata; family Salamandridae; genus Lissotriton; species Lissotriton helveticus. The sequence goes on from NC_136059.1 coordinate 300,091,757, forward strand.
TGAGTGCAGAGTAGTGAGTAGTGAGTGCAGAGTAGTGAGTAATGAGTAGTGAGTAGTGAGTGCAGAGTAGTGAGTGCAGAGTAGTGAGTGCAGAGTAATGAGTAGTGAGTGCAGAGTAGTGAATGCAGAGTAGTGAGTGCAGAGTAGTGAGTAGTGAGTGCAGAGTAGTGAGTGCAGAGTAGTGAGTAGTGAGTGCAGAGTAGTGAGTAGTGAGTAGTGAGTGCAGAGTAGTGAGTGCAGAGTAGTGAGTGCAGAGTAGTGAGTAGTGAGTAGTGAGTGCAGAGTAGTGAGTGCAGAGTAGTGAGTGCAGAGTAGTGAGTGCAGAGTAGTGAGTAGTGAGTGCAGAGTAGTGAGTGCAGAGTAGTGAGTGCAGAGTAGTGAGTAGTGAGTAGTGAGGGCAGAGTAGTGAGTGCAGAGTAGTGAGTGCAGAGTAGTGAGTGGTGAGTGCAGAGTAGTGAGTGCAGAGTAGTGAGTGCAGAGTAGTGAGTGCAGAGTAGTGAGTAGTGAGTAGTGAGTAGTGAGTGCAGAGTAGTGAGTGCAGAGTAGTGAGTGCAGAGTAGTGAGTAGTGAGTGCAGAGTAGTGAGTGCAGAGTAGTGAGTGCAGAGTAGTGAGTGCAGAGTAGTGAGTAGTGAGTGCAGAGTAGTGAGTGCAGAGTAGTGAGTGCAGAGTAGTGAGTGCAGAGTAGTGAGTGTAGTGAGTGCAGATTAGTGAGTAGTGAGTGCAGAGTAGTGAGTGCAGAGTAGTGAGTAGTGCGTGCAGAGTAGTGAGTGCAGAGTAGTGAGTAATGAGTGCAGAGTAGTGAGTTCACAGTAGTGAGTGCACAGTAGTGAGTGCAGAGTAGTGAGTGCAGAGTAGTGAGTAGTGAGTGCAGAGTAGTGAGTAGTGAGTGCAGAGTAGTGAGTAGTGAGTGCAGAGTAGTGAGTGCAGAGTAGTGAGTGCAGAGTAGTGAGTGTAGTGAGTGCAGAGTAGTGAGTAGTGAGTGGAGAGTAGTGAGTAGTGAGTGCAGAGTAGTGAGTGCAGAGTAGTGAGTGCAGAGTAGTGAGTGCAGAGTAGTGAGTAGTGAGTGCAGAGTAGTGAGTGCAGAGTAGTGAGTAGTGAGTGCAGAGTAGTGAGTGCAGAGTAGTGAGTGTAGTGAGTGCAGAGTAGTGAGTAGTGAGTGCAGAGTAGTGAGTAGTGAGTAGTGAGTGCAGAGTAGTGAGTAGTGAGTGCAGAGTAGTGAGTAGTGAGTGCAGAGTAGTGAGTAGTGAGTGCAGAGTAGTGAGTGCAGAGTAGTGAGTGCAGAGTAGTGAGTAGTGAGTACAGAGTAGTGAGTACAGAGTAGTGAGCGCAGAGTAGTGAGCGCAGAGTAGTGAGTGCAGAGTAGTGAGTGCAGAGTAGTGAGTGCAGAGTAGTGAGTGCAGAGTAGTGAGTGCAGAGTAGTGAGTGCAGAGTAGTGAGTGCAGAGTAGTGAGTAGTGAGTGCAGAGTAGTGAGTGCAGAGTAGTGAGTGCAGAGTAGTGAGTGCAGAGTAGTGAGTAGTGAGTGCAGAGTAGTGAGTAGTGAGTGCAGAGTAGTGAGTAGTGAGTGCAGAGTAGTGAGTAGTGAGTGCAGAGTAGTGAGTAGTGAGTGCAGAGTAGTGAGTAGTGAGTGCAGAGTAGTGAGTAGTGAGTGCAGAGTAGTGAGTAGTGAGTGCAGAGTAGTGAGTGCAGAGTAGTGAGTGCAGAGTAGTGAGTGCAGAGTAGTGAGTAGTGAGTGAAGAGTAGTGAGTGCAGAGTAGTGAGTGCAGAGTAGTGAGTAGTGAATGCAGAGTAGTGAGTGCAGAGTAGTGAGTGCAGAGTAGTGAGTGCAGAGTAGTGAGTAGTGAGTGCAGAGTAGTGAGTGCAGAGTAGTGAGTGCAGAGTAGTGAGTGCACAGTAGTGAGTAGTGAGTGCAGAGTAGTGAGTGCAGAGTAGTGAGTAGTGAGTGCAGAGTAGTGAGTAATGAGTAGTGAGTAGTGAGTGCAGAGTAGTGAGTGCAGAGTAGTGAGTGCAGAGTAATGAGTAGTGAGTGCAGAGTAGTGAGTGCAGAGTAGTGAGTGCAGAGTAGTGAGTAGTGAGTGCAGAGTAGTGAGTGCAGAGTAGTGAGTAGTGAGTGCAGAGTAGTGAGTGCAGAGTAGTGAGTAGTGAGTGCAGAGTAGTGAGTAGTGAGTAGTGAGTGCAGAGTAGTGAGTGCAGAGTAGTGAGTGCAGAGTAGTGAGTAGTGAGTAGTGAGTGCAGAGTAGTGAGTGCAGAGTAGTGAGTGCAGAGTAGTGAGTGCAGAGTAGTGAGTGCAGAGTAGTGAGTGCAGAGTAGTGAGTGCAGAGTAGTGAGTAGTGAGTAGTGAGTGCAGAGTAGTGAGTGCAGAGTAGTGAGTGCAGAGTAGTGAGTGCAGAGTAGTGAGTAGTGAGTGCAGAGTAGTGAGTGCAGAGTAGTGAGTGCAGAGTAGTGAGTGCAGAGTAGTGAGTAGTGAGTGCAGAGTAGTGAGTGCAGAGTAGTGAGTAGTGAGTGCAGAGTAGTGAGTGCAGAGTAGTGAGTGTAGTGAGTGCAGATTAGTGAGTAGTGAGTGCAGAGTAGTGAGTGCAGAATAGTGAGTAGTGAGTGCAGAGTAGTGAGTGCAGAGTAGTGAGTGCAGAGTAGTGAGTGCAGAGTAGTGAGTAGTGAGTAGTGAGTGCAGAGTAGTGAGTGCAGAGTAGTGAGTGCAGAGTAATGAGTGCAGAGTAGTGAGTGCAGAGTAGTGAGTGCAGAGTAGTGAGTAGTGAGTGCAGAGTAGTGAGTGCAGAGTAGTGAGTGCAGAGTAATGAGTGCAGAGTAGTGAGTTCACAGTAGTGAGTGCACAGTAGTGAGTGCACAGTAGTGAGTAGTGAGTGCAGAGTAGTGAGTGCAGAGTAGTGAGTAGTGAGTGCAGAGTAGTGAGTAGTGAGTGCAGAGTAGTGAGTAGTGAGTGCAAAGTAGTGAGTGCAGAGTAGTGAGTGCAGAGTAGTGAGTGTAGTGAGTGCAGAGTAGTGAGTAGTGAGTGGAGAGTAGTGAGTAGTGAGTGCAGAGTAGTGAGTGCAGAGTAGTGAGTGCAGAGTAGTGAGTGCAGAGTAGTGAGTAGTGAGTGCAGAGTAGTGAGTGCAGAGTAGTGAGTGCAGAGTAGTGAGTGCAGAGTAGTGAGTGTAGTGAGTGCAGAGTAGTGAGTAGTGAGTGCAGAGTAGTGAGTGCAGAGTAGTGAGTAGTGAGTGCAGAGTAGTGAGTAGTGAGTGCAGAGTAGTGAGTAGTGAGTGCAGAGTAGTGAGTGCAGAGTAGTGAGTGCAGAGTAGTGAGTAGTGAGTACAGAGTAGTGAGTACAGAGTAGTGAGCGCAGAGTAGTGAGCGCAGAGTAGTGAGTGCAGAGTAGTGAGTGCAGAGTAGTGAGTGCAGAGTAGTGAGTGCAGAGTAGTGAGTGCAGAGTAGTGAGTAGTGAGTGCAGAGTAGTGAGTGCAGAGTAGTGAGTGCAGAGTAGTGAGTGCAGAGTAGTGAGTGCAGAGTAGTGAGTAGTGAGTGCAGAGTAGTGAGTAGTGAGTGCAGAGTAGTGAGTAGTGAGTGCAGAGTAGTGAGTAGTGAGTGCAGAGTAGTGAGTAGTGAGTGCAGAGTAGTGAGTGCAGAGTAGTGAGTGCAGAGTAGTGAGTGCAGAGTAGTGAGTAGTGAGTGAAGAGTAGTGAGTGAAGAGTAGTGAGTGCAGAGTAGTGAGTGCAGAGTAGTGAGTGCAGAGTAGTGAGTAGTGAGTGCAGAGTAGTGAGTGCAGAGTAGTGAGTGCAGAGTAGTGAGTGCAGAGTAGTGAGTGCAGAGTAGTGAGTAGTGAGTGCAGAGTAGTGAGTGCAGAGTAGTGAGTGCAGAGTAGTGAGTGCAGAGTAGTGAGTGCACAGTAGTGAGTGCACAGTAGTGAGTAGTGAGTGCAGAGTAGTGAGTGCAGAGTAGTGAGTAGTGAGTGCAGAGTAGTGAGTAATGAGTAGTGAGTAATGAGTAGTGAGTAGTGAGTGCAGAGTAGTGAGTGCAGAGTAGTGAGTGCAGAGTAATGAGTAGTGAGTGCAGAGTAGTGAATGCAGAGTAGTGAGTGCAGAGTAGTGAGTAGTGAGTGCAGAGTAGTGAGTGCAGAGTAGTGAGTAGTGAGTGCAGAGTAGTGAGTGCAGAGTAGTGAGTAGTGAGTGCAGAGTAGTGAGTGCAGAGTAGTGAGTGCAGAGTAGTGAGTGCAGAGTAGTGAGTGCAGAGTAGTGAGTGCAGAGTAGTGAGTGCAGAGTAGTGAGTGCAGAGTAGTGAGTGCAGAGTAGTGAGTGCAGAGTAGTGAGTGCACAGTAGTGAGTGCACAGTAGTGAGTAGTGAGTGCAGAGTAGTGAGTGCAGAGTAGTGAGTAGTGAGTGCAGAGTAGTGAGTAATGAGTAGTGAGTAATGAGTAGTGAGTAGTGAGTGCAGAGTAGTGAGTGCAGAGTAGTGAGTGCAGAGTAATGAGTAGTGAGTGCAGAGTAGTGAATGCAGAGTAGTGAGTGCAGAGTAGTGAGTAGTGAGTGCAGAGTAGTGAGTGCAGAGTAGTGAGTAGTGAGTGCAGAGTAGTGAGTGCAGAGTAGTGAGTGCAGAGTAGTGAGTGCAGAGTAGTGAGTGCAGAGTAGTGAGTAGTGAGTACAGAGTAGTGAGTACAGAGTAGTGAGCGCAGAGTAGTGAGTGCAGAGTAGTGAGTGCAGAGTAGTGAGTGCAGAGTAGTGAGTAGTGAGTAGTGAGTGCAGAGTAGTGAGTGCAGAGTAGTGAATGAAGAGTAGTGAGTGCAGAGTAGTGAGTAGTGAGTGCAGAGTAGTGAGTGCAGAGTAGTGAGTGCAGAGTAGTGAGTGGTGAGTGCAGAGTAGTGAGTGCAGAGTAGTGAGTGCAGAGTAGTGAGTGCAGAGTAGTGAGTAGTGAGTAGTGAGTAGTGAGTGCAGAGTAGTGAGTGCAGAGTAGTGAGTGCAGAGTAGTGAGTGCAGAGTAGTGAGTAGTGAGTGCAGAGTAGTGAGTGCAGAGTAGTGAGTGCAGAGTAGTGAGTGCAGAGTAGTGAGTGCAGAGTAGTGAGTAGTGAGTGCAGAGTAGTGAGTGCAGAGTAGTGAGTAGTGAGTGCAGAGTAGTGAGTGCAGAGTAGTGAGTGTAGTGAGTGCAGATTAGTGAGTGCAGAGTAGTGAGTAGTGAGTGCAGAGTAGTGAGTGCAGAGTAGTGAGTAGTGTGTGCAGAGTAGTGAGTGCAGAGTAGTGAGTAATGAGTGCAGAGTAGTGAGTTCACAGTAGTGAGTGCACAGTAGTGAGTGCAGAGTAGTGAGTGCAGAGTAGTGAGTAGTGAGTGCAGAGTAGTGAGTAGTGAGTAGTGAGTGCAGAGTAGTGAGTAGTGAGTGCAGAGTAGTGAGTGCAGAGTAGTGAGTGCAGAGTAGTGAGTGCAGAGTAGTGAGTAGTGAGTGCAGAGTAGTGAGTAGTAAATGCAGAGTAGTGAGTAGTGAGTGCAGAGTAGTGAGTAGTGAGTGCAGAGTAGTGAGTAGTGAGTGCAGAGTAGTGAGTGAAGAGTAGTGAGTGCAGAGTAGTGAGTGCAGAGTAGTGAGTGCAGAGTAGTGAGTAGTGAATGCAGAGTAGTGAGTGCAGAGTAGTGAGTGCAGAGTAGTGAGTGCAGAGTAGTGAGTGCAGAGTAGTGAGTAGTGAGTGCAGAGTAGTGAGTGCAGAGTAGTGAGTGCAGAGTAGTGAGTGCACAGTAGTGAGTGCACAGTAGTGAGTAGTGAGTGCAGAGTAGTGAGTGCAGAGTAGTGAGTAGTGAGTGCAGAGTAGTGAGTAATGAGTAGTGAGTAGTGAGTGCAGAGTAGTGAGTGCAGAGTAGTGAGTGCAGAGTAATGAGTAGTGAGTGCAGAGTAGTGAATGCAGAGTAGTGAGTGCAGAGTAGTGAGTAGTGAGTGCAGAGTAGTGAGTGCAGAGTAGTGAGTAGTGAGTGCAGAGTAGTGAGTAGTGAGTAGTGAGTGCAGAGTAGTGAGTGCAGAGTAGTGAGTGCAGAGTAGTGAGTAGTGAGTAGTGAGTGCAGAGTAGTGAGTGCAGAGTAGTGAGTGCAGAGTAGTGAGTGCAGAGTAGTGAGTAGTGAGTGCAGAGTAGTGAGTGCAGAGTAGTGAGTGCAGAGTAGTGAGTAGTGAGTAGTGAGGGCAGAGTAGTGAGTGCAGAGTAGTGAGTGGTGAGTGCAGAGTAGTGAGTGCAGAGTAGTGAGTGCAGAGTAGTGAGTGCAGAGTAGTGAGTAGTGAGTAGTGAGTAGTGAGTGCAGAGTAGTGAGTGCAGAGTAGTGAGTGCAGAGTAGTGAGTGCAGAGTAGTGAGTAGTGAGTGCAGAGTAGTGAGTGCAGAGTAGTGAGTGCAGAGTAGTGAGTGCAGAGTAGTGAGTGCAGAGTAGTGAGTAGTGAGTGCAGAGTAGTGAGTGCAGAGTAGTGAGTGCAGAGTAGTGAGTGCAGAGTAGTGAGTGCAGAGTAGTGAGTAGTGAGTACAGAGTAGTGAGTACAGAGTAGTGAGCGCAGAGTAGTGAGTGCAGAGTAGTGAGTGCAGAGTAGTGAGTGCAGAGTAGTGAGTAGTGCGTGCAGAGTAGTGAGTGCAGAGTAGTGAGTAATGAGTGCAGAGTAGTGAGTTCACAGTAGTGAGTGCACAGTAGTGAGTGCAGAGTAGTGAGTGCAGAGTAGTGAGTGCAGAGTAGTGAGTAGTGAGTGCAGAGTAGTGAGTAGTGAGTGCAGAGTAGTGAGTAGTGAGTGCAGAGTAGTGAGTGCAGAGTAGTGAGTGCAGAGTAGTGAGTGTAGTGAGTGCAGAGTAGTGAGTAGTGAGTGGAGAGTAGTGAGTAGTGAGTGCAGAGTAGTGAGTGCAGAGTAGTGAGTGCAGAGTAGTGAGTGCAGAGTAGTGAGTAGTGAGTGCAGAGTAGTGAGTGCAGAGTAGTGAGTAGTGAGTGCAGAGTAGTGAGTGCAGAGTAGTGAGTGTAGTGAGTGCAGAGTAGTGAGTAGTGAGTGCAGAGTAGTGAGTAGTGAGTAGTGAGTGCAGAGTAGTGAGTAGTGAGTGCAGAGTAGTGAGTAGTGAGTGCAGAGTAGTGAGTAGTGAGTGCAGAGTAGTGAGTAGTGAGTGCAGAGTAGTGAGTAATGAGTAGTGAGTAATGAGTAGTGAGTAGTGAGTGCAGAGTAGTGAGTGCAGAGTAGTGAGTGCAGAGTAATGAGTAGTGAGTGCAGAGTAGTGAATGCAGAGTAGTGAGTGCAGAGTAGTGAGTAGTGAGTGCAGAGTAGTGAGTGCAGAGTAGTGAGTAGTGAGTGCAGAGTAGTGAGTGCAGAGTAGTGAGTGCAGAGTAGTGAGTGCAGAGTAGTGAGTGCAGAGTAGTGAGTGCAGAGTAGTGAGTGCAGAGTAGTGAGTAGTGAGTGCAGAGTAGTGAGTGCAGAGTAGTGAGTGCAGAGTAGTGAGTGCAGAGTAGTGAGTGCAGAGTAGTGAGTGCAGAGTAGTGAGTGCACAGTAGTGAGTGCACAGTAGTGAGTGCACAGTAGTGAGTAGTGAGTGCAGAGTAGTGAGTGCAGAGTAGTGAGTAGTGAGTGCAGAGTAGTGAGTAATGAGTAGTGAGTAATGAGTAGTGAGTAGTGAGTGCAGAGTAGTGAGTGCAGAGTAGTGAGTGCAGAGTAATGAGTAGTGAGTGCAGAGTAGTGAATGCAGAGTAGTGAGTGCAGAGTAGTGAGTAGTGAGTGCAGAGTAGTGAGTGCAGAGTAGTGAGTAGTGAGTGCAGAGTAGTGAGTGCAGAGTAGTGAGTGCAGAGTAGTGAGTGCAGAGTAGTGAGTGCAGAGTAGTGAGTAGTGAGTACAGAGTAGTGAGTACAGAGTAGTGAGCGCAGAGTAGTGAGTGCAGAGTAGTGAGTGCAGAGTAGTGAGTGCAGAGTAGTGAGTAGTGAGTAGTGAGTGCAGAGTAGTGAGTGCAGAGTAGTGAATGAAGAGTAGTGAGTGCAGAGTAGTGAGTAGTGAGTGCAGAGTAGTGAGTGCAGAGTAGTGAGTGCAGAGTAGTGAGTGGTGAGTGCAGAGTAGTGAGTGCAGAGTAGTGAGTGCAGAGTAGTGAGTGCAGAGTAGTGAGTAGTGAGTAGTGAGTGCAGAGTAGTGAGTGCAGAGTAGTGAGTGCAGAGTAGTGAGTGCAGAGTAGTGAGTAGTGAGTGCAGAGTAGTGAGTGCAGAGTAGTGAGTGCAGAGTAGTGAGTGCAGAGTAGTGAGTGCAGAGTAGTGAGTAGTGAGTGCAGAGTAGTGAGTGCAGAGTAGTGAGTAGTGAGTGCAGAGTAGTGAGTGCAGAGTAGTGAGTGTAGTGAGTGCAGATTAGTGAGTGCAGAGTAGTGAGTAGTGAGTGCAGAGTAGTGAGTGCAGAGTAGTGAGTAGTGCGTGCAGAGTAGTGAGTGCAGAGTAGTGAGTAATGAGTGCAGAGTAGTGAGTTCACAGTAGTGAGTGCACAGTAGTGAGTGCAGAGTAGTGAGTGCAGAGTAGTGAGTAGTGAGTGCAGAGTAGTGAGTAGTGAGTAGTGAGTGCAGAGTAGTGAGTAGTGAGTGCAGAGTAGTGAGTGCAGAGTAGTGAGTGCAGAGTAGTGAGTGCAGAGTAGTGAGTAGTGAGTGCAGAGTAGTGAGTAGTAAATGCAGAGTAGTGAGTAGTGAGTGCAGAGTAGTGAGTGCAGAGTAGTGAGTAGTGAGTGCAGAGTAGTGAGTGCAGAGTAGTGAGTGCAGAGTAGTGAGTAGTGAGTGAAGAGTAGTGAGTGCAGAGTAGTGAGTGCAGAGTAGTGAGTGCAGAGTAGTGAGTAGTGAATGCAGAGTAGTGAGTGCAGAGTAGTGAGTGCAGAGTAGTGAGTGCAGAGTAGTGAGTGCAGAGTAGTGAGTAGTGAGTGCAGAGTAGTGAGTGCAGAGTAGTGAGTGCAGAGTAGTGAGTGCACAGTAGTGAGTGCACAGTAGTGAGTAGTGAGTGCAGAGTAGTGAGTGCAGAGTAGTGAGTAGTGAGTGCAGAGTAGTGAGTAATGAGTAGTGAGTAGTGAGTGCAGAGTAGTGAGTGCAGAGTAGTGAGTGCAGAGTAATGAGTAGTGAGTGCAGAGTAGTGAATGCAGAGTAGTGAGTGCAGAGTAGTGAGTAGTGAGTGCAGAGTAGTGAGTGCAGAGTAGTGAGTAGTGAGTGCAGAGTAGTGAGTAGTGAGTAGTGAGTGCAGAGTAGTGAGTGCAGAGTAGTGAGTGCAGAGTAGTGAGTAGTGAGTAGTGAGTGCAGAGTAGTGAGTGCAGAGTAGTGAGTGCAGAGTAGTGAGTGCAGAGTAGTGAGTAGTGAGTGCAGAGTAGTGAGTGCAGAGTAGTGAGTGCAGAGTAGTGAGTAGTGAGTAGTGAGGGCAGAGTAGTGAGTGCAGAGTAGTGAGTGCAGAGTAGTGAGTGGTGAGTGCAGAGTAGTGAGTGCAGAGTAGTGAGTGCAGAGTAGTGAGTGCAGAGTAGTGAGTAGTGAGTAGTGAGTAGTGAGTGCAGAGTAGTGAGTGCAGAGTAGTGAGTGCAGAGTAGTGAGTAGTGAGTGCAGAGTAGTGAGTGCAGAGTAGTGAGTGCAGAGTAGTGAGTGCAGAGTAGTGAGTAGTGAGTGCAGAGTAGTGAGTGCAGAGTAGTGAGTGCAGAGTAGTGAGTGCAGAGTAGTGAGTGTAGTGAGTGCAGATTAGTGAGTAGTGAGTGCAGAGTAGTGAGTGCAGAGTAGTGAGTAGTGCGTGCAGAGTAGTGAGTGCAGAGTAGTGAGTAATGAGTGCAGAGTAGTGAGTTCACAGTAGTGAGTGCACAGTAGTGAGTGCAGAGTAGTGAGTGCAGAGTAGTGAGTAGTGAGTGCAGAGTAGTGAGTAGTGAGTGCAGAGTAGTGAGTAGTGAGTGCAGAGTAGTGAGTGCAGAGTAGTGAGTGCAGAGTAGTGAGTGTAGTGAGTGCAGAGTAGTGAGTAGTGAGTGGAGAGTAGTGAGTAGTGAGTGCAGAGTAGTGAGTGCAGAGTAGTGAGTGCAGAGTAGTGAGTGCAGAGTAGTGAGTAGTGAGTGCAGAGTAGTGAGTGCAGAGTAGTGAGTAGTGAGTGCAGAGTAGTGAGTGCAGAGTAGTGAGTGTAGTGAGTGCAGAGTAGTGAGTAGTGAGTGCAGAGTAGTGAGTAGTGAGTAGTGAGTGCAGAGTAGTGAGTAGTGAGTGCAGAGTAGTGAGTAGTGAGTGCAGAGTAGTGAGTAGTGAGTGCAGAGTAGTGAGTGCAGAGTAGTGAGTGCAGAGTAGTGAGTAGTGAGTACAGAGTAGTGAGTACAGAGTAGTGAGCGCAGAGTAGTGAGCGCAGAGTAGTGAGTGCAGAGTAGTGAGTGCAGAGTAGTGAGTGCAGAGTAGTGAGTGCAGAGTAGTGAGTGCAGAGTAGTGAGTGCAGAGTAGTGAGTGCAGAGTAGTGAGTAGTGAGTGCAGAGTAGTGAGTGCAGAGTAGTGAGTGCAGAGTAGTGAGTGCAGAGTAGTGAGTAGTGAGTGCAGAGTAGTGAGTAGTGAGTGCAGAGTAGTGAGTAGTGAGTGCAGAGTAGTGAGTAGTGAGTGCAGAGTAGTGAGTAGTGAGTGCAGAGTAGTGAGTAGTGAGTGCAGAGTAGTGAGTAGTGAGTGCAGAGTAGTGAGTGCAGAGTAGTGAGTGCAGAGTAGTGAGTGCAGAGTAGTGAGTAGTGAGTGAAGAGTAGTGAGTGCAGAGTAGTGAGTGCAGAGTAGTGAGTAGTGAATGCAGAGTAGTGAGTGCAGAGTAGTGAGTGCAGAGTAGTGAGTGCAGAGTAGTGAGTAGTGAGTGCAGAGTAGTGAGTGCAGAGTAGTGAGTGCAGAGTAGTGAGTGCACAGTAGTGAGTAGTGAGTGCAGAGTAGTGAGTGCAGAGTAGTGAGTAGTGAGTGCAGAGTAGTGAGTAATGAGTAGTGAGTAGTGAGTGCAGAGTAGTGAGTGCAGAGTAGTGAGTGCAGAGTAATGAGTAGTGAGTGCAGAGTAGTGAGTGCAGAGTAGTGAGTGCAGAGTAGTGAGTAGTGAGTGCAGAGTAGTGAGTGCAGAGTAGTGAGTAGTGAGTGCAGAGTAGTGAGTGCAGAGTAGTGAGTAGTGAGTGCAGAGTAGTGAGTAGTGAGTAGTGAGTGCAGAGTAGTGAGTGCAGAGTAGTGAGTGCAGAGTAGTGAGTAGTGAGTAGTGAGTGCAGAGTAGTGAGTGCAGAGTAGTGAATGCAGAGTAGTGAGTGCAGAGTAGTGAGTGCAGAGTAGTGAGTGCAGAGTAGTGAGTGCAGAGTAGTGAGTAGTGAGTAGTGAGTGCAGAGTAGTGAGTGCAGAGTAGTGAGTGCAGAGTAGTGAGTGCAGAGTAGTGAGTAGTGAGTGCAGAGTAGTGAGTGCAGAGTAGTGAGTGCAGAGTAGTGAGTGCAGAGTAGTGAGTAGTGAGTGCAGAGTAGTGAGTGCAGAGTAGTGAGTAGTGAGTGCAGAGTAGTGAGTGCAGAGTAGTGAGTGTAGTGAGTGCAGATTAGTGAGTAGTGAGTGCAGAGTAGTGAGTGCAGAATAGTGAGTAGTGAGTGCAGAGTAGTGAGTGCAGAGTAGTGAGTGCAGAGTAGTGAGTGCAGAGTAGTGAGTAGTGAGTAGTGAGTGCAGAGTAGTGAGTGCAGAGTAGTGAGTGCAGAGTAATGAGTGCAGAGTAGTGAGTGCAGAGTAGTGAGTGCAGAGTAGTGAGTGCAGAGTAGTGAGTAGTGAGTGCAGAGTAGTGAGTGCAGAGTAGTGAGTGCAGAGTAGTGAGTGCAGAGTAGTGAGTAGTGAGTGCAGAGTAGTGAGTGCAGAGTAGTGAGTAGTGAGTGCAGAGTAGTGAGTGCAGAGTAGTGAGTAGTGAGTGCAGAGTAGTGAGTGCAGAGTAGTGAGTGCAGAGTAGTGAGTGCAGAGTAGTGAGTAGTGAGTGCAGAGTAGTGAGTGCAGAGTAGTGAGTGCAGAGTAGTGAGTGCAGAGTAGTGAGTGCAGAGTAGTTAGTAGTGAGTGCAGAGTAGTGAGTGCAGAGTAGTGAGTAGTGAGTGCAGAGTAGTGAGTGCAGAGTAGTGAGTGCAGAGTAGTGAGTGCAGAGTAGTGAGTGCAGAGTAGTGAGTGCAGAGTAGTGAGTAGTGAGTGCAGAGTAGTGAGTAGTGAGTGCAGAGTAGTGAGTGCAGAGTAGTGAGTGCACAGTAGTGAGTAGTGAGTGCAGAGTAGTGAGTGCAGAGTAGTGAGTAGTGAGTAGTGAGTGCAGAGTAGTGAGTGCAGAGTAGTGAGTGCAGAGTAATGAGTGCAGAGTAGTGAGTGCAGAGTAGTGAGTGCAGAGTAGTGAGTGCAGAGTAGTGAGTAGTGAGTGCAGAGTAGTGAGTGCAGAGTAGTGAGTGCAGAGTAGTGAGTGCAGAGTAGTGAGTAGTGAGTGCAGAGTAGTGAGTGCAGAGTAGTGAGTGCAGAGTAGTGAGTGCAGAGTAGTGAGTGCAGAGTAGTGAGTAGTGAGTGCAGAGTAGTGAGTGCAGAGTAGTGAGTGCAGAGTAGTGAGTGCAGAGTAGTGAGTGCAGAGTAGTGAGTAGTGAGTGCAGAGTAGTGAGTGCAGAGTAGTGAGTAGTGAGTGCAGAGTAGTGAGTGCAGAGTAGTGAGTAGTGAGTGCAGAGTAGTGAGTGCAGAGTAGTGAGTGCAGAGTAGTGAGTGCAGAGTAGTGAGTGCAGAGTAGTGAGTAGTGAGTGCAGAGTAGTGAGTGCAGAGTAGTGAGTGCAGAGTCGTGAGTGCAGAGTAGTGAGTGCAGAGTAGTGAGTGCAGAGTAGTGAGTGCAGAGTAGTGAGTGCAGAGTAGTGAGTAGTGAGTGCAGAGTAGTGAGTGCAGAGTAGTGAGTGCAGAGTAGTGAGTGCAGAGTAGTGAGTGCAGAGTAGTGAGTGCACAGTAGTGAGTGCACAGTAGTGAGTGCACAGTAGTGAGTGCACAGTAGTGAGTAGTGAGTGCAGAGTAGTGAGTGCAGAGTAGTGAGTAGTGAGTGCAGAGTAGTGAGTGCAGAGTAGTGAGTAGTGAGTGCAGAGTAGTGAGTGCAGAGTAGTGAGTGCAGAGTAGTGAGTGCAGAGTAGTGAGTAGTGAGTGCAGAGTAGTGAGTAGTGAGTGCAGAGTAGTGAGTGCAGAGTAGTGAGTGCAGAGTAGTGAGTGCACAGTAGCGAGTAGTGAGTGCAGAGTAGTGAGTGCAGAGTAGTGAGTAGTGAGTGCAGAGTAGTGAGTAGTGAGTAGTGAGTAGTGAGTGCAGAGTAGTGAGTGCAGAGTAGTGAGTGCAGAGTAGTGAGTAGTGAGTGCAGAGTAGTGAGTGCAGAGTAGTGAGTGTAGTGAGTGCAGATTAGTGAGTAGTGAGTGCAGAGTAGTGAGTGCAGAGTAGTGAGTAGTGAGTGCAGAGTAGTGAGTGCAGAGTAGTGAGTGCAGAGTAGTGAGTGCAGAGTAGTGAGTAGTGAGTGCAGAGTAGTGAGTGCAGAGTAGTGAGTGCAGAGTAATGAGTGCAGAGTAGTGAGTGCAGAGTAGTGAGTGCAGAGTAGTGAGTAGTGAGTGCAGAGTAGTGAGTGCAGAGTAGTGAGTGCAGAGTAGTGAGTGCAGAGTAGTGAGTAGTGAGTGCAGAGTAGTGAGTGCAGAGTAGTGAGTAGTGAGTGCAGAGTAGTGAGTGCAGAGTAGTGAGTGCAGAGTAGTGAGTGCAGAGTAGTGAGTGCAGAGTGCAGAGTAGTGAGTGCAGAGTAGTGAGTGCAGAGTAGTGAGTGCAGAGTAGTGAGTGCAGAGTAGTGAGTGCAGAGTAGTTAGTAGTGAGTGCAGAGTAGTGAGTGCAGAGTAGTGAGTAGTGAGTGCAGAGTAGTGAGTAGTGAGTGCAGAGTAGTGAGTACAGAGTAGTGAGTGCAGAGTAGTGAGTGCAGAGTAGTGAGTAGTGAGTGCAGAGTAGTGAGTAGTGAGTGCAGAGTAGTGAGTAGTGAGTGCAGAGTAGTGAGTGCAGAGTAGTGAGTGCACAGTAGTGAGTAGTGAGTGCAGAGTGGTGAGTGCAGAGTAGTGAGTAGTGAGTAGTGAGTGCAGAGTAGTGAGTGCAGAGTAGTGAGTGCAGAGTAATGAGTGCAGAGTAGTGAGTGCAGAGTAGTGAGTGCAGAGTAGTGAGTGCAGAGTAGTGAGTGCAGAGTAGTGAGTGCAGAGTAGTGAGTAGTGAGTGCAGAGTAGTGAGTAGTGAGTGCAGAGTAGTGAGTGCAGAGTAGTGAGTGCAGAGTAGTGAGTGCAGAGTAGTGAGTGCAGAGTAGTGAGTGCAGAGTAGTGAGTAGTGAGTGCAGAGTAGTGAGTGCAGAGTAGTGAGTGCAGAGTAGTGAGTGCAGAGTAGTGAGTAGTGAGTGCAGAGTAGTGAGTGCAGAGTAGTGAGTGCAGAGTAGTGAGTAGTGAGTGCAGAGTAGTGAGTGCAGAGTAGTGAGTAGTGAGTGCAGAGTAGTGAGTGCAGAGTAGTGAGTGCAGAGTCGTGAGTGCAGAGTAGTGAGTGCAGAGTAGTGAGTGCAGAGTAGTGAGTAGTGAGTGCAGAGTAGTGAGTGCAGAGTAGTGAGTGCAGAGTAGTGAGTAGTGAGTGCAGAGTAGTGAGTAGTGAGTGCAGAGTAGTGAGTGCAGAGTAGTGAGTGTAGTGAGTGCAGAGTAGTGAGTGCAGAGTAGTGAGTAGTGAGTGCAGAGTAGTGAGTAGTGAGTAGTGAATGCAGAGTAGTGAGTAGTGAGTGCAGAGTAGTGAGTAGTGAGTGCAGAGTAGTGAGTAGTGAGTGCAGAGTAGTGAGTGCAGAGTAGTGAGTAGTGAGTACAGAGTAGTGAGCGCAGAGTAGTGAGTGCAGAGTAGTGAGTGCAGAGTAGTGAGTGCAGAGTAGTGAGTGCAGAGCAGTGAGTGCAGAGTAGTGAGTTGTGAGTGCAGAGTACTGAGTGCAGAGTAGTGAGTGTAGAGTAGTGAGTGCAGAGTAGTGAGTGCAGAGTAGTGAGTAGTGAGTGCAGATTAGTGAGTGCAGAGTAGTGAGTAGTGAGTGCAGAGTAGTGAGTAGTGAGTGCAGAGTAGTGAGTAGTGAGTGCAGAGTAGTGAGTGCAGAGTAGTGAGTGCAGAGTAGTGAGTAGTGAGTGCAGAGTAGTGAGTAGTGAGTGCAGAGTAGTGAGTAGTGAGTGCAGAGTAGTGAGTGCAGAGTAGTGAGTGCAGAGTAGTGAGTAGTGAGTGCAGAGTAGTGAGTGCAGAGTAGTGAGTAGTGAGTGCAGAGTAGTGAGTGCAGAGTAGTGAGTGCAGAGTAGTGAGTGCAGAGTAGTGAGTGCAGAGTAGTGAGTAGTGAGTGCAGAGTAGTGAGTAGTGAGTGCAGAGTAGTGAGTGCAGAGTAGTGAGTAATGAGTGCAGAGTAGTGGGTGCACAGTAGTGAGTGCACAGTAGTGAGTAGTGAGTGCAGAGTAGTGAGTGCAGAGTAGTGAGTAGTGAGTGCAGAGTAGTGAGTGCAGAGTAGTGAGTAATGAGTAGTGAGTGCAGAGTAGTGAGTAGTGAGTGCAGAGTAGTGAGCAGTGAGTGCAGAGTAGTGAGTAGTGAGTGCAGAGTAGTGAGTGCAGAGTAGTGAGTGCAGAGTAGTGAGTGTAGTGAGTGCAGAGTAGTGAGTGCAGAGTAGTGAGTGTAGTGAGTAGTGAGTGCAGAGTAGTGAGTAGTGAGTGGAGAGTAGTGAGTAGTGAGTGCAGAGTAGTGAGTGCAGAGTAGTGAGTGCAGAGTAGTGAGTAGTGGGTGCAGAGTAGTGAGTAGTGAGTGCAGAGTAGTGAGTAGGGAGTGCAGAGTAGTGAGTAGTGAGTGCAGAGTAGTGAATAGTGAATGCAGAGTAGTGAGTGCAGAGTAGTGAGTGCAGAGTAGTGAGTAGTGAATGCAGAGTAGTGGGTGCAGAGTAGTGAGTGCAGAGTAGTGAGTTGTGAGTGTAGTGAGTGCAGAGTAGTGAATAGTGAGTGCAGAGTAGTGAGTAGTGAGTGCAGAGTAGTGAGTAGTGAGTGCAGAGTAGTGAGTAGTGAGTGCAGAGTAGTAAGTGCAGAGTAGTGAGTAGTGAGTAGTGAGTGCAGAGTAGTGAGTGCAGAGTAGTGAGTAGTGAGTACAGAGTAGTGAGTGCAGAGTAGTGAATGCAGAGTAGTGAGTAGTGAGTGCAGAGCAGTGAGTAGTGAGTGCAGAGTAGTGAGTAGTGAGTGCAGAGTAGTGAGTAGTGAGTTCTGAGTAGTGAGTTCTGAGTAGTGAGTGCAGAGTAGTGAGTGCAGAGTAGTGAGTAGTGAGTGCAGAGTAGTGAGTGCAGAGTAGTGAGTAGTGAGTGCAGAGTAGTGAGTGCAGAGTAGTGAGTAGTGAGTGCAGAGTAGTGAGTGCAGAGTAGTGAGTGCAGAGTAGTGAGTGCAGAGTAGTGAGTAGTGAGTGCAGAGTAGTGAGTGCAGAGTAGTGAGTGCAGAGTAGTGAGTGCAGAGTAGTGAGTGCAGAGTAGTGAGTGCAGAGTAGTGAGTGCAGAGTAGTGAGTAGTGAGTGCAGAGTAGTGAGTAGTGAGTGCAGAGTAGTGAGTAGTGAGTGCAGAGTAGTGAGTAGTGAGTGCAGAGTAGTGAGTAGTGAGTGCAGAGTAGTGAGTAGTGAGTGCAGAGTAGTGAGTGCAGAGTAGTGAGTGCAGAGTAGTGAGTGCAGAGTAGTGAGTAGTGAGTGCAGAGTAGTGAGTAGTGAGTGCTGAGTAGTGAGTGCAGAGTAGTGAGTGTAGTGAGTAGTGAGTGCAGAGTAGTGAGTGCAGAGTAGTGAGTAGTGAGTGGAGAGTAGTGAGTAGTGAGTGGAGAGTAGTGAGTAGTGAGTGCAGAGTAGTGAGTGCAGAGTAGTGAGTGCAGAGTAGTGAGTAGTGGGTGCAGAGTAGTGAGTAGTGAGTGCAGAGTAGTGAGTAGGGAGTGCAGAGTAGTGAGTAGTGAGTGCAGAGTAGTGAATAGTGAATGCAGAGTAGTGAGTGCAGAGTAGTGAGTGCAGAGTAGTGAGTGAGTGCAGAGTAGTGAGTGCAGAGTAGTGAGCGCAGAGTAGTGAGCGCAGAGTAGTGAGTAGTGAGTGCAGAGTAGTGAGTGCAGAGTAGTGAGTGCAGAGTAGTGAGTAGTGAGTGCAGAGTAGTGAGTAGTGAGTGCAGAGTAGTGAGTAGTGAATGCAGAGTAGTGAGTAGTGAGTGCAGAGTAGTGAGTGCAGAGTAGTGAGCGCAGAGTAGTGAGTGCAGAGTAGTGAGTAGTGAGTGCAGAGTAGTGAGTAGTGAGTGCAGAGTAGTGAGTGCAGAGTAGTGAGTGTAGTGAGTGCAGAGTAGTGAGTGCAGAGTATTGAGTAGTGAGTGCAGAGTAGTGAGTAGTGAATGCAGAGTAGTGAGTAGTGAGTGCAGAGTAGTGAGTAGTGAGTGCAGAGTAGTGAGTAGTGAGTGCAGAGTAGTGAGTGCAGAGTAGTGAGTAGTTAGTACAGAGTAGTGAGCGCAGAGTAGTGAGTGCAGAGTAGTGAGTGCAGAGTAGTGAGTGCAGAGTAGTGAGTGCAGAGCAGTGAGTGCAGAGTAGTGAGTAGTGAGTGCAGAGTAGTGAGTGCAGAGTAGTGAGTAGTGAGTGCAGAGTAGTGAGTAGTGAGTGCAGAGTAGTGAGTAGTGAGTGCAGAGTAGTGAGTGCAGAGTAGTGAGTGCAGAGTAGTGAGTAGTGAGTGCAGAGTAGTGAGTAGTGAGTGCAGAGTAGTGAGTAATGAGTGCAGAGTAGTGAGTAGTGAGTGCAGAGTAGTGAGTGCAGAGTAGTGAGTAGTGAGTGCAGAGTAGTGAGTGCAGAGTAGTGAGTGCAGAGTAGTGAGTGCAGAGTAGTGAGTAGTGAGTGCAGAGTAGTGAGTAGTGAGTGCAGAGTAGTGAGTGCAGAGTAGTGAGTAATGAGTGCAGAGTAGTGGGTGCACAGTAGTGAGTGCACAGTAGTGAGTAGTGAGTGCAGAGTAGTGAGTGCAGAGTAGTGAGTAGTGAGTGCAGAGTAGTGAGTGCAGAGTAGTGAGTAGTGAGTAGTGAGTGCAGAGTAGTGAGTAGTGAGTGCAGAGTAGTGAGCAGTGAGTGCAGAGTAGTGAGTAGTGAGTGCAGAGTAGTGAGTGTAGTGAGTGCAGAGTAGTGAGTGCAGAGTAGTGAGTGTAGTGAGTAGTGAGTGCAGAGTAGTGAGTAGTGAGTGGAGAGTAGTGAATAGTGAGTGCAGAGTAGTGAGTGCAGAGTAGTGAGTGCAGAGTAGTGAGTAGTGGGTGCAGAGTAGTGAGTAGTGAGTGCAGAGTAGTGAGTAGGGAGTGCAGAGTAGTGAGTAGTGAGTGCAGAGTAGTGAATAGTGAGTGCAGAGTAGTGAATAGTGAGTGCAGAGTAGTGAGTGCAGAGTAGTGAGTGCAGAGTAGTGAGTAGTGAATGCAGAGTAGTGGGTGCAGAGTAGTGAGTGCAGAGTAGTGAGTTGTGAGTGTAGTGAGTGCAGAGTAGTGAATAGTGAGTGCAGAGTAGTGAGTAGTGAGTGCAGAGTAGTGAGTAGTGAGTGCAGAGTAGTGAGTAGTGAGTGCAGAGTAGTAAGTGCAGAGTAGTGAGTGCAGAGTAGTGAGTAGTGAGTGCAGAGTAGTGAGTAGTGAGTGCAGAGTAGTGAGTACAGAGTAGTGAGTGCAGAGTAGTGAGTAGTGAGTGCAGAGTAGTGAGTAGTGAGTGCATAGTAGTGAGTGCAGAGTAGTGAGTGTAGTGAGTGCAGAGTAGTGAGTAGTGAGTGCAGAGTAGTGAGTAGTGAGTAGTGAATGCAGAGTAGTGAGTATTGAGTGCAGAGTAGTGAGTGCAGAGTAGTGAGTAGTGAGTAGTGAGTACAGAGTAGTGAGCGCAGAGTAGTGAGCGCAGAGTAGTGAGTGCAGAGTAGTGAGTGCAGAGTAGTGAGTGCAGAGTAGTGAGTAGTGAGTGCAGAGTAGTGAGCGCAGAGTAGTGAGCGCAGAGTAGTGAGTGCAGAGTAGTGAGTGCAGAGTAGTGAGTAGTGAGTGCAGAGTAGTGAGTGCAGAGTAGTGAGTGCAGAGTAGTGAGTGCAGAGTAGTGAGTGCAGAGTAGTGAGTGCAGAGTAGTGAGTAGTGAGTGCAGAGTAGTGAGTAGTGAGTGCAGAGTAGTGAGTAGTGAGTGCAGAGTGCAGAGTAGAGAGTGCAGAGTAGTGAGTGCAGAGTAGTGAGTAGTGAGTGCAGAGTAGTGAGTAGTGAGTGCTGAGTAGTGAGTGCAGAGTCCTCTTCGCTCTGACGACCAACATCTCCTTCAGGTTGGCAGGGTGAAGAAGGCAAGAACGGGTGGCAGAAGGTTTTCAATAAATGTGGCCTCTTTGTGGAACTCGTTGCCCCTACAACTGCGCTCGGAAGCTAGCCTGCTTCGGTTTCGAAAACTTTTAAAAACTTTCCTGTTTTCTATTTAATCCCTTCATTCTTTAAGTAGTGTTATGTTCTGGTAAGCGCTGGGATGCCTCATAGGTAACCAGGCGCTATACAAAACTCAGAATAATAATAATAATAATAGAGTAGTGAGTGCAGAGTAGTGAGTGAGTGCAGAGTAGTGAGTGCAGAGTAGTGAGTGCAGAGTAGTGAATAGTGAGTGCAGAGTAGTGAGTGCAGAGTAGTGAGTGCAGAGTAGTGAGTAGTGAGTGCAGAGTAGTGAGTAGTGAGTGCAGAGTAGTGAGTGCAGAGTAGTGAGTGCAGAGTAGTGAGTAGTGAGTGCAGAGTAGTGAGTAGTGAGTAGTGAACGCAGAGTAGTGAGTAGTGAGTGCAGAGTAGTGAGTAGTGAGTAGTGAATGCAGAGTAGTGAGTAGTGAGTGCAGAGTAGTGAGTAGTGAGTGCAGAGTAGTGAGTAGTGAGTGCAGAGTAGTGAGTGCAGAGTAGTGAGTAGTGAGTACAGAGTAGTGAGCACAGAGTAGTGAGTGCAGAGTAGTGAGTGCAGAGTAGTGAGTGCAGAGTAGTGAGTGCAGAGCAGTGAGTGCAGAGTAGTGAGTTGTGAGTGCAGAGTAGTGAGTGCAGAGTAGTGAGTGCAGAGTAGTGAGTGCAGAGTAGTGAGTAGTGAGTGCAGAGTAGTGAGTGCAGAGTAGTGAGTGCAGAGTAGTGAGTAGTGAGTGCAGAGTAGTGAGTAGTGAGTGCAGAGTAGTGAGTGCAGAGTAGTGAGTAGTGAGTGCAGAGTAGTGAGTGCAGAGTAGTGAGTGCAGAGTAGTGAGTGCAGAGTAGTGAGTGCAGAGTAGTGAGTAGTGAGTGCAGAGTAGTGAGTAGTGAGTGCAGAGTAGTGAGTGCAGAGTAGTGAGTAATGAGTGCAGAGTAGTGGGTGCACAGTAGTGAGTGCACAGTAGTGAGTAGTGAGTGCAGAGTAGTGAGTAGTGAGTGCAGAGTAGTGAGTGCAGAGTAGTGAGTAGTGAGTAGTGAGTGCAGAGTAGTGAGTAGTGAGTGCAGAGTAGTGAGCAGTGAGTGCAGAGTAGTGAGTGCAGAGTAGTGAGTGTAGTGAGTGCAGAGTAGTGAGTGCAGAGTAGTGAGTGTAGTGAGTAGTGAGTAGTGAGTAGTGAGTGCAGAGTAGTGAGTGCAGAGTAGTGAGTGCAGAGTAGTGAGTGCAGAGTAGTGAGTAGTGGGTGCAGAGTAGTGAGTAGTGAGTGCAGAGTAGTGAGCAGGGAGTGCAGAGTAGTGAGTAGTGAGTGCAGAGTAGTGAATAGTGAGTGCAGAGTAGTGAATAGTGAGTGCAGAGTAGTGAGTAGTGAATGCAGAGTAGTGGGTGCAGAGTAGTGAGTGCAGAGTAGTGAGTTGTGAGTGTAGTGAGTGCAGAGTAGTGAATAGTGAGTGCAGAGTAGTGAGTAGTGAGTGCAGAGTAGTGAGTAGTGAGTGCAGAGTAGTGAGTAGTGAGTGCAGAGTAGTAAGTGCAGAGTAGTGAGTGTAGTGAGTGCAGAGTAGTGAGTAGTGAGTGCAGAGTAGTGAGTAGTGAGTGCAGAGTAGTGAGTAGTGAGTGCAGAGTAGTGAGTACAGAGTAGTGAGTGCAGAGTAGTGAGTAGTGAGTGCAGAGTAGTGAGTAGTGAGTGCATAGTAGTGAGTGCAGAGTAGTGAGTGTAGTGAGTGCAGAGTAGTGAGTAGTGAGTGCAGAGTAGTGAGTAGTGAGTAGTGAATGCAGAGTAGTGAGTGCAGAGTAGTGAGTGCAGAGTAGTGAGTAGTGAGTGCAGAGTAGTGAGTGCAGAGTAGTGAGTAGTGAGTACAGAGTAGTGAGTACAGAGTAGTGAGTGCAGAGTAGTGAGTGCAGAGTAGTGAGTGCAGAGTAGTGAGTGCAGAGTAGTGAGTGCAGAGTAGTGAGTGCAGAGTAGTGAGTGCAGAGTAGTGAGTGCAGAGTAGTGAGTGCAGAGTAGTGAGTGCAGAGTAGTGAGTAGTGAGTGCAGAGTAGTGAGTGCAGAGTAGTGAGTGCAGAGTAGTGAGTGCAGAGTAGTGAGTGCAGAGTAGTGAGTGCAGAGTAGTGAGTAGTGAGTGCAGAGTAGTGAGTAGTGAGTGCAGAGTAGTGAGTGCAGAGTAGTGAGTGCAGAGTAGTGAGTAGTGAGTGCTGAGTAGTGAGTGCAGAGTAGTGAGTGCAGAGTAGTGAGTAGTGAGTGCAGAGTAGTGAGTGCAGAGTACAGAGTGCAGAGTAGTGAGTAGTGAGTGCAGAGTAGTGAGTAGTGAGTGCAGAGTAGTGAGTGCAGAGTAGTGAGTAATGAGTGCAGAGTAGTGAGTGCACAGTAGTGAGTGCACAGTAGTGAGTAGTGAGTGCAGAGTAGTGAGTGCAGAGTAGTGAGTAGTGAGTGCAGAGTAGTGAGTGCAGAGTAGTGAGTAGTGAGTAGTGAGTGCAGAGTAGTGAGTAGTGAGTGCAGAGTAGTGAGTAGTGAGTGCAGAGTAGTGAGTGCAGAGTAGTGAGTGAAGTGAGTGCAGAGTAGTGAGTGCAGAGTAGTGAGTGTAGTGAGTAGTGAGTGCAGAGTAGTGAGTAGTGAGTGGAGAGTAGTGAGTAGTGAGTGCAGAGTAGTGAGTGCAGAGTAGTGAGTGCAGAGTAGTGAGTAGTGAGTGCAGAGTAGTGAGTGCAGAGTAGTGAGTAGTGAGTGCAGAGTAGTGAGTGCAGAGTAGTGAGTGCAGAGTAGTGAGTGCAGAGTAGTGAGTATTGAGTGCAGAGTAGTGAGTAGTGAGTAGTGAGTGCAGAGTAGTGAGTAGTGAGTGCAGAGTAGTGAGTGCAGAGTAGTGAGTGCAGAGTAGTGAGTAGTGAGTACAGAGTAGTGAGTAGTGAGTACAGAGTAGTGAGTACAGAGTAGTGAGAGCAGAGTAGTAAGTGCAGAGTAGTGAGTGCAGAGTAGTGAGTAGTGAGTGCAGAGTAGTGAGTGCAGAGTAGTGAGTGCAGAGTAGTGAGTGCAGAGTAGTGAGTGCAGAGTAGTGAGTGCAGAGTAGTGAGTGCAGAGTAGTGAGTAGTGAGTGCAGAGTAGTGAGTAGTGAGTGCAGAGTAGTGAGTGCAGAGTAGTGAGTAGTGAGTAGTGAGTGCAGAGTAGTGAGTGCAGAGTAGTGAGTGCAGAGTAGTGATTAGTGAGTGCAGAGTAGTGAGTGCAGAGTAGTGAGTAGTGAGTGCAGAGTAGTGAGTGCAGAGTAGTTAGTAGTGAGTGCAGAGTAGTGAGTGCAGAGTAGTGAGTAGTGAGTAGTGAGTGCAGAGTAGTGAGTGCAGAGTAGTGAGTGCAGAGTAGTGAGTAGTGGGTGCAGAGTAGTGAGTAGTGAGTGCAGAGTAGTGAGTGCAGAGCAGTGAGTAGTGAGTGCAGAGTAGTGAGTAGTGAGTGCAGAGTAGTGAATACTGAGTGCAGAGTAGTGAGTGCAGAGTAGTGAGTGCAGAGTAGTGAGTTGTGAGTGTAGTGAGTGCAGAGTAGTGAATAGTGAGTGCAGAGTAGTGAGTAGTGAGTGCAGAGTAGTGAGTAGTGAGTGCAGAGTAGTGAGTAGTGAGTGCAGAGTAGTGAGTGCAGAGTAGTGAGTGTAGTGAGTGCAGAGTAGTGAGTGCAGAGTAGTGAGTAGTGAGTGCAGAGTAATGAGTAGTGAGTGCAGAGTAGTGAGTAGTGAGTAGTGAGTGCAGAGTAGTGAGTAGTGAGTGCAGAGTAGTGAGTAGTGAGTGCAGAGTAGTGAGTAGTGAGTGCAGAGTAGTGAGTAGTGAGTGCAGAGTAGTGAGTGCAGAGTAGTGAGTAGTGAGTACAGAGTAGTGAGCCCAGAGTAGTGAGTGCAGAGTAGTGAGTGCAGAGTAGTGAGTGCAGAGTAGTGAGTGCAGAGTAGTGAGTAGTGAGTGCAGAGTAGTGAGTAGTGAGTAGTGAGTGCAGAGTAGTGAGTAGTGAGTGCAGAGTAGTGAGTAGTGAGTGCAGAGTAGTGAGTGCAGAGTAGTGAGTGCAGAGTAGTGAGTACAGAGTAGTGAGTACAGAGTAGTGAGCGCAGAGTAGTGAGTGCAGAGTAGTGAGTGCAGAGTAGTGAGTGCAGAGTAGTGAGTGCAGAGTAGTGAGTAGTGAGTACAGAGTAGTGAGCCCAGAGTAGTGAGTGCAGAGTAGTGAGTGCAGAGTAGTGAGTGCAGTGTAGTGAGTGCAGAGTAGTGAGTAGTGAGTGCAGAGTAGTGAGTAGTGAGTGCAGAGTAGTGAGTAGTGAGTGCAGAGTAGTGAGTGCAGAGTAGTGAGTGCAGAGTAGTGAGTAGTGAGTACAGAGTAGTGAGTACAGAGTAGTGAGCGCAGAGTAGTGAGTGCAGAGTAGTGAGTGCAGAGTAGTGAGTGCAGAGTAGTGAGTGCAGAGTAGTGAGTAGTGAGTAGTGAGTGCAGAGTAGTGAGTGCAGAGTAGTGAATGAAGAGTAGTGAGTGCAGAGTAGTGAGTAGTGAGTGCAGAGTAGTGAGTGCAGAGTAGTGAGTGCAGAGTAGTGAGTGCAGAGTAGTGAGTAGTGAGTGCAGAGTAGTGAGTGCAGAGTAGTGAGTGCAGAGTAGTGATTAGTGAGTGCAGAGTAGTGAGTGCAGAGTAGTGAGTAGTGAGTGCAGAGTAGTGAGTGCAGAGTAGTGAGTAGTGAGTGCAGAGTAGTGAGTGCAGAGTAGTGAGTAGTGAGTAGTGAGTGCAGAGTAGTGAGTGCAGAGTAGTGAGTGCAGAGTAGTGAGTAGTGGGTGCAGAGTAGTGAGTAGTGAGTGCAGAGTAGTGAGTGCAGGGCAGTGAGTAGTGAGTGCAGAGTAGTGAGTAGTGAGTGCAGAGTAGTGAATAGTGAGTGCAGAGTAGTGAATAGTGAGTGCAGAGTAGTGAGTGCAGAGTAGTGAGTAGTGAGTGCAGAGTAGTGGGTGCAGAGTAGTGAGTGCAGAGTAGTGAGTTGTGAGTGTAGTGAGTGCAGAGTAGTGAATAGTGAGTGCAGAGTAGTGAGTAGTGAGTGCAGAGTAGTGAGTAGTGAGTGCAGAGTAGTGAGTAGTGAGTGCAGAGTAGTGAGTGCAGAGTAGTGAGTGCAGAGTAGTGAGTAGTGGGTGCAGAGTAGTGAGTAGTGAGTGCAGAGTAGTGAGTAGGGAGTGCAGAGTAGTGAGTAGTGAGTGCAGAGTAGTGAATAGTGAGTGCAGAGTAGTGAGTGCAGAGTAGTGAGTGCAGAGTAGTGAGTAGTGAATGCAGAGTAGTGGGTGCAGAGTAGTGAGTGCAGAGTAGTGAGTTGTGAGTGTAGTGAGTGCAGAGTAGTGAATAGTGAGTGCAGAGTAGTGAGTAGTGAGTGCAGAGTAGTGAGTAGTGAGTGCAGAGTAGTGAGTAGTGAGTGCAGAGTAGTAAGTGCAGAGTAGTGAGTGTAGTGAGTGCAGAGTAGTGAGTAGTGAGTGCAGAGTAGTGAGTAGTGAGTGCAGAGTAGTGAGTACAGAGTAGTGAGTGCAGAGTAGTGAGTAGTGAGTGCAGAGTAGTGAGTAGTGAGTGCATAGTAGTGAGTGCAGAGTAGTGAGTGTAGTGAGTGCAGAGTAGTGAGTAGTGAGTGCAGAGTAGTGAGTAGTGAGTAGTGAATGCAGAGTAGTGAGTAGTGAGTGCAGAGTAGTGAGTAGTGAGTAGTGAGTACAGAGTAGTGAGCGCAGAGTAGTGAGTGCAGAGTAGTGAGTGCAGAGTAGTGAGTGCAGAGTAGTGAGTGCAGAGTAGTGAGTGCAGAGTAGTGAGTAGTGAGTGCAGAGTAGTGAGTGCAGAGTAGTGAGTGCAGAGTAGTGAGTGCAGAGTAGTGAGTGCAGAGTAGTGAGTGCAGAGTAGTGAGTAGTGAGTGCAGAGTAGTGAGTAGTGAGTGCAGAGTAGTGAGTAGTGAGTGCAGAGTGCAGAGTAGTGAGTGCAGAGTGCAGTAGTGAGTGCAGAGTAGTGAGTGCAGAGTAGTGAGTAGTGAGTGCAGAGTAGTGAGTAGTGAGTGCTGAGTAGTGAGTGCAGAGTCCTCTTCGCTCTGACGACCAACATCTCCTTCAGGTTGGCAGGGTGAAGAAGGCAAGAACGGGTGGCAGAAGGTTTTCAATAAATGTGGCGTCTTTGTGGAACTCGTTGCCCCTACAACTGCGCTCGGAAGCTAGCCTGCTTCGGTTTCGAAAACTTTTAAAAACTTTCCTGTTTTCTGTTTAATCCCTTCATTCTTTAAGTAGTGTTATGTTCTGGTAAGCGCTGGGATGCCTCATAGGTAACCAGGCGCTATACAAAACTCAGAATAATAATAATAATAATAGAGTAGTGAGTGCAGAGTAGTGAGTGAGTGCAGAGTAGTGAGTGCAGAGTAGTGAGTGCAGAGTAGTGAATAGTGAGTGCAGAGTAGTGAGTAGTGAGTGCAGAGTAGTGAGTGCAGAGTAGTGAGTGTAGTGAGTGCAGAGTAGTGAGTAGTGAGTGCAGAGTAGTGAGTAGTGAGTAGTGAATGCAGAGTAGTGAGTGCAGAGTAGTGAGTAGTGAGTGCAGAGTAGTGAGTAGTGAGTGCAGAGTAGTGAGTGCAGAGTAGTGAGTGTAGTGAGTGCAGAGTAGTGAGTGCAGAGTAGTGAGTAGTGAGTGCAGAGTAGTGAGTAGTGAGTAGTGAATGCAGAGTAGTGAGTAGTGAGTGAGAGTAGTGAGTAGTGAGTGCAGAGTAGTGAGTAGTGAGTGCAGAGTAGTGAGTGCAGAGTAGTGAGTAGTGAGTACAGAGTAGTGAGCACAGAGTAGTGAGTGCAGAGTAGTGAGTGCAGAGTAGTGAGTGCAGAGTAGTGAGTGCAGAGTAGTGAGTGCAGAGCAGTGAGTGCAGAGTAGTGAGTTGTGAGTGCAGAGTAGTGAGTGCAGAGTAGTGAGTGCAGAGTAGTGAGTGCAGAGTAGTGAGTGCAGAGTAGTGAGTAGTGAGTGCAGAGTAGTGAGTGCAGAGTAGTGAGTGCAGAGTAGTGAGTAGTGAGTGCAGAGTAGTGAGTAGTGAGTGCAGAGTAGTGAGTGCAGAGTAGTGAGTAGTGAGTGCAGAGTAGTGAGTGCAGAGTAGTGAGTGCAGAGTAGTGAGTGCAGAGTAGTGAGTGCAGAGTAGTGAGTGCAGAGTAGTGAGTAGTGAGTAGTGAATGCAGAGTAGTGAGTAGTGAGTGAGAGTAGTGAGTAGTGAGTGCAGAGTAGTGAGTAGTGAGT
This sequence comes from Lissotriton helveticus, assembly GCF_964261635.1. Lineage (NCBI taxonomy): Eukaryota > Metazoa > Chordata > Amphibia > Caudata > Salamandridae > Lissotriton > Lissotriton helveticus. The sequence goes on from NC_136059.1 coordinate 300,118,289, forward strand.
GCAGAGTAGTGAGTGCAGAGTAGTGAGTAGTGAGTACAGAGTAGTGAGTACAGAGTAGTGAGCACAGAGTAGTGAGTGCAGAGTAGTGAGTGCAGAGTAGTGAGTGCAGAGTAGTGAGTGCAGAGTAGTGAGTGCAGAGCAGTGAGTGCAGAGTAGTGAGTTGTGAGTGCAGAGTAGTGAGTGCAGAGTAGTGAGTGCAGAGTAGTGAGTGCAGAGTAGTGAGTAGTGAGTGCAGAGTAGTGAGTGCAGAGTAGTGAGTGCAGAGTAGTGAGTAGTGAGTGCAGAGTAGTGAGTAGTGAGTGCAGAGTAGTGAGTGCAGAGTAGTGAGTGCAGAGTAGTGAGTGCAGAGTAGTGAGTGCAGAGTAGTGAGTGCAGAGTAGTGAGTAGTGAGTGCAGAGTAGTGAGTAGTGAGTGCAGAGTAGTGAGTGCAGAGTAGTGAGTAATGAGTGCAGAGTAGTGGGTGCACAGTAGTGAGTGCACAGTAGTGAGTAGTGAGTGCAGAGTAGTGAGTAGTGAGTGCAGAGTAGTGAGTGCAGAGTAGTGAGTAGTGAGTGCAGAGTAGTGAGTAGTGAGTGCAGGGTAGTGAGCAGTGAGTGCAGAGTAGTGAGTGCAGAGTAGTGAGTGCAGAGTAGTGAGTGCAGAGTAGTGAGTATAGTGAGTGCAGAGTAGTGAGTGCAGAGTAGTGAGTGTAGTGAGTAGTGAGTGCAGAGTAGTGAGTAGTGAGTGGAGAGTAGTGAGTAGTGAGTGCAGAGTAGTGAGTGCAGAGTAGTGAGTGCAGAGTAGTGAGTAGTGGGTGCAGAGTAGTGAGTAGTGAGTGCAGAGTAGTGAGCAGGGAGTGCAGAGTAGTGAGTAGTGAGTGCAGAGTAGTGAATAGTGAGTGCAGAGTAGTGAGTGCAGAGTAGTGAGTGCGGAGTAGTGAGTAGTGAATGCAGAGTAGTGGGTGCAGAGTAGTGAGTGTAGAGTAGTGAGTTGTGAGTGTAGTGAGTGCAGAGTAGTGAATAGTGAGTGCAGAGTAGTGAGTAGTGAGTGCAGAGTAGTGAGTAGTGAGTGCAGAGTAGTGAGTAGTGAGTGCAGAGTAGTGAGTGTAGTGAGTGCAGAGTAGTGAGTAGTGAGTGCAGAGTAGTGAGTAGTGAGTGCAGAGTAGTGAGTAGTGAGTGCAGAGTAGTGAGTACAGAGTAGTGAGTGCAGAGTAGTGAGTAGTGAGTGCAGAGTAGTGAGTAGTGAGTGCATAGTAGTGAGTGCAGAGTAGTGAGTGTAGTGAGTGCAGAGTAGTGAGTAGTGAGTGCAGAGTAGTGAGTAGTGAGTAGTGAATGCAGAGTAGTGAGTGCAGAGTAGTGAGTAGTGAGTACAGAGTAGTGAGTGCAGAGTAGTGAGTGCAGAGTAGTGAGTGCAGAGTAGTGAGTGCAGAGTAGTGAGTGCAGAGTAGTGAGTGCAGAGTAGTGAGTGCAGAGTAGTGAGTAGTGAGTGCAGAGTAGTGAGTGCAGAGTAGTGAGTGCAGAGTAGTGAGTGCAGAGTAGTGAGTAGTGAGTGCAGAGTAGTGAGTAGTGAGTGCAGAGTAGTGAGTAGTGAGTGCAGAGTAGTGAGTAGTGAGTGCAGAGTAGTGAGTGCAGAGTAGTGAGTAGTGAGTGCAGAGTAGTGAGTAGTGAGTGCTGAGTAGTGAGTGCAGAGTAGTGAGTGCAGAGTAGTGAGTAGTGAGTGCAGAGTAGTGAGTGCAGAGTACAGAGTGCAGAGTAGTGAGTAGTGAGTGCAGAGTAGTGAGTGCAGAGTAGTGAGTGCAGAGTAGTGAGTAGTGAGTGCAGAGTAGTGAGTAGTGAGTGCAGAGTAGTGAGTGCAGAGTAGTGAGTAATGAGTGCAGAGTAGTGAGTGCACAGTAGTGAGTGCACAGTAGTGAGTAGTGAGTGCAGAGTAGTGAGTGCAGAGTAGTGAGTAGTGAGTGCAGAGTAGTGAGGACAGAGTAGTGAGTAGTGAGTAGTGAGTGCAGAGTAGTGAGTAGTGAGTGCAGAGTAGTGAGTGCAGAGTAGTGAGTAGTGAGTGCAGAGTAGTGAGTGCAGAGTAGTGAGTGAAGTGAGTGCAGAGTAGTGAGTGCAGAGTAGTGAGTGTAGTGAGTAGTGAGTGCAGAGTAGTGAGTAGTGAGTGGAGAGTAGTGAGTAGTGAGTGCAGAGTAGTGAGTGCAGAGTAGTGAGTGCAGAGTAGTGAGTAGTGAGTGCAGAGTAGTGAGTGCAGAGTAGTGAGTAGTGAGTGCAGAGTAGTGAGTGCAGAGTAGTGAGTGCAGAGTAAAGAGTGCAGAGTAGTGAGTATTGAGTGCAGAGTAGTGAGTAGTGAGTAGTGAGTGCAGAGTAGTGAGTAGTGAGTGCAGAGTAGTGAGTGCAGAGTAGTGAGTGCAGAGTAGTGAGTAGTGAGTACAGAGTAGTGAGTACAGAGTAGTGAGCGCAGAGTAGTAAGTGCAGAGTAGTGAGTGCAGAGTAGTGAGTGCAGAGTAGTGAGTAGTGAGTGCAGAGTAGTGAGTGCAGAGTAGTGAGTGCAGAGTAGTGAGTGCAGAGTAGTGAGTGCAGAGTAGTGAGTGCAGAGTAGTGAGTAGTGAGTGCAGAGTAGTGAGTAGTGAGTGCAGAGTAGTGAGTGCAGAGTAGTGAGTAGTGAGTAGTGAGTGCAGAGTAGTGAGTGCAGAGTAGTGAGTGCAGAGTAGTGATTAGTGAGTGCAGAGTAGTGAGTGCAGAGTAGTGAGTAGTGAGTGCAGAGTAGTGAGTGCAGAGTAGTTAGTAGTGAGTGCAGAGTAGTGAGTGCAGAGTAGTGAGTGCAGAGTAGTGAGTGCAGAGTAGTGAGTGCAGAGTAGTGAGTGCAGAGTAGTGAGTAGTGGGTGCAGAGTAGTGAGTAGTGAGTGCAGAGTAGTGAGTGCAGAGCAGTGAGTAGTGAGTGCAGAGTAGTGAGTAGTGAGTGCAGAGTAGTGAATAGTGAGTGCAGAGTAGTGAGTGCAGAGTAGTGAGTGCAGAGTAGTGAGTTGTGAGTGTAGTGAGTGCAGAGTAGTGAATAGTGAGTGCAGAGTAGTGAGTAGTGAGTGCAGAGCAGTGAGTAGTGAGTGCAGAGTAGTGAGTAGTGAGTGCAGAGTAGTGAGTGCAGAGTAGTGAGTGCAGAGTAGTGAGTGTAGTGAGTGCAGAGTAGTGAGTGCAGAGTAGTGAGTAGTGAGTGCAGAGTAATGAGTAGTGAGTGCAGAGTAGTGAGTAGTGAGTAGTGAGTGCAGAGTAGTGAGTAGTGAGTGCAGAGTAGTGAGTAGTGAGTGCAGAGTAGTGAGTAGTGAGTGCAGAGTAGTGAGTGCAGAGTAGTGAGTAGTGAGTACAGAGTAGTGAGCCCAGAGTAGTGAGTGCAGAGTAGTGAGTGCAGAGTAGTGAGTGCAGTGTAGTGAGTGCAGAGTAGTGAGTAGTGAGTGCAGAGTAGTGAGTAGTGAGTAGTGAGTGCAGAGTAGTGAGTAGTGAGTGCAGAGTAGTGAGTAGTGAGTGCAGAGTAGTGAGTGCAGAGTAGTGAGTGCAGAGTAGTGAGTACAGAGTAGTGAGTACAGAGTAGTGAGCGCAGAGTAGTGAGTGCAGAGTAGTGAGTGCAGAGTAGTGAGTGCAGAGTAGTGAGTGCAGAGTAGTGAGTAGTGAGTACAGAGTAGTGAGCCCAGAGTAGTGAGTGCAGAGTAGTGAGTGCAGAGTAGTGAGTGCAGTGTAGTGAGTGCAGAGTAGTGAGTAGTGAGTGCAGAGTAGTGAGTAGTGAGTGCAGAGTAGTGAGTGCAGAGTAGTGAGTAGTGAGTGCAGAGTAGTGAGTGCAGAGTAGTGAGTGCAGAGTAGTGAGTAGTGAATGCAGAGTAGTGGGTGCAGAGTAGTGAGTGCAGAGTAGTGAGTTGTGAGTGTAGTGAGTGCAGAGTAGTGAATAGTGAGTGCAGAGTAGTGAGTAGTGAGTGCAGAGTAGTGAGTAGTGAGTGCAGAGTAGTGAGTAGTGAGTGCAGAGTAGTAAGTGCAGAGTAGTGAGTGTAGTGAGTGCAGAGTAGTGAGTAGTGAGTGCAGAGTAGTGAGTAGTGAGTGCAGAGTAGTGAGTAGTGAGTGCAGAGTAGTGAGTACAGAGTAGTGAGTGCAGAGTAGTGAGTAGTGAGTGCAGAGTAGTGAGTAGTGAGTGCATAGTAGTGAGTGCAGAGTAGTGAGTGTAGTGAGTGCAGAGTAGTGAGTAGTGAGTGCAGAGTAGTGAGTAGTGAGTAGTGAATGCAGAGTAGTGAGTAGTGAGTGCAGAGTAGTGAGTGCAGAGTAGTGAGTAGTGAGTGCAGAGTAGTGAGTGCAGAGTAGTGAGTACAGAGTAGTGAGCGCAGAGTAGTGAGTGCAGAGTAGTGAGTGCAGAGTAGTGAGTGCAGAGTAATGAGTGCAAAGTAGTGAGTAGTGAGTGCAGAGTAGTGAGTGCAGAGTAGTGAGTGCAGAGTAGTGAGTGCAGAGTAGTGAGTAGTGAGTGCAGAGTAGTGAGTAGTGAGTGCAGAGTAGTGAGTAGTGAGTGCAGAGTAGTGAGTAGTGAGTGCAGAGTAGTGAGTAGTGAGTGCAGAGTAGTGAGTGCAGAGTAGTGAGTAGTGAGTGCAGAGTAGTGAGTAGTGAGTGCTGAGTAGTGAGTGCAGAGTAGTGAGTGCAGAGTAGTGAGTAGTGAGTGCAGAGTAGTGAGTGCAGAGTAGTGAGTGCAGAGTAGTGAGTAGTGAGTGCAGAGTAGTGAGTGCAGAGTAGTGAGTAGTGAGTGCAGAGTAGTGAGTAGTGAGTGCAGAGTAGTGAGTGCAGAGTAGTGAGTAATGAGTGCAGAGTAGTGAGTGCACAGTAGTGAGTGCAGAGTAGTGAGTAGTGAGTGCAGAGTAGTGAGTGCAGAGTAGTGAGTAGTGAGTGCAGAGTAGTGAGTGCAGAGTAGTGAGTAGTGAGTGCAGAGTAGTGAGTAGTGAGTGGAGAGTAGTGAGTGCAGAGTAGTGAGTAGTGAGTGCAGAGTAGTGAGTGCAGAGTAGTGAGTGCAGAGTAGTGAGTGAAGTGAGTGCAGAGTAGTGAGTGCAGAGTAGTGAGTGTAGTGAGTAGTGAGTGCAGAGTAGTGAGTAGTGAGTGGAGAGTAGTGAGTAGTGAGTGCAGAGTAGTGAGTGCAGAGTAGTGAGTGCAGAGTAGTGAGTAGTGAGTGCAAAGTAGTGAGTAGTGAGTGCAGAGTAGTGAGTGCAGAGTAGTGAGTGCAGAGTAGTGAGTACAGAGTAGTGAGTACAGAGTAGTGAGCGCAGAGTAGTGAGTGCAGAGTAGTGAGTGCAGAGTAGTGAGTGCAGAGTAGTGAGTAGTGAGTACAGAGTAGTGAGCCCAGAGTAGTGAGTGCAGAGTAGTGAGTGCAGAGTAGTGAGTGCAGTGTAGTGAGTGCAGAGTAGTGAGTGCAGAGTAGTGAGTGCAGAGTAGTGAGTAGTGAGTGCAGAGTAGTGAGTGCAGAGTAGTGAGTAGTGAGTGCAGAGTAGTGAGTGCAGAGTAGTGAGTGCAGAGTAGTGAGTGCAGAGTAGTGAGTAGTGAATGCAGAGTAGTGGGTGCAGAGTAGTGAGTGCAGAGTAGTGAGTTGTGAGTGTAGTGAGTGCAGAGTAGTGAATAGTGAGTGCAGAGTAGTGAGTGTAGTGAGTGCAGAGTAGTGAGTAGTGAGTGCAGAGTAGTGAGTAGTGAGTGCAGAGTAGTAAGTGCAGAGTAGTGAGTGTAGTGAGTGCAGAGTAGTGAGTAGTGAGTGCAGAGTAGTGAGTAGTGAGTGCAGAGTAGTGAGTAGTGAGTGCAGAGTAGTGAGTACAGAGTAGTGAGTGCAGAGTAGTGAGTAGTGAGTGCAGAGTAGTGAGTAGTGAGTGCATAGTAGTGAGTGCAGAGTAGTGAGTGTAGTGAGTGCAGAGTAGTGAGTAGTGAGTGCAGAGTAGTGAGTAGTGAATGCAGAGTAGTGAGTAGTGAGTGCAGAGTAGTGAGTGCAGAGTAGTGAGTAGTGAGTGCAGAGTAGTGAGTGCAGAGTAGTGAGTACAGAGTAGTGAGCGCAGAGTAGTGAGTGCAGAGTAGTGAGTGCAGAGTAGTGAGTGCAGAGTAATGAGTGCAGAGTAGTGAGTAGTGAGTGCAGAGTAGTGAGTGCAGAGTAGTGAGTGCAGAGTAGTGAGTGCAGAGTAGTGAGTAGTGAGTGCAGAGTAGTGAGTAGTGAGTGCAGAGTAGTGAGTAGTGAGTGCAGAGTAGTGAGTAGTTAGTGCAGAGTAGTGAGTGCAGAGTAGTGAGTAGTGGGTGCAGAGTAGTGAGTAGTGAGTGCTGAGTAGTGAGTGCAGAGTAGTGAGTGCAGAGTAGTGAGTAGTGAGTGCAGAGTAGTGAGTGCAGAGTAGTGAGTGCAGAGTAGTGAGTAGTGAGTGCAGAGTAGTGAGTGCAGAGTAGTGAGTAGTGAGTGCAGAGTAGTGAGTAGTGAGTGCAGAGTAGTGAGTGCAGAGTAGTGAGTAATGAGTGCAGAGTAGTGAGTGCACAGTAGTGAGTGCACAGTAGTGAGTAGTGAGTGCAGAGTAGTGAGTGCAGAGTAGTGAGTAGTGAGTGCAGAGTAGTGAGTGCAGAGTAGTGAGTAGTGAGTGCAGAGTAGTGAGTAGTGAGTGGAGAGTAGTGAGTCCAGAGTAGTGAGTAGTGAGTGCAGAGTAGTGAGTGCAGAGTAGTGAGTGAAGTGAGTGCAGAGTAGTGAGTGCAGAGTAGTGAGTGTAGTGAGTAGTGAGTGCAGAGTAGTGAGTAGTGAGTGGAGAGTAGTGAGTAGTGAGTGCAGAGTAGTGAGTGCAGAGTAGTGAGTGCAGAATAGTGAGTAGTGAGTGCAGAGTAGTGAGTGCAGAGTAGTGAGTAGTGAGTGCAGAGTAGTGAGTGCAGAGTAGTGAGTGCAGAGTAGTGAGTATTGAGTGCAGAGTAGTGAGTAGTGAGTAGTGAGTGCAGAGTAGTGAGTAGTGAGTGCAGAGTAGTGAGTGCAGAGTAGTGAGTGCAGAGTAGTGAGTAGTGAGTACAGAGTAGTGAGTACAGAGTAGTGAGTACAGAGTAGTGAGCGCAGAGTAGTAAGCGCAGAGTAGTGAGTGCAGAGTAGTGAGTGCAGAGTAGTGAGTGCAGAGTAGTGAGTGCAGAGTAGTGAGTGCAGAGTAGTGAGTGCAGAGTAGTGAGTGCAGAGTAGTGAGTGCAGAGTAGTGAGTGCAGAGTAGTGAGTGCAGAGTAGTGAGTGCAGAGTAGTGAGTGCAGAGTAGTGAGTGCAGAGTAGTGATTAGTGAGTGCAGAGTAGTGAGTGCAGAGTAGTGAGTAGTGAGTGCAGAGTAGTGAGTGCAGAGTAGTGAGTAGTGAGTGCAGAGTAGTGAGTGCAGAGTAGTGAGTAGTGAGTGCAGAGTAGTGAGTGCAGAGTAGTGAGTGCAGAGTAGTGAGTAGTGGGTGCAGAGTAGTGAGTAGTGAGTGCAGAGTAGTGAGTGCAGAGCAGTGAGTAGTGAGTGCAGAGTAGTGAGTAGTGAGTGCAGAGTAGTGAATAGTGAGTGCAGGGTAGTGAGTGCAGAGTAGTGAGTGCAGAGTAGTGAGTTGTGAGTGTAGTGAGTGCAGAGTAGTGAATAGTGAGTGCAGAGTAGTGAGTAGTGAGTGCAGAGTAGTGAGTAGTGAGTGCAGAGTAGTGAGTAGTGAGTGCAGAGTAGTGAGTGCAGAGTAGTGAGTGTAGTGAGTGCAGAGTAGTGAGTGCAGAGTAGTGAGTAGTGAGTGCAGAGTAATGAGTAGTGAGTGCAGAGTAGTGAGTAGTGAGTAGTGAGTGCAGAGTAGTGAGTAGTGAGTGCAGAGTAGTGAGTAGTGAGTGCAGAGTAGTGAGTAGTGAGTGCAGAGTAGTGAGTGCAGAGTAGTGAGTAGTGAGTACAGAGTAGTGAGCCCAGAGTAGTGAGTGCAGAGTAGTGAGTGCAGAGTAGTGAGTGCAGTGTAGTGAGTGCAGAGTAGTGAGTAGTGAGTGCAGAGTAGTGAGTAGTGAGTAGTGAGTGCAGAGTAGTGAGTAGTGAGTGCAGAGTAGTGAGTAGTGAGTGCAGAGTAGTGAGTGCAGAGTAGTGAGTAGTGAGTGCAGAGTAGTGAGTGCAGAGTAGTGAGTAGTGAGTAGTGAGTGCAGAGTAGTGAGTAGTGAGTGCAGAGTAGTGAGTAGTGAGTGCAGAGTAGTGAGTGCAGAGTAGTGAGTGAAGTGAGTGCAGAGTAGTGAGTGCAGAGTAGTGAGTGTAGTGAGTAGTGAGTGCAGAGTAGTGAGTAGTGAGTGGAGAGTAGTGAGTAGTGAGTGCAGAGTAGTGAGTGCAGAGTAGTGAGTGCAGAGTAGTGAGTAGTGAGTGCAGAGTAGTGAGTGCAGAGTAGTGAGTAGTGAGTGCAGAGTAGTGAGTGCAGAGTAGTGAGTGCAGAGTAGTGAGTGCAGAGTAGTGAGTATTGAGTGCAGAGTAGTGAGTAGTGAGTAGTGAGTGCAGAGTAGTGAGTAGTGAGTGCAGAGTAGTGAGTGCAGAGTAGTGAGTGCAGAGTAGTGAGTAGTGAGTACAGAGTAGTGAGTAGTGAGTACAGAGTAGTGAGTACAGAGTAGTGAGAGCAGAGTAGTAAGTGCAGAGTAGTGAGTGCAGAGTAGTGAGTAGTGAGTGCAGAGTAGTGAGTGCAGAGTAGTGAGTGCAGAGTAGTGAGTGCAGAGTAGTGAGTGCAGAGTAGTGAGTGCAGAGTAGTGAGTGCAGAGTAGTGAGTAGTGAGTGCAGAGTAGTGAGTAGTGAGTGCAGAGTAGTGAGTGCAGAGTAGTGAGTAGTGAGTAGTGAGTGCAGAGTAGTGAGTGCAGAGTAGTGAGTGCAGAGTAGTGATTAGTGAGTGCAGAGTAGTGAGTGCAGAGTAGTGAGTAGTGAGTGCAGAGTAGTGAGTGCAGAGTAGTTAGTAGTGAGTGCAGAGTAGTGAGTGCAGAGTAGTGAGTAGTGAGTAGTGAGTGCAGAGTAGTGAGTGCAGAGTAGTGAGTGCAGAGTAGTGAGTAGTGGGTGCAGAGTAGTGAGTAGTGAGTGCAGAGTAGTGAGTGCAGAGCAGTGAGTAGTGAGTGCAGAGTAGTGAGTAGTGAGTGCAGAGTAGTGAATACTGAGTGCAGAGTAGTGAGTGCAGAGTAGTGAGTGCAGAGTAGTGAGTTGTGAGTGTAGTGAGTGCAGAGTAGTGAATAGTGAGTGCAGAGTAGTGAGTAGTGAGTGCAGAGTAGTGAGTAGTGAGTGCAGAGTAGTGAGTAGTGAGTGCAGAGTAGTGAGTGCAGAGTAGTGAGTGTAGTGAGTGCAGAGTAGTGAGTGCAGAGTAGTGAGTAGTGAGTGCAGAGTAATGAGTAGTGAGTGCAGAGTAGTGAGTAGTGAGTAGTGAGTGCAGAGTAGTGAGTAGTGAGTGCAGAGTAGTGAGTAGTGAGTGCAGAGTAGTGAGTAGTGAGTGCAGAGTAGTGAGTAGTGAGTGCAGAGTAGTGAGTGCAGAGTAGTGAGTAGTGAGTACAGAGTAGTGAGCCCAGAGTAGTGAGTGCAGAGTAGTGAGTGCAGAGTAGTGAGTGCAGAGTAGTGAGTGCAGAGTAGTGAGTAGTGAGTGCAGAGTAGTGAGTAGTGAGTAGTGAGTGCAGAGTAGTGAGTAGTGAGTGCAGAGTAGTGAGTAGTGAGTGCAGAGTAGTGAGTGCAGAGTAGTGAGTGCAGAGTAGTGAGTACAGAGTAGTGAGTACAGAGTAGTGAGCGCAGAGTAGTGAGTGCAGAGTAGTGAGTGCAGAGTAGTGAGTGCAGAGTAGTGAGTGCAGAGTAGTGAGTAGTGAGTACAGAGTAGTGAGCCCAGAGTAGTGAGTGCAGAGTAGTGAGTGCAGAGTAGTGAGTGCAGTGTAGTGAGTGCAGAGTAGTGAGTAGTGAGTGCAGAGTAGTGAGTAGTGAGTGCAGAGTAGTGAGTAGTGAGTGCAGAGTAGTGAGTGCAGAGTAGTGAGTGCAGAGTAGTGAGTAGTGAGTACAGAGTAGTGAGTACAGAGTAGTGAGCGCAGAGTAGTGAGTGCAGAGTAGTGAGTGCAGAGTAGTGAGTGCAGAGTAGTGAGTGCAGAGTAGTGAGTAGTGAGTAGTGAGTGCAGAGTAGTGAGTGCAGAGTAGTGAATGAAGAGTAGTGAGTGCAGAGTAGTGAGTAGTGAGTGCAGAGTAGTGAGTGCAGAGTAGTGAGTGCAGAGTAGTGAGTGCAGAGTAGTGAGTAGTGAGTAGTGAGTGCAGAGTAGTGAGTGCAGAGTAGTGAGTGCAGAGTAGTGATTAGTGAGTGCAGAGTAGTGAGTGCAGAGTAGTGAGTAGTGAGTGCAGAGTAGTGAGTGCAGAGTAGTGAGTAGTGAGTGCAGAGTAGTGAGTGCAGAGTAGTGAGTAGTGAGTAGTGAGTGCAGAGTAGTGAGTGCAGAGTAGTGAGTGCAGAGTAGTGAGTAGTGGGTGCAGAGTAGTGAGTAGTGAGTGCAGAGTAGTGAGTGCAGGGCAGTGAGTAGTGAGTGCAGAGTAGTGAGTAGTGAGTGCAGAGTAGTGAATAGTGAGTGCAGAGTAGTGAATAGTGAGTGCAGAGTAGTGAGTGCAGAGTAGTGAGTAGTGAGTGCAGAGTAGTGGGTGCAGAGTAGTGAGTGCAGAGTAGTGAGTTGTGAGTGTAGTGAGTGCAGAGTAGTGAATAGTGAGTGCAGAGTAGTGAGTAGTGAGTGCAGAGTAGTGAGTAGTGAGTGCAGAGTAGTGAGTAGTGAGTGCAGAGTAGTGAGTGCAGAGTAGTGAGTGCAGAGTAGTGAGTAGTGGGTGCAGAGTAGTGAGTAGTGAGTGCAGAGTAGTGAGTAGGGAGTGCAGAGTAGTGAGTAGTGAGTGCAGAGTAGTGAATAGTGAGTGCAGAGTAGTGAGTGCAGAGTAGTGAGTGCAGAGTAGTGAGTAGTGAATGCAGAGTAGTGGGTGCAGAGTAGTGAGTGCAGAGTAGTGAGTTGTGAGTGTAGTGAGTGCAGAGTAGTGAATAGTGAGTGCAGAGTAGTGAGTAGTGAGTGCAGAGTAGTGAGTAGTGAGTGCAGAGTAGTGAGTAGTGAGTGCAGAGTAGTAAGTGCAGAGTAGTGAGTGTAGTGAGTGCAGAGTAGTGAGTAGTGAGTGCAGAGTAGTGAGTAGTGAGTGCAGAGTAGTGAGTACAGAGTAGTGAGTGCAGAGTAGTGAGTAGTGAGTGCAGAGTAGTGAGTAGTGAGTGCATAGTAGTGAGTGCAGAGTAGTGAGTGTAGTGAGTGCAGAGTAGTGAGTAGTGAGTGCAGAGTAGTGAGTAGTGAGTAGTGAATGCAGAGTAGTGAGTAGTGAGTGCAGAGTAGTGAGTAGTGAGTAGTGAGTACAGAGTAGTGAGCGCAGAGTAGTGAGTGCAGAGTAGTGAGTGCAGAGTAGTGAGTGCAGAGTAGTGAGTGCAGAGTAGTGAGTGCAGAGTAGTGAGTAGTGAGTGCAGAGTAGTGAGTGCAGAGTAGTGAGTGCAGAGTAGTGAGTGCAGAGTAGTGAGTGCAGAGTAGTGAGTGCAGAGTAGTGAGTAGTGAGTGCAGAGTAGTGAGTAGTGAGTGCAGAGTAGTGAGTAGTGAGTGCAGAGTGCAGAGTAGTGAGTGCAGAGTGCAGTAGTGAGTGCAGAGTAGTGAGTGCAGAGTAGTGAGTAGTGAGTGCAGAGTAGTGAGTAGTGAGTGCTGAGTAGTGAGTGCAGAGTCCTCTTCGCTCTGACGACCAACATCTCCTTCAGGTTGGCAGGGTGAAGAAGGCAAGAACGGGTGGCAGAAGGTTTTCAATAAATGTGGCGTCTTTGTGGAACTCGTTGCCCCTACAACTGCGCTCGGAAGCTAGCCTGCTTCGGTTTCGAAAACTTTTAAAAACTTTCCTGTTTTCTGTTTAATCCCTTCATTCTTTAAGTAGTGTTATGTTCTGGTAAGCGCTGGGATGCCTCAAAGGTAACCAGGCGCTATACAAAACTCAGAATAATAATAATAATAATAGAGTAGTGAGTGCAGAGTAGTGAGTGAGTGCAGAGTAGTGAGTGCAGAGTAGTGAGTGCAGAGTAGTGAATAGTGAGTGCAGAGTAGTGAGTAGTGAGTGCAGAGTAGTGAGTGCAGAGTAGTGAGTGTAGTGAGTGCAGAGTAGTGAGTAGTGAGTGCAGAGTAGTGAGTAGTGAGTAGTGAATGCAGAGTAGTGAGTGCAGAGTAGTGAGTAGTGAGTGCAGAGTAGTGAGTAGTGAGTGCAGAGTAGTGAGTGCAGAGTAGTGAGTGTAGTGAGTGCAGAGTAGTGAGTGCAGAGTAGTGAGTAGTGAGTGCAGAGTAGTGAGTAGTGAGTAGTGAATGCAGAGTAGTGAGTAGTGAGTGAGAGTAGTGAGTAGTGAGTGCAGAGTAGTGAGTAGTGAGTGCAGAGTAGTGAGTGCAGAGTAGTGAGTAGTGAGTACAGAGTAGTGAGCACAGAGTAGTGAGTGCAGAGTAGTGAGTGCAGAGTAGTGAGTGCAGAGTAGTGAGTGCAGAGTAGTGAGTGCAGAGCAGTGAGTGCAGAGTAGTGAGTTGTGAGTGCAGAGTAGTGAGTGCAGAGTAGTGAGTGCAGAGTAGTGAGTGCAGAGTAGTGAGTGCAGAGTAGTGAGTAGTGAGTGCAGAGTAGTGAGTGCAGAGTAGTGAGTGCAGAGTAGTGAGTAGTGAGTGCAGAGTAGTGAGTAGTGAGTGCAGAGTAGTGAGTGCAGAGTAGTGAGTAGTGAGTGCAGAGTAGTGAGTGCAGAGTAGTGAGTGCAGAGTAGTGAGTGCAGAGTAGTGAGTGCAGAGTAGTGAGTGCAGAGTAGTGAGTAGTGAGTAGTGAATGCAGAGTAGTGAGTAGTGAGTGAGAGTAGTGAGTAGTGAGTGCAGAGTAGTGAGTAGTGAGTGCAGAGTAGTGAGTGCAGAGTAGTGAGTAGTGAGTACAGAGTAGTGAGTACAGAGTAGTGAGCACAGAGTAGTGAGTGCAGAGTAGTGAGTGCAGAGTAGTGAGTGCAGAGTAGTGAGTGCAGAGTAGTGAGTGCAGAGCAGTGAGTGCAGAGTAGTGAGTTGTGAGTGCAGAGTAGTGAGTGCAGAGTAGTGAGTGCAGAGTAGTGAGTGCAGAGTAGTGAGTAGTGAGTGCAGAGTAGTGAGTGCAGAGTAGTGAGTGCAGAGTAGTGAGTAGTGAGTGCAGAGTAGTGAGTAGTGAGTGCAGAGTAGTGAGTGCAGAGTAGTGAGTGCAGAGTAGTGAGTGCAGAGTAGTGAGTGCAGAGTAGTGAGTGCAGAGTAGTGAGTAGTGAGTGCAGAGTAGTGAGTAGTGAGTGCAGAGTAGTGAGTGCAGAGTAGTGAGTAATGAGTGCAGAGTAGTGGGTGCACAGTAGTGAGTGCACAGTAGTGAGTAGTGAGTGCAGAGTAGTGAGTAGTGAGTGCAGAGTAGTGAGTGCAGAGTAGTGAGTAGTGAGTGCAGAGTAGTGAGTAGTGAGTGCAGGGTAGTGAGCAGTGAGTGCAGAGTAGTGAGTGCAGAGTAGTGAGTGCAGAGTAGTGAGTGCAGAGTAGTGAGTATAGTGAGTGCAGAGTAGTGAGTGCAGAGTAGTGAGTGTAGTGAGTAGTGAGTGCAGAGTAGTGAGTAGTGAGTGGAGAGTAGTGAGTAGTGAGTGCAGAGTAGTGAGTGCAGAGTAGTGAGTGCAGAGTAGTGAGTAGTGGGTGCAGAGTAGTGAGTAGTGAGTGCAGAGTAGTGAGCAGGGAGTGCAGAGTAGTGAGTAGTGAGTGCAGAGTAGTGAATAGTGAGTGCAGAGTAGTGAGTGCAGAGTAGTGAGTGCGGAGTAGTGAGTAGTGAATGCAGAGTAGTGGGTGCAGAGTAGTGAGTGTAGAGTAGTGAGTTGTGAGTGTAGTGAGTGCAGAGTAGTGAATAGTGAGTGCAGAGTAGTGAGTAGTGAGTGCAGAGTAGTGAGTAGTGAGTGCAGAGTAGTGAGTAGTGAGTGCAGAGTAGTGAGTGTAGTGAGTGCAGAGTAGTGAGTAGTGAGTGCAGAGTAGTGAGTAGTGAGTGCAGAGTAGTGAGTAGTGAGTGCAGAGTAGTGAGTACAGAGTAGTGAGTGCAGAGTAGTGAGTAGTGAGTGCAGAGTAGTGAGTAGTGAGTGCATAGTAGTGAGTGCAGAGTAGTGAGTGTAGTGAGTGCAGAGTAGTGAGTAGTGAGTGCAGAGTAGTGAGTAGTGAGTAGTGAATGCAGAGTAGTGAGTGCAGAGTAGTGAGTAGTGAGTACAGAGTAGTGAGTGCAGAGTAGTGAGTGCAGAGTAGTGAGTGCAGAGTAGTGAGTGCAGAGTAGTGAGTGCAGAGTAGTGAGTGCAGAGTAGTGAGTGCAGAGTAGTGAGTAGTGAGTGCAGAGTAGTGAGTGCAGAGTAGTGAGTGCAGAGTAGTGAGTGCAGAGTAGTGAGTAGTGAGTGCAGAGTAGTGAGTAGTGAGTGCAGAGTAGTGAGTAGTGAGTGCAGAGTAGTGAGTAGTGAGTGCAGAGTAGTGAGTGCAGAGTAGTGAGTAGTGAGTGCAGAGTAGTGAGTAGTGAGTGCTGAGTAGTGAGTGCAGAGTAGTGAGTGCAGAGTAGTGAGTAGTGAGTGCAGAGTAGTGAGTGCAGAGTACAGAGTGCAGAGTAGTGAGTAGTGAGTGCAGAGTAGTGAGTGCAGAGTAGTGAGTGCAGAGTAGTGAGTAGTGAGTGCAGAGTAGTGAGTAGTGAGTGCAGAGTAGTGAGTGCAGAGTAGTGAGTAATGAGTGCAGAGTAGTGAGTGCACAGTAGTGAGTGCACAGTAGTGAGTAGTGAGTGCAGAGTAGTGAGTGCAGAGTAGTGAGTAGTGAGTGCAGAGTAGTGAGGACAGAGTAGTGAGTAGTGAGTAGTGAGTGCAGAGTAGTGAGTAGTGAGTGCAGAGTAGTGAGTGCAGAGTAGTGAGTAGTGAGTGCAGAGTAGTGAGTGCAGAGTAGTGAGTGAAGTGAGTGCAGAGTAGTGAGTGCAGAGTAGTGAGTGTAGTGAGTAGTGAGTGCAGAGTAGTGAGTAGTGAGTGGAGAGTAGTGAGTAGTGAGTGCAGAGTAGTGAGTGCAGAGTAGTGAGTGCAGAGTAGTGAGTAGTGAGTGCAGAGTAGTGAGTGCAGAGTAGTGAGTAGTGAGTGCAGAGTAGTGAGTGCAGAGTAGTGAGTGCAGAGTAAAGAGTGCAGAGTAGTGAGTATTGAGTGCAGAGTAGTGAGTAGTGAGTAGTGAGTGCAGAGTAGTGAGTAGTGAGTGCAGAGTAGTGAGTGCAGAGTAGTGAGTGCAGAGTAGTGAGTAGTGAGTACAGAGTAGTGAGTACAGAGTAGTGAGCGCAGAGTAGTAAGTGCAGAGTAGTGAGTGCAGAGTAGTGAGTGCAGAGTAGTGAGTAGTGAGTGCAGAGTAGTGAGTGCAGAGTAGTGAGTGCAGAGTAGTGAGTGCAGAGTAGTGAGTGCAGAGTAGTGAGTGCAGAGTAGTGAGTAGTGAGTGCAGAGTAGTGAGTAGTGAGTGCAGAGTAGTGAGTGCAGAGTAGTGAGTAGTGAGTAGTGAGTGCAGAGTAGTGAGTGCAGAGTAGTGAGTGCAGAGTAGTGATTAGTGAGTGCAGAGTAGTGAGTGCAGAGTAGTGAGTAGTGAGTGCAGAGTAGTGAGTGCAGAGTAGTTAGTAGTGAGTGCAGAGTAGTGAGTGCAGAGTAGTGAGTGCAGAGTAGTGAGTGCAGAGTAGTGAGTGCAGAGTAGTGAGTGCAGAGTAGTGAGTAGTGGGTGCAGAGTAGTGAGTAGTGAGTGCAGAGTAGTGAGTGCAGAGCAGTGAGTAGTGAGTGCAGAGTAGTGAGTAGTGAGTGCAGAGTAGTGAATAGTGAGTGCAGAGTAGTGAGTGCAGAGTAGTGAGTGCAGAGTAGTGAGTTGTGAGTGTAGTGAGTGCAGAGTAGTGAATAGTGAGTGCAGAGTAGTGAGTAGTGAGTGCAGAGCAGTGAGTAGTGAGTGCAGAGTAGTGAGTAGTGAGTGCAGAGTAGTGAGTGCAGAGTAGTGAGTGCAGAGTAGTGAGTGTAGTGAGTGCAGAGTAGTGAGTGCAGAGTAGTGAGTAGTGAGTGCAGAGTAATGAGTAGTGAGTGCAGAGTAGTGAGTAGTGAGTAGTGAGTGCAGAGTAGTGAGTAGTGAGTGCAGAGTAGTGAGTAGTGAGTGCAGAGTAGTGAGTAGTGAGTGCAGAGTAGTGAGTGCAGAGTAGTGAGTAGTGAGTACAGAGTAGTGAGCCCAGAGTAGTGAGTGCAGAGTAGTGAGTGCAGAGTAGTGAGTGCAGTGTAGTGAGTGCAGAGTAGTGAGTAGTGAGTGCAGAGTAGTGAGTAGTGAGTAGTGAGTGCAGAGTAGTGAGTAGTGAGTGCAGAGTAGTGAGTAGTGAGTGCAGAGTAGTGAGTGCAGAGTAGTGAGTGCAGAGTAGTGAGTACAGAGTAGTGAGTACAGAGTAGTGAGCGCAGAGTAGTGAGTGCAGAGTAGTGAGTGCAGAGTAGTGAGTGCAGAGTAGTGAGTGCAGAGTAGTGAGTAGTGAGTACAGAGTAGTGAGCCCAGAGTAGTGAGTGCAGAGTAGTGAGTGCAGAGTAGTGAGTGCAGTGTAGTGAGTGCAGAGTAGTGAGTAGTGAGTGCAGAGTAGTGAGTAGTGAGTGCAGAGTAGTGAGTGCAGAGTAGTGAGTAGTGAGTGCAGAGTAGTGAGTGCAGAGTAGTGAGTGCAGAGTAGTGAGTAGTGAATGCAGAGTAGTGGGTGCAGAGTAGTGAGTGCAGAGTAGTGAGTTGTGAGTGTAGTGAGTGCAGAGTAGTGAATAGTGAGTGCAGAGTAGTGAGTAGTGAGTGCAGAGTAGTGAGTAGTGAGTGCAGAGTAGTGAGTAGTGAGTGCAGAGTAGTAAGTGCAGAGTAGTGAGTGTAGTGAGTGCAGAGTAGTGAGTAGTGAGTGCAGAGTAGTGAGTAGTGAGTGCAGAGTAGTGAGTAGTGAGTGCAGAGTAGTGAGTACAGAGTAGTGAGTGCAGAGTAGTGAGTAGTGAGTGCAGAGTAGTGAGTAGTGAGTGCATAGTAGTGAGTGCAGAGTAGTGAGTGTAGTGAGTGCAGAGTAGTGAGTAGTGAGTGCAGAGTAGTGAGTAGTGAGTAGTGAATGCAGAGTAGTGAGTAGTGAGTGCAGAGTAGTGAGTGCAGAGTAGTGAGTAGTGAGTGCAGAGTAGTGAGTGCAGAGTAGTGAGTACAGAGTAGTGAGCGCAGAGTAGTGAGTGCAGAGTAGTGAGTGCAGAGTAGTGAGTGCAGAGTAATGAGTGCAAAGTAGTGAGTAGTGAGTGCAGAGTAGTGAGTGCAGAGTAGTGAGTGCAGAGTAGTGAGTGCAGAGTAGTGAGTAGTGAGTGCAGAGTAGTGAGTAGTGAGTGCAGAGTAGTGAGTAGTGAGTGCAGAGTAGTGAGTAGTGAGTGCAGAGTAGTGAGTAGTGAGTGCAGAGTAGTGAGTGCAGAGTAGTGAGTAGTGAGTGCAGAGTAGTGAGTAGTGAGTGCTGAGTAGTGAGTGCAGAGTAGTGAGTGCAGAGTAGTGAGTAGTGAGTGCAGAGTAGTGAGTGCAGAGTAGTGAGTGCAGAGTAGTGAGTAGTGAGTGCAGAGTAGTGAGTGCAGAGTAGTGAGTAGTGAGTGCAGAGTAGTGAGTAGTGAGTGCAGAGTAGTGAGTGCAGAGTAGTGAGTAATGAGTGCAGAGTAGTGAGTGCACAGTAGTGAGTGCAGAGTAGTGAGTAGTGAGTGCAGAGTAGTGAGTGCAGAGTAGTGAGTAGTGAGTGCAGAGTAGTGAGTGCAGAGTAGTGAGTAGTGAGTGCAGAGTAGTGAGTAGTGAGTGGAGAGTAGTGAGTGCAGAGTAGTGAGTAGTGAGTGCAGAGTAGTGAGTGCAGAGTAGTGAGTGCAGAGTAGTGAGTGAAGTGAGTGCAGAGTAGTGAGTGCAGAGTAGTGAGTGTAGTGAGTAGTGAGTGCAGAGTAGTGAGTAGTGAGTGGAGAGTAGTGAGTAGTGAGTGCAGAGTAGTGAGTGCAGAGTAGTGAGTGCAGAGTAGTGAGTAGTGAGTGCAAAGTAGTGAGTAGTGAGTGCAGAGTAGTGAGTGCAGAGTAGTGAGTGCAGAGTAGTGAGTACAGAGTAGTGAGTACAGAGTAGTGAGCGCAGAGTAGTGAGTGCAGAGTAGTGAGTGCAGAGTAGTGAGTGCAGAGTAGTGAGTAGTGAGTACAGAGTAGTGAGCCCAGAGTAGTGAGTGCAGAGTAGTGAGTGCAGAGTAGTGAGTGCAGTGTAGTGAGTGCAGAGTAGTGAGTGCAGAGTAGTGAGTGCAGAGTAGTGAGTAGTGAGTGCAGAGTAGTGAGTGCAGAGTAGTGAGTAGTGAGTGCAGAGTAGTGAGTGCAGAGTAGTGAGTGCAGAGTAGTGAGTGCAGAGTAGTGAGTAGTGAATGCAGAGTAGTGGGTGCAGAGTAGTGAGTGCAGAGTAGTGAGTTGTGAGTGTAGTGAGTGCAGAGTAGTGAATAGTGAGTGCAGAGTAGTGAGTGTAGTGAGTGCAGAGTAGTGAGTAGTGAGTGCAGAGTAGTGAGTAGTGAGTGCAGAGTAGTAAGTGCAGAGTAGTGAGTGTAGTGAGTGCAGAGTAGTGAGTAGTGAGTGCAGAGTAGTGAGTAGTGAGTGCAGAGTAGTGAGTAGTGAGTGCAGAGTAGTGAGTACAGAGTAGTGAGTGCAGAGTAGTGAGTAGTGAGTGCAGAGTAGTGAGTAGTGAGTGCATAGTAGTGAGTGCAGAGTAGTGAGTGTAGTGAGTGCAGAGTAGTGAGTAGTGAGTGCAGAGTAGTGAGTAGTGAATGCAGAGTAGTGAGTAGTGAGTGCAGAGTAGTGAGTGCAGAGTAGTGAGTAGTGAGTGCAGAGTAGTGAGTGCAGAGTAGTGAGTACAGAGTAGTGAGCGCAGAGTAGTGAGTGCAGAGTAGTGAGTGCAGAGTAGTGAGTGCAGAGTAATGAGTGCAGAGTAGTGAGTAGTGAGTGCAGAGTAGTGAGTGCAGAGTAGTGAGTGCAGAGTAGTGAGTGCAGAGTAGTGAGTAGTGAGTGCAGAGTAGTGAGTAGTGAGTGCAGAGTAGTGAGTAGTGAGTGCAGAGTAGTGAGTAGTTAGTGCAGAGTAGTGAGTGCAGAGTAGTGAGTAGTGAGTGCAGAGTAGTGAGTAGTGAGTGCTGAGTAGTGAGTGCAGAGTAGTGAGTGCAGAGTAGTGAGTAGTGAGTGCAGAGTAGTGAGTGCAGAGTAGTGAGTGCAGAGTAGTGAGTAGTGAGTGCAGAGTAGTGAGTGCAGAGTAGTGAGTAGTGAGTGCAGAGTAGTGAGTAGTGAGTGCAGAGTAGTGAGTGCAGAGTAGTGAGTAATGAGTGCAGAGTAGTGAGTGCACAGTAGTGAGTGCACAGTAGTGAGTAGTGAGTGCAGAGTAGTGAGTGCAGAGTAGTGAGTAGTGAGTGCAGAGTAGTGAGTGCAGAGTAGTGAGTAGTGAGTGCAGAGTAGTGAGTAGTGAGTGGAGAGTAGTGAGTCCAGAGTAGTGAGTAGTGAGTGCAGAGTAGTGAGTGCAGAGTAGTGAGTGAAGTGAGTGCAGAGTAGTGAGTGCAGAGTAGTGAGTGTAGTGAGTAGTGAGTGCAGAGTAGTGAGTAGTGAGTGGAGAGTAGTGAGTAGTGAGTGCAGAGTAGTGAGTGCAGAGTAGTGAGTGCAGAATAGTGAGTAGTGAGTGCAGAGTAGTGAGTGCAGAGTAGTGAGTAGTGAGTGCAGAGTAGTGAGTGCAGAGTAGTGAGTGCAGAGTAGTGAGTATTGAGTGCAGAGTAGTGAGTAGTGAGTAGTGAGTGCAGAGTAGTGAGTAGTGAGTGCAGAGTAGTGAGTGCAGAGTAGTGAGTGCAGAGTAGTGAGTAGTGAGTACAGAGTAGTGAGTACAGAGTAGTGAGTACAGAGTAGTGAGCGCAGAGTAGTAAGCGCAGAGTAGTGAGTGCAGAGTAGTGAGTGCAGAGTAGTGAGTGCAGAGTAGTGAGTGCAGAGTAGTGAGTGCAGAGTAGTGAGTGCAGAGTAGTGAGTGCAGAGTAGTGAGTGCAGAGTAGTGAGTGCAGAGTAGTGAGTGCAGAGTAGTGAGTGCAGAGTAGTGAGTGCAGAGTAGTGAGTGCAGAGTAGTGATTAGTGAGTGCAGAGTAGTGAGTGCAGAGTAGTGAGTAGTGAGTGCAGAGTAGTGAGTGCAGAGTAGTGAGTAGTGAGTGCAGAGTAGTGAGTGCAGAGTAGTGAGTAGTGAGTGCAGAGTAGTGAGTGCAGAGTAGTGAGTGCAGAGTAGTGAGTAGTGGGTGCAGAGTAGTGAGTAGTGAGTGCAGAGTAGTGAGTGCAGAGCAGTGAGTAGTGAGTGCAGAGTAGTGAGTAGTGAGTGCAGAGTAGTGAATAGTGAGTGCAGGGTAGTGAGTGCAGAGTAGTGAGTGCAGAGTAGTGAGTTGTGAGTGTAGTGAGTGCAGAGTAGTGAATAGTGAGTGCAGAGTAGTGAGTAGTGAGTGCAGAGTAGTGAGTAGTGAGTGCAGAGTAGTGAGTAGTGAGTGCAGAGTAGTGAGTGCAGAGTAGTGAGTGTAGTGAGTGCAGAGTAGTGAGTGCAGAGTAGTGAGTAGTGAGTGCAGAGTAATGAGTAGTGAGTGCAGAGTAGTGAGTAGTGAGTAGTGAGTGCAGAGTAGTGAGTAGTGAGTGCAGAGTAGTGAGTAGTGAGTGCAGAGTAGTGAGTAGTGAGTGCAGAGTAGTGAGTGCAGAGTAGTGAGTAGTGAGTACAGAGTAGTGAGCCCAGAGTAGTGAGTGCAGAGTAGTGAGTGCAGAGTAGTGAGTGCAGTGTAGTGAGTGCAGAGTAGTGAGTAGTGAGTGCAGAGTAGTGAGTAGTGAGTAGTGAGTGCAGAGTAGTGAGTAGTGAGTGCAGAGTAGTGAGTAGTGAGTGCAGAGTAGTGAGTGCAGAGTAGTGAGTGCAGAGTAGTGAGTACAGAGTAGTGAGTACAGAGTAGTGAGCGCAGAGTAGTGAGTGCAGAGTAGTGAGTGCAGAGTAGTGAGTGCAGAGTAGTGAGTGCAGAGTAGTGAGTAGTGAGTGCAGAGTAGTGAGTAGTGAGTAGTGAGTGCAGAGTAGTGAGTACAGAGTAGTGAGTACAGAGTAGTGAGTACAGAGTAGTGAGCGCAGAGTAGTGAGTGCAGAGTAGTGAGTGCAGAGTAGTGAGTGCAGTGTAGTGAGTGCAGAGTAGTGAGTAGTGAGTGCAGAGTAGTGAGTAGTGAGTAGTGAGTGCAGAGTAGTGAGTAGTGAGTGCAGAGTAGTGAGTAGTGAGTGCAGAGTAGTGAGTGCAGAGTAGTGAGTGCAGAGTAGTGAGTAGTGAGTACAGAGTAGTGAGCCCAGAGTAGTGAGTGCAGAGTAGTGAGTGCAGAGTAGTGAGTGCAGTGTAGTGAGTGCAGAGTAGTGAGTAGTGAGTGCAGAGTAGTGAGTAGTGAGTGCAGAGTAGTGAGTAGTGAGTGCAGAGTAGTGAGTAGTGAGTGCAGAGTAGTGAGTAGTGAGTGCAGAGTAGTGAGTGCAGAGTAGTGAGTAGTGAGTACAGAGTAGTGAGTACAGAGTAGTGAGCGCAGAGTAGTGAGTGCAGAGTAGTGAGTGCAGAGTAGTGAGTGCAGAGTAGTGAGTAGTGAGTAGTGAGTGCAGAGTAGTGAGTGCAGAGTAGTGAATGAAGAGTAGTGAGTGCAGAGTAGTGAGTAGTGAGTAGTGAGTGCAGAGTAGTGAGTGCAGAGTAGTGAGTGCAGAGTAGTGAGTGCAGAGTAGTGATTAGTGAGTGCAGAGTAGTGAGTGCAGAGTAGTGAGTAGTGAGTGCAGAGTAGTGAGTGCAGAGTAGTGAGTAGTGAGTGCAGAGTAGTGAGTGCAGAGTAGTGAGTAGTGAGTAGTGAGTGCAGAGTAGTGAGTGCAGAGTAGTGAGTGCAGAGTAGTGAGTGCAGAGTAGTGAGTAGTGGGTGCAGAGTAGTGAGTAGTGAGTGCAGAGTAGTGAGTGCAGGGCAGTGAGTAGTGAGTGCAGAGTAGTGAGTAGTGAGTGCAGAGTAGTGAATAGTGAGTGCAGAGTAGTGAGTGCAGAGTAGTGAGTGCAGAGTAGTGAGTAGTGAGTGCAGAGTAGTGGGTGCAGAGTAGTGAGTGCAGAGTAGTGAGTTGTGAGTGTAGTGAGTGCAGAGTAGTGAATAGTGAGTGCAGAGTAGTGAGTAGTGAGTGCAGAGTAGTGAGTAGTGAGTGCAGAGTAGTGAGTAGTGAGTGCAGAGTAGTGAGTGCAGAGTAGTGAGTGTAGTGAGTGCAGAGTAGTGAGTAGTGAGTGCAGAGTAGTGAGTAGTGAGTGTAGAGTAATGAGTAGTGAGTGCAGAGTAGTGAGTAGTGAGTGCAGAGTAGTGAGTAGTGAGTGCAGAGTAGTGAGTAGTGAGTGCAGAGTAGTGAGTGCAGAGTAGTGAGTAGTGAGTACAGAGTAGTGAGCCCAGAGTAGTGAGTGCAGAGTAGTGAGTGCAGAGTAGTGAGTAGTGAGTGCAGAGTAGTGAGTGCAGAGTAGTGAGTGCAGAGTAGTGAGTAGTGAGTGCAGAGTAGTGAGTAGTGAGTGCAGAGTAGTGAGTAGTGAGTGCAGAGTAGTGAGTGCAGAGTAGTGAATAGTGAGTGCAGAGTAGTGAGTAGTGAGTGCAGAGTAGTGAGTGCAGAGTAGTGAGTGCAGAGTAGTGAGTGCAGAGTAGTGAGTAGTGAGTGCAGAGTAGTGAGTGCAGAGTAGTGAGTGCAGAGTAGTGAGTAGTGAGTGCAGAGTAGTGAGTGCAGAGTAGTGAGTGCAGAGTAGTGAGTGCAGAGTAGTGAGTGCAGAGTAGTGAGTGCAGAGTAGTGAGTGCAGAGTAGTGAGTGCAGAGTAGTGAGTGCAGAGTAGTGAGTGCAGAGTAGTGAGTGCAGCGTAGTGAGTAGTGAGTGCAGAGTAGTGAGTAGTGCGTGCAGAGTAGTGAGTGCAGAGTAGTGAGTAATGAGTGCAGAGTAGTGAGTTCACAGTAGTGAGTGCACAGTAGTGAGTGCACAGTAGTGAGTAGTGAGTGCAGAGTAGTGAGTAGTGAGTGCAGAGTAGTGAGTAGTGAGTGCAGAGTAGTGAGTAGTGAGTGCAGAGTAGTGAGTGCAGAGTAGTGAGTGCAGAGTAGTGAGTGCAGAGTAGTGAGTGTAGTGAGTGCAGAGTAGTGAGTGGAGAGTAGTGAGTAGTGAGTGCAGAGTAGTGAGTGCAGAGTAGTGAGTGCAGAGTAGTGAGTGCAGAGTAGTGAGTAGTGAGTGCAGAGTAGTGAGTGCAGAGTAGTGAGTAGTGAGTGCAGAGTAGTGAGTGCAGAGTAGTGAGTGTAGTGAGTGCAGAGTAGTGAGTAGTGAGTGCAGAGTAGTGAGTGCAGAGTAGTGAGTAGTGAGTGCAGAGTAGTGAGTAGTGAGTGCAGAGTAGTGAGTAGTGAGTGCAGAGTAGTGAGTGCAGAGTAGTGAGTGCAGAGTAGTGAGTAGTGAGTACAGAGTAGTGAGCGCAGAGTAGTGAGCGCAGAGTAGTGAGTGCAGAGTAGTGAGTGCAGAGTAGTGAGTGCAGAGTAGTGAGTGCAGAGTAGTGAGTGCAGAGTAGTGAGTAGTGAGTGCAGAGTAGTGAGTGCAGAGTAGTGAGTGCAGAGTAGTGAGTGCAGAGTAGTGAGTAGTGAGTGCAGAGTAGTGAGTAGTGAGTGCAGAGTAGTGAGTAGTGAGTGCAGAGTAGTGAGTAGTGAGTGCAGAGTAGTGAGTAGTGAGTGCAGAGTAGTGAGTGCAGAGTAGTGAGTGCAGAGTAGTGAGTGCAGAGTAGTGAGTGCAGAGTAGTGAGTGCAGAGTAGTGAGTGCAGAGTAGTGAGTGCAGAGTAGTGAGTAGTGAATGCAGAGTAGTGAGTGCAGAGTAGTGAGTGCAGAGTAGTGAGTGCAGAGTAGTGAGTAGTGAGTGCAGAGTAGTGAGTGCAGAGTAGTGAGTGCAGAGTAGTGAGTGCAGAGTAGTGAGTGCAGAGTAGTGAGTGCAGAGTAGTGAGTGCACAGTAGTGAGTGCACAGTAGTGAGTAGTGAGTGCAGAGTAGTGAGTGCAGAGTAGTGAGTAGTGAGTGCAGAGTAGTGAGTAATGAGTAGTGAGTAATGAGTAGTGAGTAGTGAGTGCAGAGTAGTGAGTGCAGAGTAGTGAGTGCAGAGTAATGAGTAGTGAGTGCAGAGTAGTGAATGCAGAGTAGTGAGTGCAGAGTAGTGAGTAGTGAGTGCAGAGTAGTGAGTGCAGAGTAGTGAGTGCAGAGTAGTGAGTGCAGAGTAGTGAGTGCAGAGTAGTGAGTGCAGAGTAGTGAGTAGTGAGTACAGAGTAGTGAGTACAGAGTAGTGAGCGCAGAGTAGTGAGCGCAGAGTAGTGAGTGCAGAGTAGTGAGTGCAGAGTAGTGAGTAGTGAGTAGTGAGTGCAGAGTAGTGAGTGCAGAGTAGTGAATGAAGAGTAGTGAGTGCAGAGTAGTGAGTAGTGAGTGCAGAGTAGTGAGTGCAGAGTAGTGAGTGCAGAGTAGTGAGTGGTGAGTGCAGAGTAGTGAGTGCAGAGTAGTGAGTGCAGAGTAGTGAGTGCAGAGTAGTGAGTAGTGAGTAGTGAGTGCAGAGTAGTGAGTGCAGAGTAGTGAGTGCAGAGTAGTGAGTGCAGAGTAGTGAGTGCAGAGTAGTGAGTGCAGAGTAGTGAGTAGTGAGTGCAGAGTAGTGAGTGCAGAGTAGTGAGTGCAGAGTAGTGAGTGCAGAGTAGTGAGTGCAGAGTAGTGAGTAGTGAGTGCAGAGTAGTGAGTGCAGAGTAGTGAGTAGTGAGTGCAGAGTAGTGAGTGCAGAGTAGTGAGTGTAGTGAGTGCAGATTAGTGAGTAGTGAGTGCAGAGTAGTGAGTGCAGAGTAGTGAGTAGTGCGTGCAGAGTAGTGAGTGCAGAGTAGTGAGTAATGAGTGCAGAGTAGTGAGTTCACAGTAGTGAGTGCACAGTAGTGAGTGCAGAGTAGTGAGTGCAGAGTAGTGAGTAGTGAGTGCAGAGTAGTGAGTAGTGAGTGCAGAGTAGTGAGTAGTGAGTGCAGAGTAGTGAGTGCAGAGTAGTGAGTGCAGAGTAGTGAGTGCAGAGTAGTGAGTAGTGAGTGCAGAGTAGTGAGTAGTAAATGCAGAGTAGTGAGTAGTGAGTGCAGAGTAGTGAGTAGTGAGTGCAGAGTAGTGAGTAGTGAGTGCAGAGTAGTGAGTGCAGAGTAGTGAGTGCAGAGTAGTGAGTAGTGAGTGAAGAGTAGTGAGTGCAGAGTAGTGAGTGCAGAGTAGTGAGTGCAGAGTAGTGAGTAGTGAATGCAGAGTAGTGAGTGCAGAGTAGTGAGTGCAGAGTAGTGAGTGCAGAGTAGTGAGTAGTGAGTGCAGAGTAGTGAGTGCAGAGTAGTGAGTGCAGAGTAGTGAGTGCAGAGTAGTGAGTGCAGAGTAGTGAGTGCACAGTAGTGAGTGCAGAGTAGTGAGTGCAGAGTAGTGAGTGCAGAGTAGTGAGTGCAGAGTAGTGAGTGCAGAGTAGTGAGTGCAGAGTAGTGAGTGCAGAGTAGTGAGTGCAGAGTAGTGAGTGCAGAGTAGTGAGTGCAGAGTAGTGAGTGCAGAGTAGTGAGTGCAGAGTAGTGATTAGTGAGTGCAGAGTAGTGAGTGCAGAGTAGTGAGTAGTGAGTGCAGAGTAGTGAGTGCAGAGTAGTGAGTAGTGAGTGCAGAGTAGTGAGTGCAGAGTAGTGAGTAGTGAGTAGTGAGTGCAGAGTAGTGAGTGCAGAGTAGTGAGTGCAGAGTAGTGAGTAGTGGGTGCAGAGTAGTGAGTAGTGAGTGCAGAGTAGTGAGTGCAGAGCAGTGAGTAGTGAGTGCAGAGTAGTGAGTAGTGAGTGCAGAGTAGTGAATAGTGAGTGCAGGGTAGTGAGTGCAGAGTAGTGAGTGCAGAGTAGTGAGTTGTGAGTGTAGTGAGTGCAGAGTAGTGAATAGTGAGTGCAGAGTAGTGAGTAGTGAGTGCAGAGTAGTGAGTAGTGAGTGCAGAGTAGTGAGTAGTGAGTGCAGAGTAGTGAGTGCAGAGTAGTGAGTGTAGTGAGTGCAGAGTAGTGAGTGCAGAGTAGTGAGTAGTGAGTGCAGAGTAATGAGTAGTGAGTGCAGAGTAATGAGTAGTGAGTGCAGAGTAGTGAGTAGTGAGTAGTGAGTGCAGAGTAGTGAGTAGTGAGTGCAGAGTAGTGAGTAGTGAGTGCAGAGTAGTGAGTAGTGAGTGCAGAGTAGTGAGTGCAGAGTAGTGAGTAGTGAGTACAGAGTAGTGAGCCCAGAGTAGTGAGTGCAGAGTAGTGAGTGCAGAGTAGTGAGTGCAGTGTAGTGAGTGCAGAGTAGTGAGTAGTGAGTGCAGAGTAGTGAGTAGTGAGTAGTGAGTGCAGAGTAGTGAGTAGTGAGTGCAGAGTAGTGAGTAGTGAGTGCAGAGTAGTGAGTGCAGAGTAGTGAGTGCAGAGTAGTGAGTACAGAGTAGTGAGTACAGAGTAGTGAGCGCAGAGTAGTGAGTGCAGAGTAGTGAGTGCAGAGTAGTGAGTGCAGAGTAGTGAGTGCAGAGTAGTGAGTAGTGAGTACAGAGTAGTGAGCCCAGAGTAGTGAGTGCAGAGTAGTGAGTGCAGAGTAGTGAGTGCAGTGTAGTGAGTGCAGAGTAGTGAGTAGTGAGTGCAGAGTAGTGAGTAGTGAGTGCAGAGTAGTGAGTAGTGAGTGCAGAGTAGTGAGTAGTGAGTGCAGAGTAGTGAGTAGTGAGTGCAGAGTAGTGAGTGCAGAGTAGTGAGTAGTGAGTACAGAGTAGTGAGTACAGAGTAGTGAGCGCAGAGTAGTGAGTGCAGAGTAGTGAGTGCAGAGTAGTGAGTGCAGAGTAGTGAGTAGTGAGTAGTGAGTGCAGAGTAGTGAGTGCAGAGTAGTGAATGAAGAGTAGTGAGTGCAGAGTAGTGAGTAGTGAGTAGTGAGTGCAGAGTAGTGAGTGCAGAGTAGTGAGTGCAGAGTAGTGAGTGCAGAGTAGTGATTAGTGAGTGCAGAGTAGTGAGTGCAGAGTAGTGAGTAGTGAGTGCAGAGTAGTGAGTGCAGAGTAGTGAGTAGTGAGTGCAGAGTAGTGAGTGCAGAGTAGTGAGTAGTGAGTAGTGAGTGCAGAGTAGTGAGTGCAGAGTAGTGAGTGCAGAGTAGTGAGTAGTGGGTGCAGAGTAGTGAGTAGTGAGTGCAGAGTAGTGAGTGCAGGGCAGTGAGTAGTGAGTGCAGAGTAGTGAGTAGTGAGTGCAGAGTAGTGAATAGTGAGTGCAGAGTAGTGAGTGCAGAGTAGTGAGTGCAGAGTAGTGAGTAGTGAGTGCAGAGTAGTGGGTGCAGAGTAGTGAGTGCAGAGTAGTGAGTTGTGAGTGTAGTGAGTGCAGAGTAGTGAATAGTGAGTGCAGAGTAGTGAGTAGTGAGTGCAGAGTAGTGAGTAGTGAGTGCAGAGTAGTGAGTAGTGAGTGCAGAGTAGTGAGTGCAGAGTAGTGAGTGTAGTGAGTGCAGAGTAGTGAGTAGTGAGTGCAGAGTAGTGAGTAGTGAGTGTAGAGTAATGAGTAGTGAGTGCAGAGTAGTGAGTAGTGAGTGCAGAGTAGTGAGTAGTGAGTGCAGAGTAGTGAGTGCAGAGTAGTGAGTAGTGAGTACAGAGTAGTGAGCCCAGAGTAGTGAGTGCAGAGTAGTGAGTGCAGAGTAGTGAGTGCAGAGTAGTGAGTAGTGAGTGCAGAGTAGTGAGTGCAGAGTAGTGAGTGCAGAGTAGTGAGTAGTGAGTGCAGAGTAGTGAGTGCAGAGTAGTGAGTAGTGAGTGCAGAGTAGTGAGTGCAGAGTAGTGAATAGTGAGTGCAGAGTAGTGAGTAGTGAGTGCAGAGTAGTGAGTGCAGAGTAGTGAGTGCAGAGTAGTGAGTGCAGAGTAGTGAGTAGTGAGTGCAGAGTAGTGAGTGCAGAGTAGTGAGTGCAGAGTAGTGAGTAGTGAGTGCAGAGTAGTGAGTGCAGAGTAGTGAGTGCAGAGTAGTGAGTGCAGAGTAGTGAGTGCAGAGTAGTGAGTGCAGAGTAGTGAGTGCAGAGTAGTGAGTGCAGAGTAGTGAGTGCAGCGTAGTGAGTAGTGAGTGCAGAGTAGTGAGTAGTGCGTGCAGAGTAGTGAGTGCAGAGTAGTGAGTAATGAGTGCAGAGTAGTGAGTTCACAGTAGTGAGTGCACAGTAGTGAGTGCACAGTAGTGAGTAGTGAGTGCAGAGTAGTGAGTAGTGAGTGCAGAGTAGTGAGTAGTGAGTGCAGAGTAGTGAGTAGTGAGTGCAGAGTAGTGAGTGCAGAGTAGTGAGTGCAGAGTAGTGAGTGCAGAGTAGTGAGTGTAGTGAGTGCAGAGTAGTGAGTGGAGAGTAGTGAGTAGTGAGTGCAGAGTAGTGAGTGCAGAGTAGTGAGTGCAGAGTAGTGAGTGCAGAGTAGTGAGTAGTGAGTGCAGAGTAGTGAGTGCAGAGTAGTGAGTAGTGAGTGCAGAGTAGTGAGTGCAGAGTAGTGAGTGTAGTGAGTGCAGAGTAGTGAGTAGTGAGTGCAGAGTAGTGAGTGCAGAGTAGTGAGTAGTGAGTGCAGAGTAGTGAGTAGTGAGTGCAGAGTAGTGAGTAGTGAGTGCAGAGTAGTGAGTAGTGAGTGCAGAGTAGTGAGTGCAGAGTAGTGAGTGCAGAGTAGTGAGTAGTGAGTACAGAGTAGTGAGTACAGAGTAGTGAGCGCAGAGTAGTGAGTGCAGAGTAGTGAGTGCAGAGTAGTGAGTGCAGAGTAGTGAGTGCAGAGTAGTGAGTGCAGAGTAGTGAGTGCAGAGTAGTGAGTAGTGAGTGCAGAGTAGTGAGTGCAGAGTAGTGAGTGCAGAGTAGTGAGTGCAGAGTAGTGAGTAGTGAGTGCAGAGTAGTGAGTAGTGAGTGCAGAGTAGTGAGTAGTGAGTGCAGAGTAGTGAGTAGTGAGTGCAGAGTAGTGAGTAGTGAGTGCAGAGTAGTGAGTGCAGAGTAGTGAGTGCAGAGTAGTGAGTGCAGAGTAGTGAGTGCAGAGTAGTGAGTAGTGAGTGAAGAGTAGTGAGTGCAGAGTAGTGAGTGCAGAGTAGTGAGTGCAGAGTAGTGAGTAGTGAATGCAGAGTAGTGAGTGCAGAGTAGTGAGTGCAGAGTAGTGAGTGCAGAGTAGTGAGTAGTGAGTGCAGAGTAGTGAGTGCAGAGTAGTGAGTGCAGAGTAGTGAGTGCAGAGTAGTGAGTGCACAGTAGTGAGTGCACAGTAGTGAGTAGTGAGTGCAGAGTAGTGAGTGCAGAGTAGTGAGTAGTGAGTGCAGAGTAGTGAGTAATGAGTAGTGAGTAATGAGTAGTGAGTAGTGAGTGCAGAGTAGTGAGTGCAGAGTAGTGAGTGCAGAGTAATGAGTAGTGAGTGCAGAGTAGTGAATGCAGAGTAGTGAGTGCAGAGTAGTGAGTAGTGAGTGCAGAGTAGTGAGTGCAGAGTAGTGAGTGCAGAGTAGTGAGTGCAGAGTAGTGAGTGCAGAGTAGTGAGTGCAGAGTAGTGAGTAGTGAGTACAGAGTAGTGAGTACAGAGTAGTGAGCGCAGAGTAGTGAGCGCAGAGTAGTGAGTGCAGAGTAGTGAGTGCAGAGTAGTGAGTAGTGAGTAGTGAGTGCAGAGTAGTGAGTGCAGAGTAGTGAATGAAGAGTAGTGAGTGCAGAGTAGTGAGTAGTGAGTGCAGAGTAGTGAGTGCAGAGTAGTGAGTGCAGAGTAGTGAGTGGTGAGTGCAGAGTAGTGAGTGCAGAGTAGTGAGTGCAGAGTAGTGAGTGCAGAGTAGTGAGTAGTGAGTAGTGAGTGCAGAGAAGTGAGTGCAGAGTAGTGAGTGCAGAGTAGTGAGTGCAGAGTAGTGAGTGCAGAGTAGTGAGTGCAGAGTAGTGAGTAGTGAGTGCAGAGTAGTGAGTGCAGAGTAGTGAGTGCAGAGTAGTGAGTGCAGAGTAGTGAGTGCAGAGTAGTGAGTAGTGAGTGCAGAGTAGTGAGTGCAGAGTAGTGAGTAGTGAGTGCAGAGTAGTGAGTGCAGAGTAGTGAGTGTAGTGAGTGCAGATTAGTGAGTAGTGAGTGCAGAGTAGTGAGTGCAGAGTAGTGAGTAGTGCGTGCAGAGTAGTGAGTGCAGAGTAGTGAGTAATGAGTGCAGAGTAGTGAGTTCACAGTAGTGAGTGCACAGTAGTGAGTGCAGAGTAGTGAGTGCAGAGTAGTGAGTGCAGAGTAGTGAGTAGTGAGTGCAGAGTAGTGAGTAGTGAGTGCAGAGTAGTGAGTAGTGAGTGCAGAGTAGTGAGTGCAGAGTAGTGAGTGCAGAGTAGTGAGTGCAGAGTAGTGAGTAGTGAGTGCAGAGTAGTGAGTAGTAAATGCAGAGTAGTGAGTAGTGAGTGCAGAGTAGTGAGTAGTGAGTGCAGAGTAGTGAGTAGTGAGTGCAGAGTAGTGAGTGCAGAGTAGTGAGTGCAGAGTAGTGAGTAGTGAGTGAAGAGTAGTGAGTGCAGAGTAGTGAGTGCAGAGTAGTGAGTGCAGAGTAGTGAGTAGTGAATGCAGAGTAGTGAGTGCAGAGTAGTGAGTGCAGAGTAGTGAGTGCAGAGTAGTGAGTAGTGAGTGCAGAGTAGTGAGTGCAGAGTAGTGAGTGCAGAGTAGTGAGTGCAGAGTAGTGAGTGCAGAGTAGTGAGTGCACAGTAGTGAGTGCACAGTAGTGAGTAGTGAGTGCAGAGTAGTGAGTAGTGAGTGCAGAGTAGTGAGTAATGAGTAGTGAGTAATGAGTAGTGAGTAATGAGTAATGAGTAGTGAGTAATGAGTAATGAGTAGTGAGTAGTGAGTGCAGAGTAGTGAGTGCAGAGTAGTGAGTGCAGAGTAATGATTAGTGAGTGCAGAGTAGTGAATGCAGAGTAGTGAGTGCAGAGTAGTGAGTAGTGAGTGCAGAGTAGTGAGTGCAGAGTAGTGAGTAGTGAGTGCAGAGTAGTGAGTAGTGAGTAGTGAGTGCAGAGTAGTGAGTGCAGAGTAGTGAGTGCAGAGTAGTGAGTAGTGAGTAGTGAGTGCAGAGTAGTGAGTGCAGAGTAGTGAGTGCAGAGTAGTGAGTGCAGAGTAGTGAGTGCAGAGTAGTGAGTGCAGAGTAGTGAGTAGTGAGTGCAGAGTAGTGAGTGCAGAGTAGTGAGTGCAGAGTAGTGAGTAGTGAGTAGTGAGTGCAGAGTAGTGAGTGCAGAGTAGTGAGTGGTGAGTGCAGAGTAGTGAGTGCAGAGTAGTGAGTGCAGAGTAGTGAGTGCAGAGTAGTGAGTAGTGAGTAGTGAGTGCAGAGTAGTGAGTGCAGAGTAGTGAGTGCAGAGTAGTGAGTAGTGAGTGCAGAGTAGTGAGTGCAGAGTAGTGAGTGCAGAGTAGTGAGTGCAGAGTAGTGAGTGCAGAGTAGTGAGTGCAGAGTAGTGAGTGCAGAGTAGTGAGTGCAGAGTAGTGAGTAGTGAGTGCAGAGTAGTGAGTGCAGAGTAGTGAGTGCAGAGTAGTGAGTGCAGAGTAGTGAGTGCAGAGTAGTGAGTGTAGTGAGTGCAGATTAGTGAGTAGTGAGTGCAGAGTAGTGAGTGCAGAGTAGTGAGTAGTGCGTGCAGAGTAGTGAGTGCAGAGTAGTGAGTAATGAGTGCAGAGTAGTGAGTTCACAGTAGTGAGTGCACAGTAGTGAGTGCAGAGTAGTGAGTGCAGAGTAGTGAGTAGTGAGTGCAGAGTAGTGAGTAGTGAGTGCAGAGTAGTGAGTAGTGAGTGCAGAGTAGTGAGTGCAGAGTAGTGAGTGCAGAGTAGTGAGTGCAGAGTAGTGAGTGTAGTGAGTGCAGAGTAGTGAGTAGTGAGTGGAGAGTAGTGAGTAGTGAGTGCAGAGTAGTGAGTGCAGAGTAGTGAGTGCAGAGTAGTGAGTGCAGAGTAGTGAGTAGTGAGTGCAGAGTAGTGAGTGCAGAGTAGTGAGTAGTGAGTGCAGAGTAGTGAGTGCAGAGTAGTGAGTGTAGTGAGTGCAGAGTAGTGAGTAGTGAGTGCAGAGTAGTGAGTAGTGAGTAGTGAGTGCAGAGTAGTGAGTAGTGAGTGCAGAGTAGTGAGTAGTGAGTGCAGAGTAGTGAGTAGTGAGTGCAGAGTAGTGAGTGCAGAGTAGTGAGTGCAGAGTAGTGAGTGCAGAGTAGTGAGTAGTGAGTACAGAGTAGTGAGTACAGAGTAGTGAGTACAGAGTAGTGAGCGCAGAGTAGTGAGTGCAGAGTAGTGAGTGCAGAGTAGTGAGTGCAGAGTAGTGAGTGCAGAGTAGTGAGTAGTGAGTGCAGAGTAGTGAGTGCAGAGTAGTGAGTGCAGAGTAGTGAGTAGTGAGTGCAGAGTAGTGAGTAGTGAGTGCAGAGTAGTGAGTAGTGAGTGCAGAGTAGTGAGTGCAGAGTAGTGAGTAGTGAGTGAAGAGTAGTGAGTGCAGAGTAGTGAGTGCAGAGTAGTGAGTGCAGAGTAGTGAGTAGTGAATGCAGAGTAGTGAGTGCAGAGTAGTGAGTGCAGAGTAGTGAGTGCAGAGTAGTGAGTAGTGAGTGCAGAGTAGTGAGTGCAGAGTAGTGAGTGCAGAGTAGTGAGTGCACAGTAGTGAGTAGTGAGTGCAGAGTAGTGAGTGCAGAGTAGTGAGTAGTGAGTGCAGAGTAGTGAGTAATGAGTAGTGAGTAGTGAGTGCAGAGTAGTGAGTGCAGAGTAGTGAGTGCAGAGTAATGAGTAGTGAGTGCAGAGTAGTGAGTGCAGAGTAGTGAGTAGTGAGTGCAGAGTAGTGAGTGCAGAGTAGTGAGTAGTGAGTGCAGAGTAGTGAGTAGTGAGTAGTGAGTAGTGAGTGCAGAGTAGTGAGTGCAGAGTAGTGAGTGCAGAGTAGTGAGTAGTGAGTAGTGAGTGCAGAGTAGTGAGTGCAGAGTAGTGAGTGCAGAGTAGTGAGTGCAGAGTAGTGAGTGCAGAGTAGTGAGTAGTGAGTGCAGAGTAGTGAGTGCAGAGTAGTGAGTGCAGAGTAGTGAGTGCAGAGTAGTGAGTGCAGAGTAGTGAGTGCAGAGTAGTGAGTGCAGAGTAGTGAGTGCAGAGTAGTGAGTAGTGAGTGCAGAGTAGTGAGTGCAGAGTAGTGAGTGCAGAGTAGTGAGTGCAGAGTAGTGAGTAGTGAGTGCAGAGTAGTGAGTGCAGAGTAGTGAGTAGTGAGTGCAGAGTAGTGAGTGCAGAGTAGTGAGTGTAGTGAGTGCAGATTAGTGAGTAGTGAGTGCAGAGTAGTGAGTGCAGAGTAGTGAGTAGTGAGTGCAGAGTAGTGAGTGCAGAGTAGTGAGTGCAGAGTAGTGAGTGCAGAGTAGTGAGTAGTGAGTAGTGAGTGCAGAGTAGTGAGTGCAGAGTAGTGAGTGCAGAGTAATGAGTGCAGAGTAGTGAGTGCAGAGTAGTGAGTGCAGAGTAGTAAGTAGTGAGTGCAGAGTATTGAGTGCAGAGTAGTGAGTGCAGAGTAGTGAGTGCAGAGTAGTGAGTAGTGAGTGTAGAGTAGTGAGTGCAGAGTAGTGAGTAGTGAGTGCAGAGTAGTGAGTAGTGAGTGCAGAGTAGTGAGTGCAGAGTAGTGAGTGCAGAGTAGTGAGTGCAGAGTAGTGAGTGCAGAGTAGTGAGTAGTGAGTGCAGAGTAGTGAGTGCAGAGTAGTGAGTGCAGAGTAGTTAGTAGTGAGTGCAGAGTAGTGAGTGCAGAGTAGTGAGTAGTGAGTGCAGAGTAGTGAGTGCAGAGTAGTGAGTAGTGAGTGCAGAGTAGTGAGTGCAGAGTAGTGAGTAGTGAGTAGTGAGTGCAGAGTAGTGAGTGCAGAGTAGTGAGTGCAGAGTAATGAGTGCAGAGTAGTGAGTGCAGAGTAGTGAGTGCAGAGTAGTGAGTGCAGAGTAGTGAGTAGTGAGTGCAGAGTAGTGAGTGCAGAGTAGTGAGTGCAGAGTAGTGAGTGCAGAGTAGTGAGTGCAGAGTAGTGAGTAGTGAGTGCAGAGTAGTGAGTGCAGAGTAGTGAGTGCAGAGTAATGAGTGCAGAGTAGTGAGTGCAGAGTAGTGAGTGCAGAGTAGTGAGTAGTGAGTGCAGAGTAGTGAGTGCAGAGTAGTGAGTGCAGAGTAGTGAGTGCAGAGTAGTGAGTGCAGAGTAGTGAGTGCAGAGTAGTGAGCAGTGAGTGCAGAGTAGTGAGTGCAGAGTAGTGAGTAGTGAGTGCAGAGTAGTGAGTGCAGAGTAGTGAGTAGTGAGTGCAGAGTAGTGAGTGCAGAGTAGTGAGTGCAGAGTAGTGAGTGCAGAGTAGTGAGTGCAGAGTAGTGAGTGCAGAGTAGTGAGTGCACAGTAGTGAGTGCACAGTAGTGAGTGCAGAGTAGTGAGTAGTGAGTGCAGAGTAGTGAGTGCAGAGTAGTGAGTAGTGAGTAGTGAGTGCAGAGTAGTGAGTGCAGAGTAATGAGTGCAGAGTAATGAGTGCAGAGTAGTGAGTGCAGAGTAGTGAGTGCAGAGTAGTGAGTGCAGAGTAGTGAGTAGTGAGTGCAGAGTAGTGAGTGCAGAGTAGTGAGTGCAGAGTAGTGAGTAGTGAGTGCAGAGTAGTGAGTGCAGAGTAGTGAGTGCAGAGTAATGAGTGCAGAGTAGTGAGTGCAGAGTAGTGAGTGCAGAGTAGTGAGTAGTGAGTGCAGAGTAGTGAGTGCAGAGTAGTGAGTGCAGAGTAGTGAGTGCAGAGTAGTGAGTGCAGAGTAGTGAGTAGTGAGTGCAGAGTAGTGAGTGCAGAGTAGTGAGTAGTGAGTGCAGAGTAGTGAGTGCAGAGTAGTGAGTAGTGAGTGCAGAGTAGTGAGTGCAGAGTAGTGAGTGCAGAGTAGTGAGTGCAGAGTAGTGAGTGCAGAGTAGTGAGTAGTGAGTGCAGAGTAGTGAGTGCAGAGTAGTGAGTGCAGAGTAGTGAGTGCAGAGTAGTGAGTGCAGAGTAGTGAGTGCAGAGTAGTGAGTGCAGAGTAGTGAGTGCAGAGTAGTGAGTAGTGAGTGCAGAGTAGTGAGTGCAGAGTAGTGAGTAGTGAGTAGTGAGTGCAGAGTAGTGAGTGCAGAGTAGTGAGTGCAGAGTAATGAGTGCAGAGTAGTGAGTGCAGAGTAGTGAGTGCAGAGTAGTGAGTGCAGAGTAGTGAGTAGTGAGTGCAGAGTAGTGAGTGCAGAGTAGTGAGTGCAGAGTAGTGAGTGCAGAGTAGTGAGTGCAGAGTAGTGAGTGCAGAGTAGTGAGTGCAGAGTAATGAGTGCAGAGTAGTGAGTGCAGAGTAGTGAGTGCAGAGTAGTGAGTAGTGAGTGCAGAGTAGTGAGTGCAGAGTAGTGAGTGCAGAGTAGTGAGTGCAGAGTAGTGAGTGCAGAGTAGTGAGTAGTGAGTGCAGAGTAGTGAGTGCAGAGTAGTGAGTAGTGAGTGCAGAGTAGTGAGTAGTGAGTGCAGAGTAGTGAGTGCAGAGTAGTGAGTGCAGAGTAGTGAGTGCAGAGTAGTGAGTAGTGAGTGCAGAGTAGTGAGTGCAGAGTAGTGAGTGCAGAGTAGTGAGTGCAAAGTAGTGAGTGCACAGTAGTGAGTGCACAGTAGTGAGTGCACAGTAGTGAGTAGTGAGTGCAGAGTAGTGAGTGCAGAGTAGTGAGTAGTGAGTGCAGAGTAGTGAGTGCAGAGTAGTGAGTAGTGAGTGCAGAGTAGTGAGTGCAGAGTAGTGAGTGCAGAGTAGTGAGTGCAGAGTAGTGAGTAGTGAGTGCAGAGTAGTGAGTAGTGAGTGCAGAGTAGTGAGTGCAGAGTAGTGAGTGCAGAGTAGTGAGTGCACAGTAGCGAGTAGTGAGTGCAGAGTAGTGAGTGCAGAGTAGTGAGTAGTGAGTGCAGAGTAGTGAGTAGTGAGTAGTGAGTAGTGAGTAGTGAGTGCAGAGTAGTGAGTGCAGAGTAGTGAGTGCAGAGTAGTGAGTAGTGAGTGCAGAGTAGTGAGTGCAGAGTAGT
Organism: Lissotriton helveticus; assembly: GCF_964261635.1. NCBI lineage: Eukaryota > Metazoa > Chordata > Amphibia > Caudata > Salamandridae > Lissotriton > Lissotriton helveticus. The sequence continues at coordinate 300,154,223 of NC_136059.1, forward strand.
GAGTGTAGTGAGTGCAGATTAGTGAGTAGTGAGTGCAGAGTAGTGAGTGCAGAGTAGTGAGTAGTGAGTGCAGAGTAGTGAGTGCAGAGTAGTGAGTGCAGAGTAGTGAGTGCAGAGTAGTGAGTGCAGAGTAGTGAGTAGTGAGTGCAGAGTAGTGAGTGCAGAGTAGTGAGTGCAGAGTAATGAGTGCAGAGTAGTGAGTGCAGAGTAGTGAGTGCAGAGTAGTGAGTGCAGAGTAGTGAGTAGTGAGTGCAGAGTAGTGAGTGCAGAGTAGTGAGTGCAGAGTAATGAGTGCAGAGTAGTGAGTGCAGAGTAGTGAGTGCAGAGTAGTGAGTGCAGAGTAGTGAGTGCAGAGTAGTGAGTAGTGAGTGCAGAGTAGTGAGTGCAGAGTAGTGAGTGCAGAGTAGTGAGTGCAGAGTAGTGAGTAGTGAGTGCAGAGTAGTGAGTGCAGAGTAGTGAGTAGTGAGTGCAGAGTAGTGAGTGCAGAGTAGTGAGTAGTGAGTGCAGAGTAGTGAGTGCAGAGTAGTGAGTAGTGAGTAGTGAGTGCAGAGTAGTGAGTGCAGAGTAGTGAGTGCAGAGTAATGAGTGCAGAGTAGTGAGTGCAGAGTAGTGAGTGCAGAGTAGTGAGTGCAGTGTAGTGAGTGCAGAGTAGTGAGTAGTGAGTGCAGAGTAGTGAGTAGTGAGTGCAGAGTAGTGAGTGCAGAGTAGTGAGTAGTGAGTGCAGAGTAGGGAGTGCAGAGTAGTGAGTGCAGAGTAGTGAGTAGTGAATGCAGAGTAGTGGGTGCAGAGTAGTGAGTGCAGAGTAGTGAGTTGTGAGTGTAGTGAGTGCAGAGTAGTGAATAGTGAGTGCAGAGTAGTGAGTAGTGAGTGCAGAGTAGTGAGTAGTGAGTGCAGAGTAGTAAGTGCAGAGTAGTGAGTGTAGTGAGTGCAGAGTAGTGAGTAGTGAGTGCAGAGTAGTGAGTAGTGAGTGCAGAGTAGTGAGTAGTGAGTGCAGAGTAGTGAGTACAGAGTAGTGAGTGCAGAGTAGTGAGTAGTGAGTGCAGAGTAGTGAGTAGTGAGTGCATAGTAGTGAGTGCAGAGTAGTGAGTGTAGTGAGTGCAGAGTAGTGAGTAGTGAGTGCAGAGTAGTGAGTAGTGAGTAGTGAATGCAGAGTAGTGAGTAGTGAGTGCAGAGTAGTGAGTGCAGAGTAGTGAGTAGTGAGTGCAGAGTAGTGAGTGCAGAGTAGTGAGTACAGAGTAGTGAGCGCAGAGTAGTGAGTGCAGAGTAGTGAGTGCAGAGTAGTGAGTGCAGAGTAATGAGTGCAAAGTAGTGAGTAGTGAGTGCAGAGTAGTGAGTGCAGAGTAGTGAGTGCAGAGTAGTGAGTGCAGAGTAGTGAGTAGTGAGTGCAGAGTAGTGAGTAGTGAGTGCAGAGTAGTGAGTAGTGAGTGCAGAGTAGTGAGTAGTGAGTGCAGAGTAGTGAGTAGTGAGTGCAGAGTAGTGAGTGCAGAGTAGTGAGTAGTGAGTGCAGAGTAGTGAGTAGTGAGTGCTGAGTAGTGAGTGCAGAGTAGTGAGTGCAGAGTAGTGAGTAGTGAGTGCAGAGTAGTGAGTGCAGAGTAGTGAGTGCAGAGTAGTGAGTAGTGAGTGCAGAGTAGTGAGTGCAGAGTAGTGAGTAGTGAGTGCAGAGTAGTGAGTAGTGAGTGCAGAGTAGTGAGTGCAGAGTAGTGAGTAATGAGTGCAGAGTAGTGAGTGCACAGTAGTGAGTGCACAGTAGTGAGTAGTGAGTGCAGAGTAGTGAGTGCAGAGTAGTGAGTAGTGAGTGCAGAGTAGTGAGTGCAGAGTAGTGAGTAGTGAGTAGTGAGTGCAGAGTAGTGAGTAGTGATTGGAGAGTAGTGAGTGCAGAGTAGTGAGTAGTGAGTGCAGAGTAGTGAGTGCAGAGTAGTGAGTGCAGAGTAGTGAGTGAAGTGAGTGCAGAGTAGTGAGTGCAGAGTAGTGAGTGTAGTGAGTAGTGAGTGCAGAGTAGTGAGTAGTGAGTGGAGAGTAGTGAGTAGTGAGTGCAGAGTAGTGAGTGCAGAGTAGTGAGTGCAGAGTAGTGAGTAGTGAGTGCAAAGTAGTGAGTAGTGAGTGCAGAGTAGTGAGTGCAGAGTAGTGAGTGCAGAGTAGTGAGTACAGAGTAGTGAGTACAGAGTAGTGAGCGCAGAGTAGTGAGTGCAGAGTAGTGAGTGCAGAGTAGTGAGTGCAGAGTAGTGAGTAGTGAGTACAGAGTAGTGAGCCCAGAGTAGTGAGTGCAGAGTAGTGAGTGCAGAGTAGTGAGTGCAGTGTAGTGAGTGCAGAGTAGTGAGTGCAGAGTAGTGAGTGCAGAGTAGTGAGTAGTGAGTGCAGAGTAGTGAGTGCAGAGTAGTGAGTAGTGAGTGCAGAGTAGTGAGTGCAGAGTAGTGAGTGCAGAGTAGTGAGTGCAGAGTAGTGAGTAGTGAATGCAGAGTAGTGGGTGCAAAGTAGTGAGTGCAGAGTAGTGAGTTGTGAGTGTAGTGAGTGCAGAGTAGTGAATAGTGAGTGCAGAGTAGTGAGTGTAGTGAGTGCAGAGTAGTGAGTAGTGAGTGCAGAGTAGTGAGTAGTGAGTGCAGAGTAGTAAGTGCAGAGTAGTGAGTGTAGTGAGTGCAGAGTAGTGAGTAGTGAGTGCAGAGTAGTGAGTAGTGAGTGCAGAGTAGTGAGTAGTGAGTGCAGAGTAGTGAGTACAGAGTAGTGAGTGCAGAGTAGTGAGTAGTGAGTGCAGAGTAGTGAGTAGTGAGTGCATAGTAGTGAGTGCAGAGTAGTGAGTGTAGTGAGTGCAGAGTAGTGAGTAGTGAGTGCAGAGTAGTGAGTAGTGAATGCAGAGTAGTGAGTAGTGAGTGCAGAGTAGTGAGTGCAGAGTAGTGAGTAGTGAGTGCAGAGTAGTGAGTGCAGAGTAGTGAGTACAGAGTAGTGAGCGCAGAGTAGTGAGTGCAGAGTAGTGAGTGCAGAGTAGTGAGTGCAGAGTAATGAGTGCAGAGTAGTGAGTAGTGAGTGCAGAGTAGTGAGTGCAGAGTAGTGAGTGCAGAGTAGTGAGTGCAGAGTAGTGAGTAGTGAGTGCAGAGTAGTGAGTAGTGAGTGCAGAGTAGTGAGTAGTGAGTGCAGAGTAGTGAGTAGTGAGTGCAGAGTAGTGAGTGCAGAGTAGTGAGTAGTGAGTGCAGAGTAGTGAGTAGTGAGTGCTGAGTAGTGAGTGCAGAGTAGTGAGTGCAGAGTAGTGAGTAGTGAGTGCAGAGTAGTGAGTGCAGAGTAGTGAGTGCAGAGTAGTGAGTAGTGAGTGCAGAGTAGTGAGTGCAGAGTAGTGAGTAGTGAGTGCAGAGTAGTGAGTAGTGAGTGCAGAGTAGTGAGTGCAGAGTAGTGAGTAATGAGTGCAGAGTAGTGAGTGCACAGTAGTGAGTGCACAGTAGTGAGTAGTGAGTGCAGAGTAGTGAGTGCAGAGTAGTGAGTAGTGAGTGCAGAGTAGTGAGTGCAGAGTAGTGAGTAGTGAGTGCAGAGTAGTGAGTAGTGAGTGGAGAGTAGTGAGTGCAGAGTAGTGAGTAGTGAGTGCAGAGTAGTGAGTGCAGAGTAGTGAGTGAAGTGAGTGCAGAGTAGTGAGTGCAGAGTAGTGAGTGTAGTGAGTAGTGAGTGCAGAGTAGTGAGTAGTGAGTGGAGAGTAGTGAGTAGTGAGTGCAGAGTAGTGAGTGCAGAGTAGTGAGTGCAGAATAGTGAGTAGTGAGTGCAGAGTAGTGAGTGCAGAGTAGTGAGTAGTGAGTGCAGAGTAGTGAGTGCAGAGTAGTGAGTGCAGAGTAGTGAGTATTGAGTGCAGAGTAGTGAGTAGTGAGTAGTGAGTGCAGAGTAGTGAGTAGTGAGTGCAGAGTAGTGAGTGCAGAGTAGTGAGTGCAGAGTAGTGAGTAGTGAGTACAGAGTAGTGAGTACAGAGTAGTGAGTACAGAGTAGTGAGCGCAGAGTAGTAAGCGCAGAGTAGTGAGTGCAGAGTAGTGAGTGCAGAGTAGTGAGTGCAGAGTAGTGAGTGCAGAGTAGTGAGTGCAGAGTAGTGAGTGCAGAGTAGTGAGTGCAGAGTAGTGAGTGCAGAGTAGTGAGTGCAGAGTAGTGAGTGCAGAGTAGTGAGTGCAGAGTAGTGAGTGCAGAGTAGTGATTAGTGAGTGCAGAGTAGTGAGTGCAGAGTAGTGAGTAGTGAGTGCAGAGTAGTGAGTGCAGAGTAGTGAGTAGTGAGTGCAGAGTAGTGAGTGCAGAGTAGTGAGTAGTGAGTGCAGAGTAGTGAGTGCAGAGTAGTGAGTGCAGAGTAGTGAGTAGTGGGTGCAGAGTAGTGAGTAGTGAGTGCAGAGTAGTGAGTGCAGAGCAGTGAGTAGTGAGTGCAGAGTAGTGAGTAGTGAGTGCAGAGTAGTGAATAGTGAGTGCAGGGTAGTGAGTGCAGAGTAGTGAGTGCAGAGTAGTGAGTTGTGAGTGTAGTGAGTGCAGAGTAGTGAATAGTGAGTGCAGAGTAGTGAGTAGTGAGTGCAGAGTAGTGAGTAGTGAGTGCAGAGTAGTGAGTAGTGAGTGCAGAGTAGTGAGTGCAGCGTAGTGAGTGTAGTGAGTGCAGAGTAGTGAGTGCAGAGTAGTGAGTAGTGAGTGCAGAGTAATGAGTAGTGAGTGCAGAGTAGTGAGTAGTGAGTAGTGAGTGCAGAGTAGTGAGTAGTGAGTGCAGAGTAGTGAGTAGTGAGTGCAGAGTAGTGAGTAGTGAGTGCAGAGTAGTGAGTGCAGAGTAGTGAGTAGTGAGTACAGAGTAGTGAGCCCAGAGTAGTGAGTGCAGAGTAGTGAGTGCAGAGTAGTGAGTGCAGTGTAGTGAGTGCAGAGTAGTGAGTAGTGAGTGCAGAGTAGTGAGTAGTGAGTAGTGAGTGCAGAGTAGTGAGTAGTGAGTGCAGAGTAGTGAGTAGTGAGTGCAGAGTAGTGAGTGCAGAGTAGTGAGTGCAGAGTAGTGAGTACAGAGTAGTGAGTACAGAGTAGTGAGCGCAGAGTAGTGAGTGCAGAGTAGTGAGTGCAGAGTAGTGAGTGCAGAGTAGTGAGTGCAGAGTAGTGAGTAGTGAGTGCAGAGTAGTGAGTAGTGAGTAGTGAGTGCAGAGTAGTGAGTACAGAGTAGTGAGTACAGAGTAGTGAGTACAGAGTAGTGAGCGCAGAGTAGTGAGTGCAGAGTAGTGAGTGCAGAGTAGTGAGTGCAGTGTAGTGAGTGCAGAGTAGTGAGTAGTGAGTGCAGAGTAGTGAGTAGTGAGTAGTGAGTGCAGAGTAGTGAGTAGTGAGTGCAGAGTAGTGAGTAGTGAGTGCAGAGTAGTGAGTGCAGAGTAGTGAGTGCAGAGTAGTGAGTAGTGAGTACAGAGTAGTGAGCCCAGAGTAGTGAGTGCAGAGTAGTGAGTGCAGAGTAGTGAGTGCAGTGTAGTGAGTGCAGAGTAGTGAGTAGTGAGTGCAGAGTAGTGAGTAGTGAGTGCAGAGTAGTGAGTAGTGAGTGCAGAGTAGTGAGTAGTGAGTGCAGAGTAGTGAGTAGTGAGTGCAGAGTAGTGAGTGCAGAGTAGTGAGTAGTGAGTACAGAGTAGTGAGTACAGAGTAGTGAGCGCAGAGTAGTGAGTGCAGAGTAGTGAGTGCAGAGTAGTGAGTGCAGAGTAGTGAGTAGTGAGTAGTGAGTGCAGAGTAGTGAGTGCAGAGTAGTGAATGAAGAGTAGTGAGTGCAGAGTAGTGAGTAGTGAGTAGTGAGTGCAGAGTAGTGAGTGCAGAGTAGTGAGTGCAGAGTAGTGAGTGCAGAGTAGTGATTAGTGAGTGCAGAGTAGTGAGTGCAGAGTAGTGAGTAGTGAGTGCAGAGTAGTGAGTGCAGAGTAGTGAGTAGTGAGTGCAGAGTAGTGAGTGCAGAGTAGTGAGTAGTGAGTGCAGAGTAGTGAGTAGTGAGTGCAGAGTAGTGAGTGCAGAGTAGTGAGTAATGAGTGCAGAGTAGTGAGTGCACAGTAGTGAGTGCACAGTAGTGAGTAGTGAGTGCAGAGTAGTGAGTGCAGAGTAGTGAGTAGTGAGTGCAGAGTAGTGAGTGCAGAGTAGTGAGTAGTGAGTAGTGAGTGCAGAGTAGTGAGTAGTGAGTGGAGAGTAGTGAGTGCAGAGTAGTGAGTAGTGAGTGCAGAGTAGTGAGTGCAGAGTAGTGAGTGCAGAGTAGTGAGTGAAGTGAGTGCAGAGTAGTGAGTGCAGAGTAGTGAGTGTAGTGAGTAGTGAGTGCAGAGTAGTGAGTAGTGAGTGGAGAGTAGTGAGTAGTGAGTGCAGAGTAGTGAGTGCAGAGTAGTGAGTGCAGAGTAGTGAGTAGTGAGTGCAAAGTAGTGAGTAGTGAGTGCAGAGTAGTGAGTGCAGAGTAGTGAGTGCAGAGTAGTGAGTACAGAGTAGTGAGTACAGAGTAGTGAGCGCAGAGTAGTGAGTGCAGAGTAGTGAGTGCAGAGTAGTGAGTGCAGAGTAGTGAGTAGTGAGTACAGAGTAGTGAGCCCAGAGTAGTGAGTGCAGAGTAGTGAGTGCAGAGTAGTGAGTGCAGTGTAGTGAGTGCAGAGTAGTGAGTGCAGAGTAGTGAGTGCAGAGTAGTGAGTAGTGAGTGCAGAGTAGTGAGTGCAGAGTAGTGAGTGCAGAGTAGTGAGTGCAGAGTAGTGAGTGCAGAGTAGTGAGTAGTGAATGCAGAGTAGTGGGTGCAGAGTAGTGAGTGCAGAGTAGTGAGTTGTGAGTGTAGTGAGTGCAGAGTAGTGAATAGTGAGTGCAGAGTAGTGAGTGTAGTGAGTGCAGAGTAGTGAGTAGTGAGTGCAGAGTAGTGAGTAGTGAGTGCAGAGTAGTAAGTGCAGAGTAGTGAGTGTAGTGAGTGCAGAGTAGTGAGTAGTGAGTGCAGAGTAGTGAGTAGTGAGTGCAGAGTAGTGAGTAGTGAGTGCAGAGTAGTGAGTACAGAGTAGTGAGTGCAGAGTAGTGAGTAGTGAGTGCAGAGTAGTGAGTAGTGAGTGCATAGTAGTGAGTGCAGAGTAGTGAGTGTAGTGAGTGCAGAGTAGTGAGTAGTGAGTGCAGAGTAGTGAGTAGTGAATGCAGAGTAGTGAGTAGTGAGTGCAGAGTAGTGAGTGCAGAGTAGTGAGTAGTGAGTGCAGAGTAGTGAGTGCAGAGTAGTGAGTACAGAGTAGTGAGCGCAGAGTAGTGAGTGCAGAGTAGTGAGTGCAGAGTAGTGAGTGCAGAGTAATGAGTGCAGAGTAGTGAGTAGTGAGTGCAGAGTAGTGAGTGCAGAGTAGTGAGTGCAGAGTAGTGAGTGCAGAGTAGTGAGTAGTGAGTGCAGAGTAGTGAGTAGTGAGTGCAGAGTAGTGAGTAGTGAGTGCAGAGTAGTGAGTAGTGAGTGCAGAGTAGTGAGTGCAGAGTAGTGAGTAGTGAGTGCAGAGTAGTGAGTAGTGAGTGCTGAGTAGTGAGTGCAGAGTAGTGAGTGCAGAGTAGTGAGTAGTGAGTGCAGAGTAGTGAGTGCAGAGTAGTGAGTGCAGAGTAGTGAGTAGTGAGTGCAGAGTAGTGAGTGCAGAGTAGTGAGTAGTGAGTGCAGAGTAGTGAGTAGTGAGTGCAGAGTAGTGAGTGCAGAGTAGTGAGTAATGAGTGCAGAGTAGTGAGTGCACAGTAGTGAGTGCACAGTAGTGAGTAGTGAGTGCAGAGTAGTGAGTGCAGAGTAGTGAGTAGTGAGTGCAGAGTAGTGAGTGCAGAGTAGTGAGTAGTGAGTGCAGAGTAGTGAGTAGTGAGTGGAGAGTAGTGAGTGCAGAGTAGTGAGTAGTGAGTGCAGAGTAGTGAGTGCAGAGTAGTGAGTGAAGTGAGTGCAGAGTAGTGAGTGCAGAGTAGTGAGTGTAGTGAGTAGTGAGTGCAGAGTAGTGAGTAGTGAGTGGAGAGTAGTGAGTAGTGAGTGCAGAGTAGTGAGTGCAGAGTAGTGAGTGCAGAATAGTGAGTAGTGAGTGCAGAGTAGTGAGTGCAGAGTAGTGAGTAGTGAGTGCAGAGTAGTGAGTGCAGAGTAGTGAGTGCAGAGTAGTGAGTATTGAGTGCAGAGTAGTGAGTAGTGAGTAGTGAGTGCAGAGTAGTGAGTAGTGAGTGCAGAGTAGTGAGTGCAGAGTAGTGAGTGCAGAGTAGTGAGTAGTGAGTACAGAGTAGTGAGTACAGAGTAGTGAGTACAGAGTAGTGAGCGCAGAGTAGTAAGCGCAGAGTAGTGAGTGCAGAGTAGTGAGTGCAGAGTAGTGAGTGCAGAGTAGTGAGTGCAGAGTAGTGAGTGCAGAGTAGTGAGTGCAGAGTAGTGAGTGCAGAGTAGTGAGTGCAGAGTAGTGAGTGCAGAGTAGTGAGTGCAGAGTAGTGAGTGCAGAGTAGTGAGTGCAGAGTAGTGATTAGTGAGTGCAGAGTAGTGAGTGCAGAGTAGTGAGTAGTGAGTGCAGAGTAGTGAGTGCAGAGTAGTGAGTAGTGAGTGCAGAGTAGTGAGTGCAGAGTAGTGAGTGCAGAGTAGTGAGTAGTGGGTGCAGAGTAGTGAGTAGTGAGTGCAGAGTAGTGAGTGCAGAGCAGTGAGTAGTGAGTGCAGAGTAGTGAGTAGTGAGTGCAGAGTAGTGAATAGTGAGTGCAGGGTAGTGAGTGCAGAGTAGTGAGTGCAGAGTAGTGAGTTGTGAGTGTAGTGAGTGCAGAGTAGTGAATAGTGAGTGCAGAGTAGTGAGTAGTGAGTGCAGAGTAGTGAGTAGTGAGTGCAGAGTAGTGAGTGCAGAGTAGTGAGTGCAGAGTAGTGAGTGTAGTGAGTGCAGAGTAGTGAGTGCAGAGTAGTGAGTAGTGAGTGCAGAGTAATGAGTAGTGAGTGCAGAGTAGTGAGTAGTGAGTAGTGAGTGCAGAGTAGTGAGTAGTGAGTGCAGAGTAGTGAGTAGTGAGTGCAGAGTAGTGAGTAGTGAGTGCAGAGTAGTGAGTGCAGAGTAGTGAGTAGTGAGTACAGAGTAGTGAGCCCAGAGTAGTGAGTGCAGAGTAGTGAGTGCAGAGTAGTGAGTGCAGTGTAGTGAGTGCAGAGTAGTGAGTAGTGAGTGCAGAGTAGTGAGTAGTGAGTAGTGAGTGCAGAGTAGTGAGTAGTGAGTGCAGAGTAGTGAGTAGTGAGTGCAGAGTAGTGAGTGCAGAGTAGTGAGTGCAGAGTAGTGAGTACAGAGTAGTGAGTACAGAGTAGTGAGCGCAGAGTAGTGAGTGCAGAGTAGTGAGTGCAGAGTAGTGAGTGCAGAGTAGTGAGTGCAGAGTAGTGAGTAGTGAGTGCAGAGTAGTGAGTAGTGAGTAGTGAGTGCAGAGTAGTGAGTACAGAGTAGTGAGTACAGAGTAGTGAGTACAGAGTAGTGAGCGCAGAGTAGTGAGTGCAGAGTAGTGAGTGCAGAGTAGTGAGTGCAGTGTAGTGAGTGCAGAGTAGTGAGTAGTGAGTGCAGAGTAGTGAGTAGTGAGTAGTGAGTGCAGAGTAGTGAGTAGTGAGTGCAGAGTAGTGAGTAGTGAGTGCAGAGTAGTGAGTGCAGAGTAGTGAGTGCAGAGTAGTGAGTAGTGAGTACAGAGTAGTGAGCCCAGAGTAGTGAGTGCAGAGTAGTGAGTGCAGAGTAGTGAGTGCAGTGTAGTGAGTGCAGAGTAGTGAGTAGTGAGTGCAGAGTAGTGAGTAGTGAGTGCAGAGTAGTGAGTAGTGAGTGCAGAGTAGTGAGTAGTGAGTGCAGAGTAGTGAGTGCAGAGTAGTGAGTAGTGAGTACAGAGTAGTGAGTACAGAGTAGTGAGCGCAGAGTAGTGAGTGCAGAGTAGTGAGTGCAGAGTAGTGAGTGCAGAGTAGTGAGTAGTGAGTAGTGAGTGCAGAGTAGTGAGTGCAGAGTAGTGAATGAAGAGTAGTGAGTGCAGAGTAGTGAGTAGTGAGTAGTGAGTGCAGAGTAGTGAGTGCAGAGTAGTGAGTGCAGAGTAGTGAGTGCAGAGTAGTGATTAGTGAGTGCAGAGTAGTGAGTGCAGAGTAGTGAGTAGTGAGTGCAGAGTAGTGAGTGCAGAGTAGTGAGTAGTGAGTGCAGAGTAGTGAGTGCAGAGTAGTGAGTAGTGAGTAGTGAGTGCAGAGTAGTGAGTGCAGAGTAGTGAGTGCAGAGTAGTGAGTGCAGAGTAGTGAGTAGTGGGTGCAGAGTAGTGAGTAGTGAGTGCAGAGTAGTGAGTGCAGGGCAGTGAGTAGTGAGTGCAGAGTAGTGAGTAGTGAGTGCAGAGTAGTGAATAGTGAGTGCAGAGTAGTGAATAGTGAGTGCAGAGTAGTGAGTGCAGAGTAGTGAGTAGTGAGTGCAGAGTAGTGGGTGCAGAGTAGTGAGTGCAGAGTAGTGAGTTGTGAGTGTAGTGAGTGCAGAGTAGTGAATAGTGAGTGCAGAGTAGTGAGTAGTGAGTGCAGAGTAGTGAGTAGTGAGTGCAGAGTAGTGAGTAGTGAGTGCAGAGTAGTGAGTGCAGAGTAGTGAGTGTAGTGAGTGCAGAGTAGTGAGTGCAGAGTAGTGAGTAGTGAGTGTAGAGTAATGAGTAGTGAGTGCAGAGTAGTGAGTAGTGAGTGCAGAGTAGTGAGTAGTGAGTGCAGAGTAGTGAGTAGTGAGTACAGAGTAGTGAGCCCAGAGTAGTGAGTGCAGAGTAGTGAGTGCAGAGTAGTGAGTAGTGAGTGCAGAGTAGTGAGTGCAGAGTAGTGAGTGCAGAGTAGTGAGTAGTGAGTGCAGAGTAGTGAGTAGTGAGTGCAGAGTAGTGAGTAGTGAGTGCAGAGTAGTGAGTGCAGAGTAGTGAATAGTGAGTGCAGAGTAGTGAGTAGTGAGTGCAGAGTAGTGAGTGCAGAGTAGTGAGTGCAGAGTAGTGAGTGCAGAGTAGTGAGTAGTGAGTGCAGAGTAGTGAGTGCAGAGTAGTGAGTGCAGAGTAGTGAGTAGTGAGTGCAGAGTAGTGAGTGCAGAGTAGTGAGTGCAGAGTAGTGAGTGCAGAGTAGTGAGTGCAGAGTAGTGAGTGCAGAGTAGTGAGTGCAGAGTAGTGAGTGCAGAGTAGTGAGTGCAGCGTAGTGAGTAGTGAGTGCAGAGTAGTGAGTAGTGCGTGCAGAGTAGTGAGTGCAGAGTAGTGAGTAATGAGTGCAGAGTAGTGAGTTCACAGTAGTGAGTGCACAGTAGTGAGTGCACAGTAGTGAGTAGTGAGTGCAGAGTAGTGAGTAGTGAGTGCAGAGTAGTGAGTAGTGAGTGCAGAGTAGTGAGTAGTGAGTGCAGAGTAGTGAGTGCAGAGTAGTGAGTGCAGAGTAGTGAGTGCAGAGTAGTGAGTGTAGTGAGTGCAGAGTAGTGAGTGGAGAGTAGTGAGTAGTGAGTGCAGAGTAGTGAGTGCAGAGTAGTGAGTGCAGAGTAGTGAGTGCAGAGTAGTGAGTAGTGAGTGCAGAGTAGTGAGTGCAGAGTAGTGAGTAGTGAGTGCAGAGTAGTGAGTGCAGAGTAGTGAGTGTAGTGAGTGCAGAGTAGTGAGTAGTGAGTGCAGAGTAGTGAGTGCAGAGTAGTGAGTAGTGAGTGCAGAGTAGTGAGTAGTGAGTGCAGAGTAGTGAGTAGTGAGTGCAGAGTAGTGAGTGCAGAGTAGTGAGTGCAGAGTAGTGAGTAGTGAGTACAGAGTAGTGAGCGCAGAGTAGTGAGCGCAGAGTAGTGAGTGCAGAGTAGTGAGTGCAGAGTAGTGAGTGCAGAGTAGTGAGTGCAGAGTAGTGAGTGCAGAGTAGTGAGTAGTGAGTGCAGAGTAGTGAGTGCAGAGTAGTGAGTGCAGAGTAGTGAGTGCAGAGTAGTGAGTAGTGAGTGCAGAGTAGTGAGTAGTGAGTGCAGAGTAGTGAGTAGTGAGTGCAGAGTAGTGAGTAGTGAGTGCAGAGTAGTGAGTGCAGAGTAGTGAGTGCAGAGTAGTGAGTGCAGAGTAGTGAGTGCAGAGTAGTGAGTGCAGAGTAGTGAGTGCAGAGTAGTGAGTAGTGAATGCAGAGTAGTGAGTGCAGAGTAGTGAGTGCAGAGTAGTGAGTGCAGAGTAGTGAGTAGTGAGTGCAGAGTAGTGAGTGCAGAGTAGTGAGTGCAGAGTAGTGAGTGCAGAGTAGTGAGTGCACAGTAGTGAGTGCACAGTAGTGAGTAGTGAGTGCAGAGTAGTGAGTGCAGAGTAGTGAGTAGTGAGTGCAGAGTAGTGAGTAATGAGTAGTGAGTAATGAGTAGTGAGTAGTGAGTGCAGAGTAGTGAGTGCAGAGTAGTGAGTGCAGAGTAATGAGTAGTGAGTGCAGAGTAGTGAATGCAGAGTAGTGAGTGCAGAGTAGTGAGTAGTGAGTGCAGAGTAGTGAGTGCAGAGTAGTGAGTGCAGAGTAGTGAGTGCAGAGTAGTGAGTGCAGAGTAGTGAGTGCAGAGTAGTGAGTAGTGAGTACAGAGTAGTGAGTACAGAGTAGTGAGCGCAGAGTAGTGAGCGCAGAGTAGTGAGTGCAGAGTAGTGAGTGCAGAGTAGTGAGTAGTGAGTAGTGAGTGCAGAGTAGTGAGTGCAGAGTAGTGAATGAAGAGTAGTGAGTGCAGAGTAGTGAGTAGTGAGTGCAGAGTAGTGAGTGCAGAGTAGTGAGTGCAGAGTAGTGAGTGGTGAGTGCAGAGTAGTGAGTGCAGAGTAGTGAGTGCAGAGTAGTGAGTGCAGAGTAGTGAGTAGTGAGTAGTGAGTGCAGAGTAGTGAGTGCAGAGTAGTGAGTGCAGAGTAGTGAGTGCAGAGTAGTGAGTGCAGAGTAGTGAGTGCAGAGTAGTGAGTAGTGAGTGCAGAGTAGTGAGTGCAGAGTAGTGAGTGCAGAGTAGTGAGTGCAGAGTAGTGAGTGCAGAGTAGTGAGTAGTGAGTGCAGAGTAGTGAGTGCAGAGTAGTGAGTAGTGAGTGCAGAGTAGTGAGTGCAGAGTAGTGAGTGTAGTGAGTGCAGATTAGTGAGTAGTGAGTGCAGAGTAGTGAGTGCAGAGTAGTGAGTAGTGCGTGCAGAGTAGTGAGTGCAGAGTAGTGAGTAATGAGTGCAGAGTAGTGAGTTCACAGTAGTGAGTGCACAGTAGTGAGTGCAGAGTAGTGAGTGCAGAGTAGTGAGTAGTGAGTGCAGAGTAGTGAGTAGTGAGTGCAGAGTAGTGAGTAGTGAGTGCAGAGTAGTGAGTGCAGAGTAGTGAGTGCAGAGTAGTGAGTGCAGAGTAGTGAGTAGTGAGTGCAGAGTAGTGAGTAGTAAATGCAGAGTAGTGAGTAGTGAGTGCAGAGTAGTGAGTAGTGAGTGCAGAGTAGTGAGTAGTGAGTGCAGAGTAGTGAGTGCAGAGTAGTGAGTGCAGAGTAGTGAGTAGTGAGTGAAGAGTAGTGAGTGCAGAGTAGTGAGTGCAGAGTAGTGAGTGCAGAGTAGTGAGTAGTGAATGCAGAGTAGTGAGTGCAGAGTAGTGAGTGCAGAGTAGTGAGTGCAGAGTAGTGAGTAGTGAGTGCAGAGTAGTGAGTGCAGAGTAGTGAGTGCAGAGTAGTGAGTGCAGAGTAGTGAGTGCAGAGTAGTGAGTGCACAGTAGTGAGTGCAGAGTAGTGAGTGCAGAGTAGTGAGTGCAGAGTAGTGAGTGCAGAGTAGTGAGTGCAGAGTAGTGAGTGCAGAGTAGTGAGTGCAGAGTAGTGAGTGCAGAGTAGTGAGTGCAGAGTAGTGAGTGCAGAGTAGTGAGTGCAGAGTAGTGAGTGCAGAGTAGTGATTAGTGAGTGCAGAGTAGTGAGTGCAGAGTAGTGAGTAGTGAGTGCAGAGTAGTGAGTGCAGAGTAGTGAGTAGTGAGTGCAGAGTAGTGAGTGCAGAGTAGTGAGTAGTGAGTAGTGAGTGCAGAGTAGTGAGTGCAGAGTAGTGAGTGCAGAGTAGTGAGTAGTGGGTGCAGAGTAGTGAGTAGTGAGTGCAGAGTAGTGAGTGCAGAGCAGTGAGTAGTGAGTGCAGAGTAGTGAGTAGTGAGTGCAGAGTAGTGAATAGTGAGTGCAGGGTAGTGAGTGCAGAGTAGTGAGTGCAGAGTAGTGAGTTGTGAGTGTAGTGAGTGCAGAGTAGTGAATAGTGAGTGCAGAGTAGTGAGTAGTGAGTGCAGAGTAGTGAGTAGTGAGTGCAGAGTAGTGAGTAGTGAGTGCAGAGTAGTGAGTGCAGAGTAGTGAGTGTAGTGAGTGCAGAGTAGTGAGTGCAGAGTAGTGAGTAGTGAGTGCAGAGTAATGAGTAGTGAGTGCAGAGTAATGAGTAGTGAGTGCAGAGTAGTGAGTAGTGAGTAGTGAGTGCAGAGTAGTGAGTAGTGAGTGCAGAGTAGTGAGTAGTGAGTGCAGAGTAGTGAGTAGTGAGTGCAGAGTAGTGAGTGCAGAGTAGTGAGTAGTGAGTACAGAGTAGTGAGCCCAGAGTAGTGAGTGCAGAGTAGTGAGTGCAGAGTAGTGAGTGCAGTGTAGTGAGTGCAGAGTAGTGAGTAGTGAGTGCAGAGTAGTGAGTAGTGAGTAGTGAGTGCAGAGTAGTGAGTAGTGAGTGCAGAGTAGTGAGTAGTGAGTGCAGAGTAGTGAGTGCAGAGTAGTGAGTGCAGAGTAGTGAGTACAGAGTAGTGAGTACAGAGTAGTGAGCGCAGAGTAGTGAGTGCAGAGTAGTGAGTGCAGAGTAGTGAGTGCAGAGTAGTGAGTGCAGAGTAGTGAGTAGTGAGTACAGAGTAGTGAGCCCAGAGTAGTGAGTGCAGAGTAGTGAGTGCAGAGTAGTGAGTGCAGTGTAGTGAGTGCAGAGTAGTGAGTAGTGAGTGCAGAGTAGTGAGTAGTGAGTGCAGAGTAGTGAGTAGTGAGTGCAGAGTAGTGAGTAGTGAGTGCAGAGTAGTGAGTAGTGAGTGCAGAGTAGTGAGTGCAGAGTAGTGAGTAGTGAGTACAGAGTAGTGAGTACAGAGTAGTGAGCGCAGAGTAGTGAGTGCAGAGTAGTGAGTGCAGAGTAGTGAGTGCAGAGTAGTGAGTAGTGAGTAGTGAGTGCAGAGTAGTGAGTGCAGAGTAGTGAATGAAGAGTAGTGAGTGCAGAGTAGTGAGTAGTGAGTAGTGAGTGCAGAGTAGTGAGTGCAGAGTAGTGAGTGCAGAGTAGTGAGTGCAGAGTAGTGATTAGTGAGTGCAGAGTAGTGAGTGCAGAGTAGTGAGTAGTGAGTGCAGAGTAGTGAGTGCAGAGTAGTGAGTAGTGAGTGCAGAGTAGTGAGTGCAGAGTAGTGAGTAGTGAGTAGTGAGTGCAGAGTAGTGAGTGCAGAGTAGTGAGTGCAGAGTAGTGAGTAGTGGGTGCAGAGTAGTGAGTAGTGAGTGCAGAGTAGTGAGTGCAGGGCAGTGAGTAGTGAGTGCAGAGTAGTGAGTAGTGAGTGCAGAGTAGTGAATAGTGAGTGCAGAGTAGTGAGTGCAGAGTAGTGAGTGCAGAGTAGTGAGTAGTGAGTGCAGAGTAGTGGGTGCAGAGTAGTGAGTGCAGAGTAGTGAGTTGTGAGTGTAGTGAGTGCAGAGTAGTGAATAGTGAGTGCAGAGTAGTGAGTAGTGAGTGCAGAGTAGTGAGTAGTGAGTGCAGAGTAGTGAGTAGTGAGTGCAGAGTAGTGAGTGCAGAGTAGTGAGTGTAGTGAGTGCAGAGTAGTGAGTAGTGAGTGCAGAGTAGTGAGTAGTGAGTGTAGAGTAATGAGTAGTGAGTGCAGAGTAGTGAGTAGTGAGTGCAGAGTAGTGAGTAGTGAGTGCAGAGTAGTGAGTGCAGAGTAGTGAGTAGTGAGTACAGAGTAGTGAGCCCAGAGTAGTGAGTGCAGAGTAGTGAGTGCAGAGTAGTGAGTAGTGAGTGCAGAGTAGTGAGTGCAGAGTAGTGAGTGCAGAGTAGTGAGTAGTGAGTGCAGAGTAGTGAGTGCAGAGTAGTGAGTAGTGAGTGCAGAGTAGTGAGTGCAGAGTAGTGAATAGTGAGTGCAGAGTAGTGAGTAGTGAGTGCAGAGTAGTGAGTGCAGAGTAGTGAGTGCAGAGTAGTGAGTGCAGAGTAGTGAGTAGTGAGTGCAGAGTAGTGAGTGCAGAGTAGTGAGTGCAGAGTAGTGAGTAGTGAGTGCAGAGTAGTGAGTGCAGAGTAGTGAGTGCAGAGTAGTGAGTGCAGAGTAGTGAGTGCAGAGTAGTGAGTGCAGAGTAGTGAGTGCAGAGTAGTGAGTGCAGCGTAGTGAGTAGTGAGTGCAGAGTAGTGAGTAGTGCGTGCAGAGTAGTGAGTGCAGAGTAGTGAGTAATGAGTGCAGAGTAGTGAGTTCACAGTAGTGAGTGCACAGTAGTGAGTGCACAGTAGTGAGTAGTGAGTGCAGAGTAGTGAGTAGTGAGTGCAGAGTAGTGAGTAGTGAGTGCAGAGTAGTGAGTAGTGAGTGCAGAGTAGTGAGTGCAGAGTAGTGAGTGCAGAGTAGTGAGTGCAGAGTAGTGAGTGTAGTGAGTGCAGAGTAGTGAGTGGAGAGTAGTGAGTAGTGAGTGCAGAGTAGTGAGTGCAGAGTAGTGAGTGCAGAGTAGTGAGTGCAGAGTAGTGAGTAGTGAGTGCAGAGTAGTGAGTGCAGAGTAGTGAGTAGTGAGTGCAGAGTAGTGAGTGCAGAGTAGTGAGTGTAGTGAGTGCAGAGTAGTGAGTAGTGAGTGCAGAGTAGTGAGTGCAGAGTAGTGAGTAGTGAGTGCAGAGTAGTGAGTAGTGAGTGCAGAGTAGTGAGTAGTGAGTGCAGAGTAGTGAGTAGTGAGTGCAGAGTAGTGAGTGCAGAGTAGTGAGTGCAGAGTAGTGAGTAGTGAGTACAGAGTAGTGAGTACAGAGTAGTGAGCGCAGAGTAGTGAGTGCAGAGTAGTGAGTGCAGAGTAGTGAGTGCAGAGTAGTGAGTGCAGAGTAGTGAGTGCAGAGTAGTGAGTAGTGAGTGCAGAGTAGTGAGTGCAGAGTAGTGAGTGCAGAGTAGTGAGTGCAGAGTAGTGAGTAGTGAGTGCAGAGTAGTGAGTAGTGAGTGCAGAGTAGTGAGTAGTGAGTGCAGAGTAGTGAGTAGTGAGTGCAGAGTAGTGAGTAGTGAGTGCAGAGTAGTGAGTGCAGAGTAGTGAGTGCAGAGTAGTGAGTGCAGAGTAGTGAGTGCAGAGTAGTGAGTAGTGAGTGAAGAGTAGTGAGTGCAGAGTAGTGAGTGCAGAGTAGTGAGTGCAGAGTAGTGAGTAGTGAATGCAGAGTAGTGAGTGCAGAGTAGTGAGTGCAGAGTAGTGAGTGCAGAGTAGTGAGTAGTGAGTGCAGAGTAGTGAGTGCAGAGTAGTGAGTGCAGAGTAGTGAGTGCAGAGTAGTGAGTGCACAGTAGTGAGTGCACAGTAGTGAGTAGTGAGTGCAGAGTAGTGAGTGCAGAGTAGTGAGTAGTGAGTGCAGAGTAGTGAGTAATGAGTAGTGAGTAATGAGTAGTGAGTAGTGAGTGCAGAGTAGTGAGTGCAGAGTAGTGAGTGCAGAGTAATGAGTAGTGAGTGCAGAGTAGTGAATGCAGAGTAGTGAGTGCAGAGTAGTGAGTAGTGAGTGCAGAGTAGTGAGTGCAGAGTAGTGAGTGCAGAGTAGTGAGTGCAGAGTAGTGAGTGCAGAGTAGTGAGTGCAGAGTAGTGAGTAGTGAGTACAGAGTAGTGAGTACAGAGTAGTGAGCGCAGAGTAGTGAGCGCAGAGTAGTGAGTGCAGAGTAGTGAGTGCAGAGTAGTGAGTAGTGAGTAGTGAGTGCAGAGTAGTGAGTGCAGAGTAGTGAATGAAGAGTAGTGAGTGCAGAGTAGTGAGTAGTGAGTGCAGAGTAGTGAGTGCAGAGTAGTGAGTGCAGAGTAGTGAGTGGTGAGTGCAGAGTAGTGAGTGCAGAGTAGTGAGTGCAGAGTAGTGAGTGCAGAGTAGTGAGTAGTGAGTAGTGAGTGCAGAGAAGTGAGTGCAGAGTAGTGAGTGCAGAGTAGTGAGTGCAGAGTAGTGAGTGCAGAGTAGTGAGTGCAGAGTAGTGAGTAGTGAGTGCAGAGTAGTGAGTGCAGAGTAGTGAGTAGTGAGTGCAGAGTAGTGAGTGCAGAGTAGTGAGTGTAGTGAGTGCAGATTAGTGAGTAGTGAGTGCAGAGTAGTGAGTGCAGAGTAGTGAGTAGTGCGTGCAGAGTAGTGAGTGCAGAGTAGTGAGTAATGAGTGCAGAGTAGTGAGTTCACAGTAGTGAGTGCACAGTAGTGAGTGCAGAGTAGTGAGTGCAGAGTAGTGAGTGCAGAGTAGTGAGTAGTGAGTGCAGAGTAGTGAGTAGTGAGTGCAGAGTAGTGAGTGCAGAGTAGTGAGTGCAGAGTAGTGAGTGCAGAGTAGTGAGTAGTGAGTGCAGAGTAGTGAGTAGTAAATGCAGAGTAGTGAGTAGTGAGTGCAGAGTAGTGAGTAGTGAGTGCAGAGTAGTGAGTAGTGAGTGCAGAGTAGTGAGTGCAGAGTAGTGAGTGCAGAGTAGTGAGTAGTGAGTGAAGAGTAGTGAGTGCAGAGTAGTGAGTGCAGAGTAGTGAGTGCAGAGTAGTGAGTAGTGAATGCAGAGTAGTGAGTGCAGAGTAGTGAGTGCAGAGTAGTGAGTGCAGAGTAGTGAGTAGTGAGTGCAGAGTAGTGAGTGCAGAGTAGTGAGTGCAGAGTAGTGAGTGCAGAGTAGTGAGTGCAGAGTAGTGAGTGCACAGTAGTGAGTGCACAGTAGTGAGTAGTGAGTGCAGAGTAGTGAGTAGTGAGTGCAGAGTAGTGAGTAATGAGTAGTGAGTAATGAGTAGTGAGTAATGAGTAATGAGTAGTGAGTAATGAGTAATGAGTAGTGAGTAGTGAGTGCAGAGTAGTGAGTGCAGAGTAGTGAGTGCAGAGTAATGATTAGTGAGTGCAGAGTAGTGAATGCAGAGTAGTGAGTGCAGAGTAGTGAGTAGTGAGTGCAGAGTAGTGAGTGCAGAGTAGTGAGTAGTGAGTGCAGAGTAGTGAGTAGTGAGTAGTGAGTGCAGAGTAGTGAGTGCAGAGTAGTGAGTGCAGAGTAGTGAGTAGTGAGTAGTGAGTGCAGAGTAGTGAGTGCAGAGTAGTGAGTGCAGAGTAGTGAGTGCAGAGTAGTGAGTGCAGAGTAGTGAGTGCAGAGTAGTGAGTAGTGAGTGCAGAGTAGTGAGTGCAGAGTAGTGAGTGCAGAGTAGTGAGTAGTGAGTAGTGAGTGCAGAGTAGTGAGTGCAGAGTAGTGAGTGGTGAGTGCAGAGTAGTGAGTGCAGAGTAGTGAGTGCAGAGTAGTGAGTGCAGAGTAGTGAGTAGTGAGTAGTGAGTGCAGAGTAGTGAGTGCAGAGTAGTGAGTGCAGAGTAGTGAGTGCAGAGTAGTGAGTAGTGAGTGCAGAGTAGTGAGTGCAGAGTAGTGAGTGCAGAGTAGTGAGTGCAGAGTAGTGAGTGCAGAGTAGTGAGTAGTGAGTGCAGAGTAGTGAGTGCAGAGTAGTGAGTGCAGAGTAGTGAGTGCAGAGTAGTGAGTGCAGAGTAGTGAGTGTAGTGAGTGCAGATTAGTGAGTAGTGAGTGCAGAGTAGTGAGTGCAGAGTAGTGAGTAGTGCGTGCAGAGTAGTGAGTGCAGAGTAGTGAGTAATGAGTGCAGAGTAGTGAGTTCACAGTAGTGAGTGCACAGTAGTGAGTGCAGAGTAGTGAGTGCAGAGTAGTGAGTAGTGAGTGCAGAGTAGTGAGTAGTGAGTGCAGAGTAGTGAGTAGTGAGTGCAGAGTAGTGAGTGCAGAGTAGTGAGTGCAGAGTAGTGAGTGCAGAGTAGTGAGTGTAGTGAGTGCAGAGTAGTGA
This sequence comes from Lissotriton helveticus, assembly GCF_964261635.1. NCBI lineage: Eukaryota > Metazoa > Chordata > Amphibia > Caudata > Salamandridae > Lissotriton > Lissotriton helveticus. Next base: position 300,173,964 of record NC_136059.1, read on the forward strand.
GTAGTGAGTGGAGAGTAGTGAGTAGTGAGTGCAGAGTAGTGAGTGCAGAGTAGTGAGTGCAGAGTAGTGAGTGCAGAGTAGTGAGTAGTGAGTGCAGAGTAGTGAGTGCAGAGTAGTGAGTAGTGAGTGCAGAGTAGTGAGTGCAGAGTAGTGAGTGTAGTGAGTGCAGAGTAGTGAGTAGTGAGTGCAGAGTAGTGAGTAGTGAGTAGTGAGTGCAGAGTAGTGAGTAGTGAGTGCAGAGTAGTGAGTAGTGAGTGCAGAGTAGTGAGTAGTGAGTGCAGAGTAGTGAGTGCAGAGTAGTGAGTGCAGAGTAGTGAGTGCAGAGTAGTGAGTACAGAGTAGTGAGTACAGAGTAGTGAGTACAGAGTAGTGAGCGCAGAGTAGTGAGTGCAGAGTAGTGAGTGCAGAGTAGTGAGTGCAGAGTAGTGAGTGCAGAGTAGTGAGTAGTGAGTGCAGAGTAGTGAGTGCAGAGTAGTGAGTGCAGAGTAGTGAGTAGTGAGTGCAGAGTAGTGAGTAGTGAGTGCAGAGTAGTGAGTAGTGAGTGCAGAGTAGTGAGTAGTGAGTGCAGAGTAGTGAGTAGTGAGTGCAGAGTAGTGAGTGCAGAGTAGTGAGTGCAGAGTAGTGAGTGCAGAGTAGTGAGTGCAGAGTAGTGAGTAGTGAGTGAAGAGTAGTGAGTGCAGAGTAGTGAGTGCAGAGTAGTGAGTGCAGAGTAGTGAGTAGTGAATGCAGAGTAGTGAGTGCAGAGTAGTGAGTGCAGAGTAGTGAGTGCAGAGTAGTGAGTAGTGAGTGCAGAGTAGTGAGTGCAGAGTAGTGAGTGCAGAGTAGTGAGTGCACAGTAGTGAGTAGTGAGTGCAGAGTAGTGAGTGCAGAGTAGTGAGTAGTGAGTGCAGAGTAGTGAGTAATGAGTAGTGAGTAGTGAGTGCAGAGTAGTGAGTGCAGAGTAGTGAGTGCAGAGTAATGAGTAGTGAGTGCAGAGTAGTGAGTGCAGAGTAGTGAGTAGTGAGTGCAGAGTAGTGAGTGCAGAGTAGTGAGTAGTGAGTGCAGAGTAGTGAGTAGTGAGTAGTGAGTAGTGAGTGCAGAGTAGTGAGTGCAGAGTAGTGAGTGCAGAGTAGTGAGTAGTGAGTAGTGAGTGCAGAGTAGTGAGTGCAGAGTAGTGAGTGCAGAGTAGTGAGTGCAGAGTAGTGAGTGCAGAGTAGTGAGTAGTGAGTGCAGAGTAGTGAGTGCAGAGTAGTGAGTGCAGAGTAGTGAGTGCAGAGTAGTGAGTGCAGAGTAGTGAGTGCAGAGTAGTGAGTGCAGAGTAGTGAGTAGTGAGTGCAGAGTAGTGAGTGCAGAGTAGTGAGTGCAGAGTAGTGAGTGCAGAGTAGTGAGTAGTGAGTGCAGAGTAGTGAGTGCAGAGTAGTGAGTAGTGAGTGCAGAGTAGTGAGTGCAGAGTAGTGAGTGTAGTGAGTGCAGATTAGTGAGTAGTGAGTGCAGAGTAGTGAGTGCAGAGTAGTGAGTAGTGAGTGCAGAGTAGTGAGTGCAGAGTAGTGAGTGCAGAGTAGTGAGTGCAGAGTAGTGAGTAGTGAGTAGTGAGTGCAGAGTAGTGAGTGCAGAGTAGTGAGTGCAGAGTAATGAGTGCAGAGTAGTGAGTGCAGAGTAGTGAGTGCAGAGTAGTGAGTAGTGAGTGCAGAGTATTGAGTGCAGAGTAGTGAGTGCAGAGTAGTGAGTGCAGAGTAGTGAGTAGTGAGTGTAGAGTAGTGAGTGCAGAGTAGTGAGTAGTGAGTGCAGAGTAGTGAGTGCAGAGTAGTGAGTAGTGAGTGCAGAGTAGTGAGTGCAGAGTAGTGAGTGCAGAGTAGTGAGTGCAGAGTAGTGAGTGCAGAGTAGTGAGTAGTGAGTGCAGAGTAGTGAGTGCAGAGTAGTGAGTGCAGAGTAGTGAGTGCCGAGTAGTTAGTAGTGAGTGCAGAGTAGTGAGTGCAGAGTAGTGAGTAGTGAGTGCAGAGTAGTGAGTGCAGAGTAGTGAGTAGTGAGTGCAGAGTAGTGAGTGCAGAGTAGTGAGTAGTGAGTAGTGAGTGCAGAGTAGTGAGTGCAGAGTAATGAGTGCAGAGTAGTGAGTGCAGAGTAGTGAGTGCAGAGTAGTGAGTGCAGAGTAGTGAGTGCAGAGTAGTGAGTAGTGAGTGCAGAGTAGTGAGTGCAGAGTAGTGAGTGCAGAGTAGTGAGTGCAGAGTAGTGAGTGCAGAGTAGTGAGTAGTGAGTGCAGAGTAGTGAGTGCAGAGTAGTGAGTGCAGAGTAATGAGTGCAGAGTAGTGAGTGCAGAGTAGTGAGTGCAGAGTAGTGAGTAGTGAGTGCAGAGTAGTGAGTGCAGAGTAGTGAGTGCAGAGTAGTGAGTGCAGAGTAGTGAGTGCAGAGTAGTGAGTGCAGAGTAGTGAGCAGTGAGTGCAGAGTAGTGAGTGCAGAGTAGTGAGTAGTGAGTGCAGAGTAGTGAGTGCAGAGTAGTGAGTAGTGAGTGCAGAGTAGTGAGTGCAGAGTAGTGAGTGCAGAGTAGTGAGTGCAGAGTAGTGAGTGCAGAGTAGTGAGTGCAGAGTAGTGAGTGCAGAGTAGTGAGTGCACAGTAGTGAGTGCAGAGTAGTGAGTGCAGAGTAGTGAGTAGTGAGTGCAGAGTAGTGAGTGCAGAGTAGTGAGTAGTGAGTAGTGAGTGCAGAGTAGTGAGTGCAGAGTAATGAGTGCAGAGTAATGAGTGCAGAGTAGTGAGTGCAGAGTAGTGAGTGCAGAGTAGTGAGTGCAGAGTAGTGAGTAGTGAGTGCAGAGTAGTGAGTGCAGAGTAGTGAGTGCAGAGTAGTGAGTAGTGAGTGCAGAGTAGTGAGTGCAGAGTAGTGAGTGCAGAGTAATGAGTGCAGAGTAGTGAGTGCAGAGTAGTGAGTGCAGAGTAGTGAGTAGTGAGTGCAGAGTAGTGAGTGCAGAGTAGTGAGTGCAGAGTAGTGAGTGCAGAGTAGTGAGTGCAGAGTAGTGAGTAGTGAGTGCAGAGTAGTGAGTGCAGAGTAGTGAGTAGTGAGTGCAGAGTAGTGAGTGCAGAGTAGTGAGTAGTGAGTGCAGAGTAGTGAGTGCAGAGTAGTGAGTGCAGAGTAGTGAGTGCAGAGTAGTGAGTGCAGAGTAGTGAGTAGTGAGTGCAGAGTAGTGAGTGCAGAGTAGTGAGTGCAGAGTAGTGAGTGCAGAGTAGTGAGTGCACAGTAGTGAGTGCAGAGTAGTGAGTGCAGAGTAGTGAGTGCAGAGTAGTGAGTAGTGAGTGCAGAGTAGTGAGTGCAGAGTAGTGAGTAGTGAGTAGTGAGTGCAGAGTAGTGAGTGCAGAGTAGTGAGTGCAGAGTAATGAGTGCAGAGTAGTGAGTGCAGAGTAGTGAGTGCAGAGTAGTGAGTGCAGAGTAGTGAGTAGTGAGTGCAGAGTAGTGAGTGCAGAGTAGTGAGTGCAGAGTAGTGAGTGCAGAGTAGTGAGTGCAGAGTAGTGAGTGCAGAGTAGTGAGTGCAGAGTAATGAGTGCAGAGTAGTGAGTGCAGAGTAGTGAGTGCAGAGTAGTGAGTAGTGAGTGCAGAGTAGTGAGTGCAGAGTAGTGAGTGCAGAGTAGTGAGTGCAGAGTAGTGAGTGCAGAGTAGTGAGTAGTGAGTGCAGAGTAGTGAGTGCAGAGTAGTGAGTAGTGAGTGCAGAGTAGTGAGTAGTGAGTGCAGAGTAGTGAGTGCAGAGTAGTGAGTGCAGAGTAGTGAGTGCAGAGTAGTGAGTAGTGAGTGCAGAGTAGTGAGTGCAGAGTAGTGAGTGCAGAGTAGTGAGTGCAAAGTAGTGAGTGCACAGTAGTGAGTGCACAGTAGTGAGTGCACAGTAGTGAGTAGTGAGTGCAGAGTAGTGAGTGCAGAGTAGTGAGTAGTGAGTGCAGAGTAGTGAGTGCAGAGTAGTGAGTAGTGAGTGCAGAGTAGTGAGTGCAGAGTAGTGAGTGCAGAGTAGTGAGTGCAGAGTAGTGAGTAGTGAGTGCAGAGTAGTGAGTAGTGAGTGCAGAGTAGTGAGTGCAGAGTAGTGAGTGCAGAGTAGTGAGTGCACAGTAGCGAGTAGTGAGTGCAGAGTAGTGAGTGCAGAGTAGTGAGTAGTGAGTGCAGAGTAGTGAGTAGTGAGTAGTGAGTAGTGAGTAGTGAGTGCAGAGTAGTGAGTGCAGAGTAGTGAGTGCAGAGTAGTGAGTAGTGAGTGCAGAGTAGTGAGTGCAGAGTAGTGAGTGTAGTGAGTGCAGATTAGTGAGTAGTGAGTGCAGAGTAGTGAGTGCAGAGTAGTGAGTAGTGAGTGCAGAGTAGTGAGTGCAGAGTAGTGAGTGCAGAGTAGTGAGTGCAGAGTAGTGAGTGCAGAGTAGTGAGTAGTGAGTGCAGAGTAGTGAGTGCAGAGTAGTGAGTGCAGAGTAATGAGTGCAGAGTAGTGAGTGCAGAGTAGTGAGTGCAGAGTAGTGAGTGCAGAGTAGTGAGTAGTGAGTGCAGAGTAGTGAGTGCAGAGTAGTGAGTGCAGAGTAATGAGTGCAGAGTAGTGAGTGCAGAGTAGTGAGTGCAGAGTAGTGAGTGCAGAGTAGTGAGTGCAGAGTAGTGAGTAGTGAGTGCAGAGTAGTGAGTGCAGAGTAGTGAGTGCAGAGTAGTGAGTGCAGAGTAGTGAGTAGTGAGTGCAGAGTAGTGAGTGCAGAGTAGTGAGTAGTGAGTGCAGAGTAGTGAGTGCAGAGTAGTGAGTAGTGAGTGCAGAGTAGTGAGTGCAGAGTAGTGAGTAGTGAGTAGTGAGTGCAGAGTAGTGAGTGCAGAGTAGTGAGTGCAGAGTAATGAGTGCAGAGTAGTGAGTGCAGAGTAGTGAGTGCAGAGTAGTGAGTGCAGAGTAGTGAGTAGTGAGTGCAGAGTAGTGAGTGCAGAGTAGTGAGTGCAGAGTAGTGAGTGCAGAGTAGTGAGTAGTGAGTGCAGAGTAGTGAGTGCAGAGTAGTGAGTGCAGAGTAATGAGTGCAGAGTAGTGAGTGCAGAGTAGTGAGTGCAGAGTAGTGAGTAGTGAGTGCAGAGTAGTGAGTGCAGAGTAGTGAGTGCAGAGTAGTGAGTGCAGAGTAGTGAGTGCAGAGTAGTGAGTGCAGAGTAGTGAGTAGTGAGTGCAGAGTAGTGAGTGCAGAGTAGTGAGTAGTGAGTGCAGAGTAGTGAGTGCAGAGTAGTGAGTAGTGAGTGCAGAGTAGTGAGTGCAGAGTAGTGAGTGCAGAGTAGTGAGTGCAGAGTAGTGAGTGCAGAGTAGTGAGTGCAGAGTAGTGAGTAGTGAGTGCAGAGTAGTGAGTGCAGAGTAGTGAGTGCAGAGTAGTGAGTGCAGAGTAGTGAGTGCACAGTAGTGAGTGCAGAGTAGTGAGTGCAGAGTAGTGAGTGCAGAGTAGTGAGTAGTGAGTGCAGAGTAGTGAGTGCAGAGTAGTGAGTAGTGAGTAGTGAGTGCAGAGTAGTGAGTGCAGAGTAGTGAGTGCAGAGTAATGAGTGCAGAGTAGTGAGTGCAGAGTAGTGAGTGCAGAGTAGTGAGTAGTGAGTGCAGAGTAGTGAGTGCAGAGTAGTGAGTGCAGAGTAGTGAGTGCAGAGTAGTGAGTAGTGAGTGCAGAGTAGTGAGTGCAGAGTAGTGAGTGCAGAGTAATGAGTGCAGAGTAGTGAGTGCAGAGTAGTGAGTGCAGAGTAGTGAGTAGTGAGTGCAGAGTAGTGAGTGCAGAGTAGTGAGTGCAGAGTAGTGAGTGCAGAGTAGTGAGTGCAGAGTAGTGAGTAGTGAGTGCAGAGTAGTGAGTGCAGAGTAGTGAGTAGTGAGTGCAGAGTAGTGAGTGCAGAGTAGTGAGTAGTGAGTGCAGAGTAGTGAGTGCAGAGTAGTGAGTGCAGAGTAGTGAGTGCAGAGTAGTGAGTGCAGAGTAGTGAGTAGTGAGTGCAGAGTAGTGAGTGCAGAGTAGTGAGTGCAGAGTAGTGAGTGCAGAGTAGTGAGTGCAGAGTAGTGAGTGCACAGTAGTGAGTGCAGAGTAGTGAGTGCAGAGTAGTGAGTGCAGAGTAGTGAGTGCAGAGTAGTGAGTAGTGAGTGCAGAGTAGTGAGTGCAGAGTAGTGAGTAGTGAGTAGTGAGTGCAGAGTAGTGAGTGCAGAGTAGTGAGTGCAGAGTAATGAGTGCAGAGTAGTGAGTGCAGAGTAGTGAGTGCAGACTAGTGAGTGCAGAGTAGTGAGTAGTGAGTGCAGAGTAGTGAGTGCAGAGTAGTGAGTGCAGAGTAGTGAGTGCAGAGTAGTGAGTGCAGAGTAGTGAGTAGTGAGTGCAGAGTAGTGAGTGCAGAGTAGTGAGTGCAGAGTAATGAGTGCAGAGTAATGAGTGCAGAGTAGTGAGTGCAGAGTAGTGAGTGCAGAGTAGTGAGTAGTGAGTGCAGAGTAGTGAGTGCAGAGTAGTGAGTGCAGAGTAGTGAGTGCAGAGTAGTGAGTAGTGAGTGCAGAGTAGTGAGTGCAGAGTAGTGAGTAGTGAGTGCAGAGTAGTGAGTGCAGAGTAGTGAGTAGTGAGTAGTGAGTGCAGAGTAGTGAGTGCAGAGTAGTGAGTGCAGAGTAGTGAGTGCAGAGTAGTGAGTAGTGAGTGCAGAGTAGTGAGTGCAGAGTAGTGAGTGCAGAGTAGTGAGTGCAGAGTAGTGAGTGCAGAGTAGTGAGTAGTGAGTGCAGAGTAGTGAGTGCAGAGTAGTGAGTGCAGAGTAGTGAGTGCAGAGTAGTGAGTGCAGAGTAGTGAGTGTAGTGAGTGCAGATTAGTGAGTAGTGAGTGCAGAGTAGTGAGTGCAGAGTAGTGAGTAGTGCGTGCAGAGTAGTGAGTGCAGAGTAGTGAGTAATGAGTGCAGAGTAGTGAGTTCACAGTAGTGAGTGCACAGTAGTGAGTGCAGAGTAGTGAGTGCAGAGTAGTGAGTAGTGAGTGCAGAGTAGTGAGTAGTGAGTGCAGAGTAGTGAGTAGTGAGTGCAGAGTAGTGAGTGCAGAGTAGTGAGTGCAGAGTAGTGAGTGTAGTGAGTGCAGAGTAGTGAGTAGTGAGTGGAGAGTAGTGAGTAGTGAGTGCAGAGTAGTGAGTGCAGAGTAGTGAGTGCAGAGTAGTGAGTGCAGAGTAGTGAGTAGTGAGTGCAGAGTAGTGAGTGCAGAGTAGTGAGTAGTGAGTGCAGAGTAGTGAGTGCAGAGTAGTGAGTGTAGTGAGTGCAGAGTAGTGAGTAGTGAGTGCAGAGTAGTGAGTAGTGAGTAGTGAGTGCAGAGTAGTGAGTAGTGAGTGCAGAGTAGTGAGTAGTGAGTGCAGAGTAGTGAGTAGTGAGTGCAGAGTAGTGAGTGCAGAGTAGTGAGTGCAGAGTAGTGAGTGCAGAGTAGTGAGTAGTGAGTACAGAGTAGTGAGTACAGAGTAGTGAGTACAGAGTAGTGAGCGCAGAGTAGTGAGTGCAGAGTAGTGAGTGCAGAGTAGTGAGTGCAGAGTAGTGAGTGCAGAGTAGTGAGTGCAGAGTAGTGAGTAGTGAGTGCAGAGTAGTGAGTGCAGAGTAGTGAGTGCAGAGTAGTGAGTAGTGAGTGCAGAGTAGTGAGTAGTGAGTGCAGAGTAGTGAGTAGTGAGTGCAGAGTAGTGAGTAGTGAGTGCAGAGTAGTGAGTAGTGAGTGCAGAGTAGTGAGTGCAGAGTAGTGAGTGCAGAGTAGTGAGTGCAGAGTAGTGAGTAGTGAGTGAAGAGTAGTGAGTGCAGAGTAGTGAGTGCAGAGTAGTGAGTGCAGAGTAGTGAGTAGTGAATGCAGAGTAGTGAGTGCAGAGTAGTGAGTGCAGAGTAGTGAGTGCAGAGTAGTGAGTAGTGAGTGCAGAGTAGTGAGTGCAGAGTAGTGAGTGCAGAGTAGTGAGTGCACAGTAGTGAGTAGTGAGTGCAGAGTAGTGAGTGCAGAGTAGTGAGTAGTGAGTGCAGAGTAGTGAGTAATGAGTAGTGAGTAGTGAGTGCAGAGTAGTGAGTGCAGAGTAGTGAGTGCAGAGTAATGAGTAGTGAGTGCAGAGTAGTGAGTGCAGAGTAGTGAGTAGTGAGTGCAGAGTAGTGAGTGCAGAGTAGTGAGTAGTGAGTGCAGAGTAGTGAGTAGTGAGTAGTGAGTAGTGAGTGCAGAGTAGTGAGTGCAGAGTAGTGAGTGCAGAGTAGTGAGTAGTGAGTAGTGAGTGCAGAGTAGTGAGTGCAGAGTAGTGAGTGCAGAGTAGTGAGTGCAGAGTAGTGAGTGCAGAGTAGTGAGTAGTGAGTGCAGAGTAGTGAGTGCAGAGTAGTGAGTGCAGAGTAGTGAGTGCAGAGTAGTGAGTGCAGAGTAGTGAGTGCAGAGTAGTGAGTGCAGAGTAGTGAGTGCAGAGTAGTGAGTAGTGAGTGCAGAGTAGTGAGTGCAGAGTAGTGAGTGCAGAGTAGTGAGTGCAGAGTAGTGAGTAGTGAGTGCAGAGTAGTGAGTGCAGAGTAGTGAGTAGTGAGTGCAGAGTAGTGAGTGCAGAGTAGTGAGTGTAGTGAGTGCAGATTAGTGAGTAGTGAGTGCAGAGTAGTGAGTGCAGAGTAGTGAGTAGTGAGTGCAGAGTAGTGAGTGCAGAGTAGTGAGTGCAGAGTAGTGAGTGCAGAGTAGTGAGTAGTGAGTAGTGAGTGCAGAGTAGTGAGTGCAGAGTAGTGAGTGCAGAGTAATGAGTGCAGAGTAGTGAGTGCAGAGTAGTGAGTGCAGAGTAGTGAGTAGTGAGTGCAGAGTAGTGAGTGCAGAGTAGTGAGTGCAGAGTAGTGAGTGCAGAGTAGTGAGTAGTGAGTGTAGAGTAGTGAGTGCAGAGTAGTGAGTAGTGAGTGCAGAGTAGTGAGTGCAGAGTAGTGAGTAGTGAGTGCAGAGTAGTGAGTGCAGAGTAGTGAGTGCAGAGTAGTGAGTGCAGAGTAGTTAGTAGTGAGTGCAGAGTAGTGAGTGCAGAGTAGTGAGTAGTGAGTGCAGAGTAGTGAGTGCAGAGTAGTGAGTAGTGAGTGCAGAGTAGTGAGTGCAGAGTAGTGAGTAGTGAGTAGTGAGTGCAGAGTAGTGAGTGCAGAGTAGTGAGTGCAGAGTAATGAGTGCAGAGTAGTGAGTGCAGAGTAGTGAGTGCAGAGTAGTGAGTGCAGAGTAGTGAGTAGTGAGTGCAGAGTAGTGAGTGCAGAGTAGTGAGTGCAGAGTAGTGAGTGCAGAGTAGTGAGTGCAGAGTAGTGAGTAGTGAGTGCAGAGTAGTGAGTGCAGAGTAGTGAGTGCAGAGTAATGAGTGCAGAGTAGTGAGTGCAGAGTAGTGAGTGCAGAGTAGTGAGTAGTGAGTGCAGAGTAGTGAGTGCAGAGTAGTGAGTGCAGAGTAGTGAGTGCAGAGTAGTGAGTGCAGAGTAGTGAGTGCAGAGTAGTGAGCAGTGAGTGCAGAGTAGTGAGTGCAGAGTAGTGACTAGTGAGTGCAGAGTAGTGAGTGCAGAGTAGTGAGTAGTGAGTGCAGAGTAGTGAGTGCAGAGTAGTGAGTGCAGAGTAGTGAGTGCAGAGTAGTGAGTGCAGAGTAGTGAGTGCAGAGTAGTGAGTGCACAGTAGTGAGTGCACAGTAGTGAGTGCAGAGTAGTGAGTGCAGAGTAGTGAGTAGTGAGTGCAGAGTAGTGAGTGCAGAGTAGTGAGTAGTGAGTAGTGAGTGCAGAGTAGTGAGTGCAGAGTAATGAGTGCAGAGTAATGAGTGCAGAGTAGTGAGTGCAGAGTAGTGAGTGCAGAGTAGTGAGTGCAGAGTAGTGAGTAGTGAGTGCAGAGTAGTGAGTGCAGAGTAGTGAGTGCAGAGTAGTGAGTAGTGAGTGCAGAGTAGTGAGTGCAGAGTAGTGAGTGCAGAGTAATGAGTGCAGAGTAGTGAGTGCAGAGTAGTGAGTGCAGAGTAGTGAGTAGTGAGTGCAGAGTAGTGAGTGCAGAGTAGTGAGTGCAGAGTAGTGAGTGCAGAGTAGTGAGTGCAGAGTAGTGAGTAGTGAGTGCAGAGTAGTGAGTGCAGAGTAGTGAGTAGTGAGTGCAGAGTAGTGAGTGCAGAGTAGTGAGTAGTGAGTGCAGAGTAGTGAGTGCAGAGTAGTGAGTGCAGAGTAGTGAGTGCAGAGTAGTGAGTGCAGAGTAGTGAGTAGTGAGTGCAGAGTAGTGAGTGCAGAGTAGTGAGTGCAGAGTAGTGAGTGCAGAGTAGTGAGTGCACAGTAGTGAGTGCAGAGTAGTGAGTGCAGAGTAGTGAGTGCAGAGTAGTGAGTAGTGAGTGCAGAGTAGTGAGTGCAGAGTAGTGAGTAGTGAGTAGTGAGTGCAGAGTAGTGAGTGCAGAGTAGTGAGTGCAGAGTAATGAGTGCAGAGTAGTGAGTGCAGAGTAGTGAGTGCAGAGTAGTGAGTGCAGAGTAGTGAGTAGTGAGTGCAGAGTAGTGAGTGCAGAGTAGTGAGTGCAGAGTAGTGAGTGCAGAGTAGTGAGTGCAGAGTAGTGAGTGCAGAGTAGTGAGTGCAGAGTAATGAGTGCAGAGTAGTGAGTGCAGAGTAGTGAGTGCAGAGTAGTGAGTAGTGAGTGCAGAGTAGTGAGTGCAGAGTAGTGAGTGCAGAGTAGTGAGTGCAGAGTAGTGAGTGCAGAGTAGTGAGTAGTGAGTGCAGAGTAGTGAGTGCAGAGTAGTGAGTAGTGAGTGCAGAGTAGTGAGTAGTGAGTGCAGAGTAGTGAGTGCAGAGTAGTGAGTGCAGAGTAGTGAGTGCAGAGTAGTGAGTAGTGAGTGCAGAGTAGTGAGTGCAGAGTAGTGAGTGCAGAGTAGTGAGTGCAGAGTAGTGAGTGCAAAGTAGTGAGTGCACAGTAGTGAGTGCACAGTAGTGAGTGCACAGTAGTGAGTAGTGAGTGCAGAGTAGTGAGTGCAGAGTAGTGAGTAGTGAGTGCAGAGTAGTGAGTGCAGAGTAGTGAGTAGTGAGTGCAGAGTAGTGAGTGCAGAGTAGTGAGTGCACAGTAGCGAGTAGTGAGTGCAGAGTAGTGAGTGCAGAGTAGTGAGTAGTGAGTGCAGAGTAGTGAGTAGTGAGTAGTGAGTAGTGAGTAGTGAGTGCAGAGTAGTGAGTGCAGAGTAGTGAGTGCAGAGTAGTGAGTAGTGAGTGCAGAGTAGTGAGTGCAGAGTAGTGAGTGTAGTGAGTGCAGATTAGTGAGTAGTGAGTGCAGAGTAGTGAGTGCAGAGTAGTGAGTAGTGAGTGCAGAGTAGTGAGTGCAGAGTAGTGAGTGCAGAGTAGTGAGTGCAGAGTAGTGAGTGCAGAGTAGTGAGTAGTGAGTGCAGAGTAGTGAGTGCAGAGTAGTGAGTGCAGAGTAATGAGTGCAGAGTAGTGAGTGCAGAGTAGTGAGTGCAGAGTAGTGAGTGCAGAGTAGTGAGTAGTGAGTGCAGAGTAGTGAGTGCAGAGTAGTGAGTGCAGAGTAATGAGTGCAGAGTAGTGAGTGCAGAGTAGTGAGTGCAGAGTAGTGAGTGCAGAGTAGTGAGTGCAGAGTAGTGAGTAGTGAGTGCAGAGTAGTGAGTGCAGAGTAGTGAGTGCAGAGTAGTGAGTGCAGAGTAGTGAGTAGTGAGTGCAGAGTAGTGAGTGCAGAGTAGTGAGTAGTGAGTGCAGAGTAGTGAGTGCAGAGTAGTGAGTAGTGAGTGCAGAGTAGTGAGTGCAGAGTAGTGAGTGCAGAGTAGTGAGTGCAGAGTAGTGAGTAGTGAGTGCAGAGTAGTGAGTGCAGAGTAGTGAGTGCAGAGTAGTGAGTGCAGAGTAGTGAGTAGTGAGTGCAGAGTAGTGAGTGCAGAGTAGTGAGTGCAGAGTAATGAGTGCAGAGTAGTGAGTGCAGAGTAGTGAGTGCAGAGTAGTGAGTAGTGAGTGCAGAGTAGTGAGTGCAGAGTAGTGAGTGCAGAGTAGTGAGTGCAGAGTAGTGAGTGCAGAGTAGTGAGTGCAGAGTAGTGAGTAGTGAGTGCAGAGTAGTGAGTGCAGAGTAGTGAGTAGTGAGTGCAGAGTAGTGAGTGCAGAGTAGTGAGTAGTGAGTGCAGAGTAGTGAGTGCAGAGTAGTGAGTGCAGAGTAGTGAGTGCAGAGTAGTGAGTGCAGAGTAGTGAGTGCAGAGTAGTGAGTAGTGAGTGCAGAGTAGTGAGTGCAGAGTAGTGAGTGCAGAGTAGTGAGTGCAGAGTAGTGAGTGCACAGTAGTGAGTGCAGAGTAGTGAGTGCAGAGTAGTGAGTGCAGAGTAGTGAGTAGTGAGTGCAGAGTAGTGAGTGCAGAGTAGTGAGTAGTGAGTAGTGAGTGCAGAGTAGTGAGTGCAGAGTAGTGAGTGCAGAGTAATGAGTGCAGAGTAGTGAGTGCAGAGTAGTGAGTGCAGAGTAGTGAGTAGTGAGTGCAGAGTAGTGAGTGCAGAGTAGTGAGTGCAGAGTAGTGAGTGCAGAGTAGTGAGTAGTGAGTGCAGAGTAGTGAGTGCAGAGTAGTGAGTGCAGAGTAATGAGTGCAGAGTAGTGAGTGCAGAGTAGTGAGTGCAGAGTAGTGAGTAGTGAGTGCAGAGTAGTGAGTGCAGAGTAGTGAGTGCAGAGTAGTGAGTGCAGAGTAGTGAGTGCAGAGTAGTGAGTAGTGAGTGCAGAGTAGTGAGTGCAGAGTAGTGAGTAGTGAGTGCAGAGTAGTGAGTGCAGAGTAGTGAGTAGTGAGTGCAGAGTAGTGAGTGCAGAGTAGTGAGTGCAGAGTAGTGAGTGCAGAGTAGTGAGTGCAGAGTAGTGAGTAGTGAGTGCAGAGTAGTGAGTGCAGAGTAGTGAGTGCAGAGTAGTGAGTGCAGAGTAGTGAGTGCAGAGTAGTGAGTGCACAGTAGTGAGTGCAGAGTAGTGAGTGCAGAGTAGTGAGTGCAGAGTAGTGAGTGCAGAGTAGTGAGTGCAGAGTAGTGAGTAGTGAGTGCAGAGTAGTGAGTGCAGAGTAGTGAGTAGTGAGTGCAGAGTAGTGAGTGCAGAGTAGTGAGTGCAGAGTAATGAGTGCAGAGTAGTGAGTGCAGAGTAGTGAGTGCAGACTAGTGAGTGCAGAGTAGTGAGTAGTGAGTGCAGAGTAGTGAGTGCAGAGTAGTGAGTGCAGAGTAGTGAGTGCAGAGTAGTGAGTGCAGAGTAGTGAGTAGTGAGTGCAGAGTAGTGAGTGCAGAGTAGTGAGTGCAGAGTAATGAGTACAGAGTAATGAGTGCAGAGTAGTGAGTGCAGAGTAGTGAGTGCAGAGTAGTGAGTAGTGAGTGCAGAGTAGTGAGTGCAGAGTAGTGAGTGCAGAGTAGTGAGTGCAGAGTAGTGAGTGCAGAGTAGTGAGTAGTGAGTGCAGAGTAGTGAGTGCAGAGTAGTGAGTAGTGAGTGCAGAGTAGTGAGTAGTGAGTGCAGAGTAGTGAGTGCAGAGTAGTGAGTGCAGAGTAGTGAGTGCAGAGTAGTGAGTAGTGAGTGCAGAGTAGTGAGTGCAGAGTAGTGAGTGCAGAGTAGTGAGTGCAAAGTAGTGAGTGCACAGTAGTGAGTGCACAGTAGTGAGTGCACAGTAGTGAGTAGTGAGTGCAGAGTAGTGAGTGCAGAGTAGTGAGTAGTGAGTGCAGAGTAGTGAGTGCAGAGTAGTGAGTAGTGAGTGCAGAGTAGTGAGTGCAGAGTAGTGAGTGCAGAGTAGTGAGTGCAGAGTAGTGAGTAGTGAGTGCAGAGTAGTGAGTAGTGAGTGCAGAGTAGTGAGTGCAGAGTAGTGAGTGCAGAGTAGTGAGTGCACAGTAGCGAGTAGTGAGTGCAGAGTAGTGAGTGCAGAGTAGTGAGTAGTGAGTGCAGAGTAGTGAGTAGTGAGTAGTGAGTAGTGAGTAGTGAGTAGTGAGAGCAGAGTAGTGAGTGCAGAGTAGTGAGTGCAGAGTAGTGAGTAGTGAGTGCAGAGTAGTGAGTGCAGAGTAGTGAGTGTAGTGAGTGCAGATTAGTGAGTAGTGAGTGCAGAGTAGTGAGTGCAGAGTAGTGAGTAGTGAGTGCAGAGTAGTGAGTGCAGAGTAGTGAGTGCAGAGTAGTGAGTGCAGAGTAGTGAGTAGTGAGTGCAGAGTAGTGAGTGCAGAGTAGTGAGTGCAGAGTAATGAGTGCAGAGTAGTGAGTGCAGAGTAGTGAGTGCAGAGTAGTGAGTGCAGAGTAGTGAGTAGTGAGTGCAGAGTAGTGAGTGCAGAGTAGTGAGTGCAGAGTAATGAGTGCAGAGTAGTGAGTGCAGAGTAGTGAGTGCAGAGTAGTGAGTGCAGAGTAGTGAGTGCAGAGTAGTGAGTAGTGAGTGCAGAGTAGTGAGTGCAGAGTAGTGAGTGCAGAGTAGTGAGTGCAGAGTAGTGAGTAGTGAGTGCAGAGTAGTGAGTGCAGAGTAGTGAGTAGTGAGTGCAGAGTAGTGAGTAGTGAGTGCAGAGTAGTGAGTGCAGAGTAGTGAGTGCAGAGTAGTGAGTGCAGAGTAGTGAGTAGTGAGTGCAGAGTAGTGAGTGCAGAGTAGTGAGTGCAGAGTAGTGAGTGCAGAGTAGTTAGTAGTGAGTGCAGAGTAGTGAGTGCAGAGTAGTGAGTAGTGAGTGCAGAGTAGTGAGTGCAGAGTAGTGAGTAGTGAGTGCAGAGTAGTGAGTGCAGAGTAGTGAGTGCAGAGTAGTGAGTGCAGAGTAGTGAGTAGTGAGTGCAGAGTAGTGAGTAGTGAGTGCAGAGTAGTGAGTGCAGAGTAGTGAGTGCAGAGTAGTGAGTAGTGAGTGCAGAGTAGTGAGTGCAGAGTAGTGAGTGCAGAGTAATGAGTGCAGAGTAGTGAGTGCAGAGTAGTGAGTGCAGAGTAGTGAGTAGTGAGTGCAGAGTAGTGAGTGCAGAGTAGTGAGTAGTGAGTGCAGAGTAGTGAGTGCAGAGTAGTGAGTAGTGAGTGCAGAGTAGTGAGTGCAGAGTAGTGAGTGCAGAGTAGTGAGTGCAGAGTAGTGAGTGCAGAGTAGTGAGTAGTGAGTGCAGAGTAGTGAGTGCAGAGTAGTGAGTGCAGAGTAGTGAGTGCAGAGTAGTGAGTGCAGAGTAGTGAGTGCACAGTAGTGAGTGCACAGTAGTGAGTGCACAGTAGTGAGTGCACAGTAGTGAGTAGTGAGTGCAGAGTAGTGAGTGCAGAGTAGTGAGTAGTGAGTGCAGAGTAGTGAGTAGTGAGTGCAGAGTAGTGAGTGCAGAGTAGTGAGTGCAGAGTAGTGAGTGCAGAGTAGTGAGTGCAGAGTAGTGAGTAGTGAG
Organism: Lissotriton helveticus; assembly: GCF_964261635.1. Lineage (NCBI taxonomy): Eukaryota > Metazoa > Chordata > Amphibia > Caudata > Salamandridae > Lissotriton > Lissotriton helveticus. Next base: position 300,189,131 of record NC_136059.1, read on the forward strand.
TGCAGAGTAGTGAGTAGTGAGTAGTGAGTGCAGAGTAGTGAGTGCAGAGTAGTGAGTGCAGAGTAGTGAGTGCAGAGTAGTGAGTGCAGAGTAGTGAGTGCAGAGTAGTGAGTGCAGAGTAGTGAGTAGTGAGTGCAGAGTAGTGAGTGCAGAGTAGTGAGTAGTGAGTAGTGAGTGCAGAGTAGTGAGTGCAGAGTAGTGAGTGCAGAGTAATGAGTGCAGAGTAGTGAGTGCAGAGTAGTGAGTGCAGAGTAGTGAGTGCAGAGTAGTGAGTAGTGAGTGCAGAGTAGTGAGTGCAGAGTAGTGAGTGCAGAGTAGTGAGTGCAGAGTAGTGAGTAGTGAGTGCAGAGTAGTGAGTGCAGAGTAGTGAGTGCAGAGTAATGAGTGCAGAGTAGTGAGTGCAGAGTAGTGAGTGCAGAGTAGTGAGTAGTGAGTGCAGAGTAGTGAGTGCAGAGTAGTGAGTGCAGAGTAGTGAGTGCAGAGTAGTGAGTGCAGAGTAGTGAGTGCAGAGTAGTGAGTAGTGAGTGCAGAGTAGTGAGTGCAGAGTAGTGAGTAGTGAGTGCAGAGTAGTGAGTAGTGAGTGCAGAGTAGTGAGTGCAGAGTAGTGAGTGCAGAGTAGTGAGTGCAGAGTAGTGAGTGCAGAGTAGTGAGTAGTGAGTGCAGAGTAGTGAGTGCAGAGTAGTGAGTGCAGAGTAGTGAGTGCAAAGTAGTGAGTGCACAGTAGTGAGTGCACAGTAGTGAGTGCACAGTAGTGAGTAGTGAGTGCAGAGTAGTGAGTGCAGAGTAGTGAGTAGTGAGTGCAGAGTAGTGAGTGCAGAGTAGTGAGTAGTGAGTGCAGAGTAGTGAGTGCAGAGTAGTGAGTGCAGAGTAGTGAGTGCAGAGTAGTGAGTAGTGAGTGCAGAGTAGTGAGTAGTGAGTGCAGAGTAGTGAGTGCAGAGTAGTGAGTGCAGAGTAGTGAGTGCAGAGTAGTGAGTGCACAGTAGCGAGTAGTGAGTGCAGAGTAGTGAGTGCAGAGTAGTGAGTAGTGAGTGCAGAGTAGTGAGTAGTGAGTAGTGAGTAGTGAGTAGTGAGAGCAGAGTAGTGAGTGCAGAGTAGTGAGTGCAGAGTAGTGAGTAGTGAGTGCAGAGTAGTGAGTGCAGAGTAGTGAGTGTAGTGAGTGCAGATTAGTGAGTAGTGAGTGCAGAGTAGTGAGTGCAGAGTAGTGAGTAGTGAGTGCAGAGTAGTGAGTGCAGAGTAGTGAGTGCAGAGTAGTGAGTGCAGAGTAGTGAGTAGTGAGTGCAGAGTAGTGAGTGCAGAGTAGTGAGTGCAGAGTAATGAGTGCAGAGTAGTGAGTGCAGAGTAGTGAGTAGTGAGTGCAGAGTAGTGAGTGCAGAGTAGTGAGTAGTGAGTGCAGAGTAGTGAGTGCAGAGTAGTGAGTGCAGAGTAATGAGTGCAGAGTAGTGAGTGCAGAGTAGTGAGTGCAGAGTAGTGAGTGCAGAGTAGTGAGTGCAGAGTAGTGAGTGCAGAGTAGTGAGTAGTGAGTGCAGAGTAGTGAGTGCAGAGAAGTGAGTGCAGAGTAGTGAGTGCAGAGTAGTGAGTAGTGAGTGCAGAGTAGTGAGTGCAGAGTAGTGAGTAGTGAGTGCAGAGTAGTGAGTAGTGAGTGCAGAGTAGTGAGTGCAGAGTAGTGAGTGCAGAGTAGTGAGTGCAGAGTAGTGAGTGCAGAGTAGTGAGTAGTGAGTGCAGAGTAGTGAGTGCAGAGTAGTGAGTGCAGAGTAGTGAGTGCAGAGTAGTTAGTAGTGAGTGCAGAGTAGTGAGTGCAGAGTAGTGAGTAGTGAGTGCAGAGTAGTGAGTGCAGAGTAGTGAGTGCAGAGTAGTGAGTGCAGAGTAGTGAGTGCAGAGTAGTGAGTGCAGAGTAGTGAGTAGTGAGTGCAGAGTAGTGAGTAGTGAGTGCAGAGTAGTGAGTGCAGAGTAGTGAGTGCAGAGTAGTGAGTGCAGAGTAGTGAGTAGTGAGTGCAGAGTAGTGAGTGCAGAGTAGTGAGTGCAGAGTAGTGAGTGCAGAGTAGTGAGTGCAGAGTAATGAGTGCAGAGTAGTGAGTGCAGAGTAGTGAGTAGTGAGTGCAGAGTAGTGAGTGCAGAGTAGTGAGTGCAGAGTAGTGAGTGCAGAGTAGTGAGTGCAGAGTAGTGAGTGCAGAGTAGTGAGTAGTGAGTGCAGAGTAGTGAGTGCAGAGTAGTGAGTAGTGAGTGCAGAGTAGTGAGTGCAGAGTAGTGAGTAGTGAGTGCAGAGTAGTGAGTGCAGAGTAGTGAGTGCAGAGTAGTGAGTGCAGAGTAGTGAGTGCAGAGTAGTGAGTAGTGAGTGCAGAGTAGTGAGTGCAGAGTAGTGAGTGCAGAGTAGTGAGTGCAGAGTAGTGAGTGCAGAGTAGTGAGTGCACAGTAGTGAGTGCACAGTAGTGAGTGCACAGTAGTGAGTAGTGAGTGCAGAGTAGTGAGTGCAGAGTAGTGAGTAGTGAGTGCAGAGTAGTGAGTAGTGAGTGCAGAGTAGTGAGTGCAGAGTAGTGAGTGCAGAGTAGTGAGTGCAGAGTAGTGAGTGCAGAGTAGTGAGTAGTGAGTGCAGAGTAGTGAGTAGTGAGTGCAGAGTAGTGAGTGCAGAGTAGTGAGTGCACAGTAGTGAGTGCACAGTAGCGAGTAGTGAGTGCAGAGTAGTGAGTGCAGAGTAGTGAGTAGTGAGTGCAGAGTAGTGAGTAGTGAGTAGTGAGTAGTGAGTAGTGAGTAGTGAGTAGTGAGTGCAGAGTAGTGAGTGCAGAGTAGTGAGTGCAGAGTAGTGAGTGTAGTGAGTGCAGAGTAGTGAGTAGTGAGTGGAGAGTAGTGAGTAGTGAGTGCAGAGTAGTGAGTGCAGAGTAGTGAGTGCAGAGTAGTGAGTGCAGAGTAGTGAGTAGTGAGTGCAGAGTAGTGAGTGCAGAGTAGTGAGTGTAGTGAGTGCAGAGTAGTGAGTAGTGAGTGCAGAGTAGTGAGTGCAGAGTAGTGAGTAGTGAGTGCAGAGTAGTGAGTAGTGAGTGCAGAGTAGTGAGTAGTGAGTGCAGAGTAGTGAGTGCAGAGTAGTGAGTGCAGAGTAGTGAGTAGTGAGTACAGAGTAGTGAGTACAGAGTAGTGAGCGCAGAGTAGTGAGTGCAGAGTAGTGAGTGCAGAGTAGTGAGTGCAGAGTAGTGAGTGCAGAGTAGTGAGTGCAGAGTAGTGGGTGCAGAGTAGTGAGTGCAGAGTAGTGAGTAGTGAGTGCAGAGTAGTGAGTGCAGAGTAGTGAGTGCAGAGTAGTGAGTAGTGAGTGCAGAGTAGTGAGTAGTGAGTGCAGAGTAGTGAGTAGTGAGTGCAGAGTAGTGAGTGCAGAGTAGTGAGTGCAGAGTAGTGAGTGCAGAGTAGTGAGTAGTGAGTGAAGAGTAGTGAGTGCAGAGTAGTGAGTGCAGAGTGGTGAGTGCAGAGTAGTGAGTAGTGAATGCAGAGTAGTGAGTGCAGAGTAGTGAGTGCAGAGTAGTGAGTGCAGAGTAGTGAGTAGTGAGTGCAGAGTAGTGAGTGCAGAGTAGTGAGTGCAGAGTAGTGAGTGCAGAGTAGTGAGTGCACAGTAGTGAGTGCACAGTAGTGAGTAGTGAGTGCAGAGTAGTGAGTGCAGAGTAGTGAGTAGTGAGTGCAGAGTAGTGAGTAATGAGTAGTGAGTAATGAGTAGTGAGTAGTGAGTGCAGAGTAGTGAGTGCAGAGTAATGAGTAGTGAGTGCAGAGTAGTGAATGCAGAGTAGTGAGTGCAGAGTAGTGAGTAGTGAGTGCAGAGTAGTGAGTGCAGAGTAGTGAGTAGTGAGTGCAGAGTAGTGAGTGCAGAGTAGTGAGTGCAGAGTAGTGAGTAGTGAGTACAGAGTAGTGAGTACAGAGTAGTGAGCGCAGAGTAGTGAGTGCAGAGTAGTGAGTGCAGAGTAGTGAGTGCAGAGTAGTGAGTAGTGAGTAGTGAGTGCAGAGTAGTGAGTGCAGAGTAGTGAATGAAGAGTAGTGAGTGCAGAGTAGTGAGTAGTGAGTGCAGAGTAGTGAGTGCAGAGTAGTGAGTGGTGAGTGCAGAGTAGTGAGTGCAGAGTAGTGAGTGCAGAGTAGTGAGTAGTGAGTACAGAGTAGTGAGTACAGAGTAGTGAGCGCAGAGTAGTGAGTGCAGAGTAGTGAGTGCAGAGTAGTGAGTGCAGAGTAGTGAGTGCAGAGTAGTGAGTAGTGAGTAGTGAGTGCAGAGTAGTGAGTGCAGAGTAGTGAATGAAGAGTAGTGAGTGCAGAGTAGTGAGTAGTGAGTGCAGAGTAGTGAGTGCAGAGTAGTGAGTGGTGAGTGCAGAGTAGTGAGTGCAGAGTAGTGAGTGCAGAGTAGTGAGTGCAGAGTAGTGAGTAGTGAGTAGTGAGTGCAGAGTAGTGAGTGCAGAGTAGTGAGTGCAGAGTAGTGAGTGCAGAGTAGTGAGTGCAGAGTAGTGAGTGCAGAGTAGTGAGTGCAGAGTAGTGAGTGCAGAGTAGTGAGTGCAGAGTAGTGAGTGCAGAGTAGTGAGTGTAGTGAGTGCAGAGTAGTGAGTGCAGAGTAGTGAGTAGTGAGTGCAGAGTAGTGAGTGCAGAGTAGTGAGTGCAGAGTAGTGAGTGCAGAGTAGTGAGTAGTGAGTGCAGAGTAGTGCGTGCAGAGTAGTGAGTGCAGAGTAGTGAGTAATGAGTGCAGAGTAGTGAGTTCACAGTAGTGAGTGCACAGTAGTGAGTGCAGAGTAGTGAGTGCAGAGTAGTGAGTGCAGAGTAGTGAGTAGTGAGTGCAGAGTAGTGAGTAGTGAGTGCAGAGTAGTGAGTAGTGAGTGCAGAGTAGTGAGTAGTGAGTGCAGAGTAGTGAGTGCAGAGTAGTGAGTGCAGAGTAGTGAGTAGTGAGTGCAGAGTAGTGAGTAGTAAATGCAGAGTAGTGAGTAGTGAGTGCAGAGTAGTGAGTAGTGAGTGCAGAGTAGTGAGTAGTGAGTGCAGAGTAGTGAGTGCAGAGTAGTGAGTGCAGAGTAGTGAGTGCAGAGTAGTGAGTAGTGAGTGAAGAGTAGTGAGTGCAGAGTAGTGAGTGCAGAGTAGTGAGTGCAGAGTAGTGAGTAGTGAATGCAGAGTAGTGAGTGCAGAGTAGTGAGTGCAGAGTAGTGAGTGCAGAGTAGTGAGTAGTGAGTGCAGAGTAGTGAGTGCAGAGTAGTGAGTGCAGAGTAGTGAGTGCACAGTAGTGAGTGCACAGTAGTGAGTGCACAGTAGTGAGTGCACAGTAGTGAGTAGTGAGTGCAGAGTAGTGAGTGCAGAGTAGTGAGTAGTGAGTGCAGAGTAGTGAGTAATGAGTAGTGAGTAATGAGTAGTGAGTAGTGAGTGCAGAGTAGTGAGTGCAGAGTAGTGAGTGCAGAGTAATGAGTAGTGAGTGCAGAGTAGTGAATGCAGAGTAGTGAGTGCAGAGTAGTGAGTAGTGAGTGCAGAGTAGTGAGTGCAGAGTAGTGAGTAGTGAGTGCAGAGTAGTGAGTAGTGAGTAGTGAGTGCAGAGTAGTGAGTGCAGAGTAGTGAGTGCAGAGTAGTGAGTAGTGAGTAGTGAGTGCAGAGTAGTGAGTAGTGAGTGCAGAGTAGTGAGTGCAGAGTAGTGAGTAGTGAGTAGTGAGTGCAGAGTAGTGAGTGCAGAGTAGTGAGTGCAGAGTAATGAGTGCAGAGTAGTGAGTAGTGAGTGCAGAGTAGTGAGTAGTGAGTGCAGAGTAGTGAGTGCAGAGTAGTGAGTGCAGAGTAGTGAGTGCAGAGTAGTGAGTAGTGAGTGCAGAGTAGTGAGTGCAGAGTAGTGAGTGCAGAGTAGTGAGTAGTGAGTAGTGAGTGCAGAGTAGTGAGTGCAGAGTAGTGAGTGGTGAGTGCAGAGTAGTGAGTGCAGAGTAGTGAGTGCAGAGTAGTGAGTAGTGAGTAGTGAGTAGTGAGTGCAGAGTAGTGAGTGCAGAGTAGTGAGTGCAGAGTAGTGAGTGCAGAGAAGTGAGTAGTGAGTGCAGAGTAGTGAGTGCAGAGTAGTGAGTGCAGAGTAGTGAGTGCAGAGTAGTGAGTGCAGAGTAGTGAGTAGTGAGTGCAGAGTGGTGAGTGCAGAGTAGTGAGTGCAGAGTAGTGAGTGCAGAGTAGTGAGTGCAGAGTAGTGAGTGTAGTGAGTGCAGATTAGTGAGTAGTGAGTGCAGAGTAGTGAGTGCAGAGTAGTGAGTAGTGCGTGCAGAGTAGTGAGTGCAGAGTAGTGAGTAATGAGTGCAGAGTAGTGAGTTCACAGTAGTGAGTGCAGAGTAGTGAGTGCAGAGTAGTGAGTGCAGAGTAGTGAGTAGTGAGTGCAGAGTAGTGAGTAGTGAGTGCAGAGTAGTGAGTAGTGAGTGCAGAGTAGTGAGTGCAGAGTAGTGAGTGCAGAGTAGTGAGTGCAGAGTAGTGAGTGTAGTGAGTGCAGAGTAGTGAGTAGTGAGTGGAGAGTAGTGAGTAGTGAGTGCAGAGTAGTGAGTGCAGAGTAGTGAGTGCAGAGTAGTGAGTAGTGAGTGCAGAGTAGTGAGTGCAGAGTAGTGAGTAGTGAGTGCAGAGTAGTGAGTGCAGAGTAGTGAGTGTAGTGAGTGCAGAGTAGTGAGTAGTGAGTGCAGAGTAGTGAGTAGTGAGTAGTGAGTGCAGAGTAGTGAGTAGTGAGTGCAGAGTAGTGAGTAGTGAGTGCAGAGTAGTGAGTGCAGAGTAGTGAGTGCAGAGTAGTGAGTAGTGAGTACAGAGTAGTGAGTACAGAGTAGTGAGCGCAGAGTAGTGAGTGCAGAGTAGTGAGTGCAGAGTAGTGAGTGCAGAGTAGTGAGTGCAGAGTAGTGAGTGCAGAGTAGTGAGTGCAGAGTAGTGAGTGCAGAGTAGTGAGTGCAGAGTAGTGAGTAGTGAGTGCAGAGTAGTGAGTGCAGAGTAGTGAGTAGTGAGTGCAGAGTAGTGAGTAGTGAGTGCAGAGTAGTGAGTAGTGAGTGCAGAGTAGTGAGTAGTGAGTGCAGAGTAGTGAGTAGTGAGTGCAGAGTAGTGAGTGCAGAGTAGTGAGTGCAGAGTAGTGAGTGCAGAGTAGTGAGTAGTGAGTGAAGAGTAGTGAGTGCAGAGTAGTGAGTGCAGAGTAGTGAGTGCAGAGTAGTGAGTAGTGAATGCAGAGTAGTGAGTGCAGAGTAGTGAGTGCAGAGTAGTGAGTGCAGAGTAGTGAGTAGTGAGTGCAGAGTAGTGAGTGCAGAGTAGTGAGTGCAGAGTAGTGAGTGCACAGTAGTGAGTAGTGAGTGCAGAGTAGTGAGTGCAGAGTAGTGAGTAGTGAGTGCAGAGTAGTGAGTAATGAGTAGTGAGTAGTGAGTGCAGAGTAGTGAGTGCAGAGTAGTGAGTGCAGAGTAATGAGTAGTGAGTGCAGAGTAGTGAGTGCAGAGTAGTGAGTAGTGAGTGCAGAGTAGTGAGTGCAGAGTAGTGAGTAGTGAGTGCAGAGTAGTGAGTAGTGAGTGCAGAGTAGTGAGTGCAGAGTAGTGAGTGCAGAGTAGTGAGTAGTGAGTAGTGAGTGCAGAGTAGTGAGTGCAGAGTAGTGAGTGCAGAGTAGTGAGTGCAGAGTAGTGAGTAGTGAGTGCAGAGTAGTGAGTGCAGAGTAGTGAGTAGTGAGTAGTGAGTAGTGAGTAGTGAGTGCAGAGTAGTGAGTGCAGAGTAGTGAGTGCAGAGTAGTGAGTGCAGAGTAGTGAGTAGTGAGTGCAGAGTAGTGAGTGCAGAGTAGTGAGTGCAGAGTAGTGAGTGCAGAGTAGTGAGTGCAGAGTAGTGAGTGCAGAGTAGTGAGTAGTGAGTGCAGAGTAGTGAGTGCAGAGTAGTGAGTAGTGAGTGCAGAGTAGTGAGTGCAGAGTAGTGAGTGTAGTGAGTGCAGATTAGTGAGTAGTGAGTGCAGAGTAGTGAGTGCAGAGTAGTGAGTAGTGAGTACAGAGTAGTGAGTGCAGAGTAGTGAGTGCAGAGTAGTGAGTGCAGAGTAGTGAGTAGTGAGTGCAGAGTAGTGAGTGCAGAGTAGTGAGTGCAGAGTAATGAGTGCAGAGTAGTGAGTGCAGAGTAGTGAGTGCAGAGTAGTGAGTAGTGAGTGCAGAGTAGTGAGTGCAGAGTAGTGAGTGCAGAGTAGTGAGTAGTGAGTGCAGAGTAGTGAGTGCAGAGTAGTGAGTAGTGAGTGCAGAGTAGTGAGTGCAGAGTAGTGAGTAGTGAGTGCAGAGTAGTGAGTGCAGAGTAGTGAGTGCAGAGTAGTGAGTGCAGAGTAGTGAGTAGTGAGTGCAGAGTAGTGAGTGCAGAGTAGTGAGTGCAGAGTAGTGAGTGCAGAGTAGTTAGTAGTGAGTGCAGAGTAGTGAGTGCAGAGTAGTGAGTAGTGAGTGCAGAGTAGTGAGTGCAGAGTAGTGAGTAGTGAGTGCAGAGTAGTGAGTGCAGAGTAGTGAGTGCAGAGTAGTGAGTGCAGAGTAGTGAGTGCAGAGTAGTGAGTAGTGAAAGCAGAGTAGTGAGTGCAGAGTAGTGAGTGCACAGTAGTGAGTAGTGAGTGCAGAGTAGTGAGTGCAGAGTAGTGAGTAGTGAGTAGTGAGTGCAGAGTAGTGAGTGCAGAGTAGTGAGTGCAGAGTAATGAGTGCAGAGTAGTGAGTGCAGAGTAGTGAGTGCAGAGTAGTGAGTGCAGAGTAGTGAGTAGTGAGTGCAGAGTAGTGAGTGCAGAGTAGTGAGTGCAGAGTAGTGAGTGCGGAGTAGTGAGTAGTGAGTGCAGAGTAGTGAGTGCAGAGTAGTGAGTGCAGAGTAATGAGTGCAGAGTAGTGAGTGCAGAGTAGTGAGTGCAGAGTAGTGAGTGCAGAGTAGTGAGTGCAGAGTAGTGAGTGCAGAGTAGTGAGTGCAGAGTAGTGAGTGCAGAGTAGTGAGTGGAGAGTAGTGAGTAGTGAGTGCAGAGTAGTGAGTGCAGAGTAGTGAGTAGTGAGTGCAGAGTAGTGAGTGCAGAGTAGTGAGTGCAGAGTAGTGAGTGCAGAGTAGTGAGTGCAGAGTAGTGAGTAGTGAGTGCAGAGTAGTGAGTGCAGAGTAGTGAGTGCAGAGTAGTGAGTGCAGAGTAGTGAGTGCAGAGTAGTGAGTGCACAGTAGTGAGTGCACAGTAGTGAGTAGTGAGTGCAGAGTAGTGAGTGCAGAGTAGTGAGTAGTGAGTGCAGAGTAGTGAGTGCAGAGTAGTGAGTAGTGAGTGCAGAGTAGTGAGTGCAGAGTAGTGAGTGCAGAGTAGTGAGTGCAGAGTAGTGAGTAGTGAGTGCAGAGTAGTGAGTAGTGAGTGCAGAGTAGTGAGTGCAGAGTAGTGAGTGCAGAGTAGTGAGTGCACAGTAGCGAGTAGTGAGTGCAGAGTAGTGAGTGCAGAGTAGTGAGTAGTGAGTGCAGAGTAGTGAGTAGTGAGTAGTGAGTAGTGAGTGCAGAGTAGTGAGTGCAGAGTAGTGAGTGCAGAGTAGTGAGTGCAGAGTAGTGAGTAGTGAGTGCAGAGTAGTGAGTGCAGAGTAGTGAGTGTAGTGAGTGCAGATTAGTGAGTAGTGAGTGCAGAGTAGTGAGTGCAGAGTAGTGAGTAGTGAGTGCAGAGTAGTGAGTGCAGAGTAGTGAGTAGTGAGTGCAGAGCAGTGAGTGCAGAGTAGTGAGTGCAGAGTAATGAGTGCAGAGTAGTGAGTGCAGAGTAGTGAGTGCAGAGTAGTGAGTGCAGAGTAGTGAGTAGTGAGTGCAGAGTAGTGAGTGCAGAGTAGTGAGTGCAGAGTAGTGAGTGCAGAGTAGTGAGTAGTGAGTGCAGAGTAGTGAGTGCAGAGTAGTGAGTAGTGAGTGCAGAGTAGTGAGTGCAGAGTAGTGAGTGCAGAGTAGTGAGTGCAGAGTAGTGAGTGCAGAGTAGTGAGTGCAGAGTAGTGAGTAGTGAGTGCAGAGTAGTGAGTGCAGAGTAGTGAGTGCAGAGTAGTGAGTGCAGAGTAGTTAGTAGTGAGTGCAGAGTAGTGAGTGCAGAGTAGTGAGTAGTGAGTGCAGAGTAGTGAGTGCAGAGTAGTGAGTAGTGAGTGCAGAGTAGTGAGTGCAGCGTAGTGAGTGCAGAGTAGTGAGTGCAGAGTAGTGAGTAGTGAGTGCAGAGTAGTGAGTAGTGAGTGCAGAGTAGTGAGTGCAGAGTAGTGAGTGCAGAGTAGTAAGTGCAGAGTAGTGAGTAGTGAGTGCAGAGTAGTGAGTGCAGAGTAGTGAGTGCAGAGTAATGAGTGCAGAGTAGTGAGTGCAGAGTAGTGAGTGCAGAGTAGTGAGTAGTGAGTGCAGAGTAGTGAGTGCAGAGTAGTGAGTGCAGAGTAGTGAGTGCAGAGTAGTGAGTGCAGAGTAGTGAGTGCAGAGTAGTGAGTAGTGAGTGCAGAGTAGTGAGTGCAGAGTAGTGAGTAGTGAGTGCAGAGTAGTGAGTGCAGAGTAGTGAGTAGTGAGTGCAGAGTAGTGAGTGCAGAGTAGTGAGTGCAGAGTAGTGAGTAGTGAGTGCAGAGTAGTGAGTGCAGAGTAGTGAGTGCAGAGTAGTGAGTGCAGAGTAGTGAGTGCAGAGTAGTGAGTGCAGAGTAGTGAGTGCAGAGTAGTGAGTGCAGAGTAGTGAGTGCACAGTAGTGAGTGCACAGTAGTGAGTGCACAGTAGTGAGTAGTGAGTGCAGAGTAGTGAGTGCAGAGTAGTGAGTGCAGAGTAGTGAGTGCAGAGTAGTGAGTGCAGAGTAGTGAGTAGTGAGTGCAGAGTAGTGAGTAGTGAGTGCAGAGTAGTGAGTGCAGAGTAGTGAGTGCAGAGTAGTGAGTGCACAGTAGCGAGTAGTGAGTGCAGAGTAGTGAGTGCAGAGTAGTGAGTAGTGAGTGCAGAGTAGTGAGTAGTGAGTAGTGAGTAGTGAGTAGTGAGTGCAGAGTAGTGAGTGCAGAGTAGTGAGTGCAGAGTAGTGAGTGCAGAGTAGTGAGTGCAGAGCAGTGAGTGTAGGGAGTGCAGATTAGTGAGTAGTGAGTGCAGAGTAGTGAGTGCAGAGTAGTGAGTAGTGAGTGCAGAGTAGTGAGTGCAGAGTAGTGAGTGCAGAGTAGTGAGTGCAGAGTAGTGAGTAGTGAGTGCAGAGTAGTGAGTGCAGAGTAGTGAGTGCAGAGTAATGAGTGCAGAGTAGTGAGTGCAGAGTAGTGAGTGCAGAGTAGTGAGTAGTGAGTGCAGAGTAGTGAGTGCAGAGTAGTGAGTGCAGAGTAGTGAGTGCAGAGTAGTGAGTAGTGAGTGCAGAGTAGTGAGTGCAGAGTAGTGAGTGCAGAGTAGTGAGTGCAGAGTAGTGAGTAGTGAGTGCAGAGTAGTGAGTGCAGAGTAGTGAGTGCAGAGTAGTGAGTGCAGAGTAGTGAGTAGTGAGTGCAGAGTAGTGAGTGCAGAGTAGTGAGTGCAGAGTAGTGAGTGCAGAGTAGTTAGTAGTGAGTGCAGAGTAGTGAGTGCAGAGTAGTGAGTAGTGAGTGCAGAGTAGTGAGTGCAGAGTAGTGAGTAGTGAGTGCAGAGTAGTGAGTGCAGAGTAGTGAGTGCAGAGTAGTGAGTGCAGAGTAGTGAGTAGTGAGTGCAGAGTAGTGAGTAGTGAGTGCAGAGTAGTGAGTGCAGAGTAGTGAGTGCACAGTAGTGAGTAGTGAGTGCAGAGTAGTGAGTGCAGAGTAGTGAGTAGTGAGCAGTGAGTGCAGAGTAGTGAGTGCAGAGTAGTGAGTGCAGAGTAGTGAGTGCAGAGTAGTGAGTGCAGAGTAGTGAGTGCAGAGTAGTGAGTGCAGAGTAGTGAGTAGTGAGTGCAGAGTAGTGAGTGCAGAGTAGTGAGTGCAGAGTAATGAGTGCAGAGTAGTGAGTGCAGAGTTGTGAGTGCAGAGTAGTGAGTAGTGAGTGCAGAGTAGTGAGTGCAGAGTAGTGAGTGCAGAGTAGTGAGTGCAGAGTAGTGAGTACAGAGTAGTGAGTAGTGAGTGCAGAGTAGTGAGTGCAGAGTAGTGAGTAGTGAGTGCAGAGTAGTGAGTGCAGAGTAGTGAGTAGTGAGTGCAGAGTAGTGAGTGCAGAGTAGTGAGTAGTGAGTGCAGAGTAGTGAGTGCAGAGTAGTGAGTGCAGAGTCGTGAGTGCAGAGTAGTGAGTGCAGAGTAGTGAGTGCAGAGTAGTGAGTAGTGAGTGCAGAGTAGTGAGTGCAGAGTAGTGAGTGCAGAGTAGTGAGTAGTGAGTGCAGAGTAGTGAGTAGTGAGTGCAGAGTAGTGAGTGCAGAGTAGTGAGTGTAGTGAGTGCAGAGTAGTGAGTGCAGAGTAGTGAGTAGTGAGTGCAGAGTAGTGAGTAGTGAGTGCAGAGTAGTGAGTAGTGAGTAGTGAATGCAGAGTAGTGAGTAGTGAGTGCAGAGTAGTGAGTAGTGAGTGCAGAGTAGTGAGTAGTGAGTGCAGAGTAGTGAGTGCAGAGTAGTGAGTAGTGAGTACAGAGTAGTGAGCGCAGAGTAGTGAGTGCAGAGTAGTGAGTGCAGAGTAGTGAGTGCAGAGTAGTGAGTGCAGAGCAGTGAGTGCAGAGTAGTGAGTTGTGAGTGCAGAGTACTGAGTGCAGAGTAGTGAGTGCAGAGTAGTGAGTGCAGAGTAGTGAGTAGTGAGTGCAGAGTAGTGAGTGCAGAGTAGTGAGTAGTGAGTGCAGAGTAGTGAGTAGTGAGTGCAGAGTAGTGAGTAGTGAGTGCAGAGTAGTGAGTGCAGAGTAGTGAGTGCAGAGTAGTGAGTAGTGAGTGCAGAGTAGTGAGTGCAGAGTAGTGAGTGCAGAGTAGTGAGTAGTGAGTGCAGAGTAGTGAGTGCAGAGTAGTGAGTAGTGAGTGCAGAGTAGTGAGTGCAGAGTAGTGAGTGCAGAGTAGTGAGTGCAGAGTAGTGAGTAGTGAGTGCAGAGTAGTGAGTGCAGAGTAGTGAGTAGTGAGTGCAGAGTAGTGAGTAGTGAGTGCAGAGTAGTGAGTGCAGAGTAGTGAGTAATGAGTGCAGAGTAGTGGGTGCACAGTAGTGAGTGCACAGTAGTGAGTAGTGAGTGCAGAGTAGTGAGTGCAGAGTAGTGAGTGCAGAGTAGTGAGTGCAGAGTAGTGAGTGCAGAGTAGTGAGTGCAGAGTAGTGAGTGCAGAGTAGTGAGTGCAGAGTAGTGAGTGCAGAGTAGTGAGTAGTGAGTGCAGAGTAGTGAGTGCAGAGTAGTGAGTGCAGAGTAGTGAGTAGTGAGTGCAGAGTAGTGAGTAGTGAGTGCAGAGTAGTGAGTGCAGAGTAGTGAGTAATGAGTGCAGAGTAGTGGGTGCACAGTAGTGAGTGCACTGTAGTGAGTAGTGAGTGCAGAGTAGTGAGTGCAGAGTAGTGAGTAGTGAGTGCAGAGTAGTGAGTGCAGAGTAGTGAGTAGTGAGTAGTGAGTGCAGAGTAGTGAGTAGTGAGTGCAGAGTAGTGAGCAGTGAGTGCAGAGTAGTGAGTAGTGAGTGCAGAGTAGTGAGTGCAGAGTAGTGAGTGCAGAGTAGTGAGTGTAGTGAGTGCAGAGTAGTGAGTGCAGAGTAGTGAGTGTAGTGAGTAGTGAGTGCAGAGTAGTGAGTAGTGAGTGGAGAGTAGTGAGTAGTGAGTGCAGAGTAGTGAGTGCAGAGTAGTGAGTGCAGAGTAGTGAGTAGTGGGTGCAGAGTAGTGAGTAGTGAGTGCAGAGTAGTGAGTAGGGAGTGCAGAGTAGTGAGTAGTGAGTGCAGAGTAGTGAATAGTGAATGCAGAGTAGTGAGTGCAGAGTAGTGAGTAGTGAGTGCAGAGTAGTGAGTGCAGAGTAGTGAGTAGTGAGTGCAGAGTAGTGAGTGCAGAGTAGTGAGTACAGAGTAGTGAGTAGTGAGTGCAGAGTAGTGAGTGCAGAGTAGTGAGTAGTGAGTGCAGAGTAGTGAGTGCAGAGTAGTGAGTAGTGAGTGCAGAGTAGTGAGTGCAGAGTAGTGAGTAGTGAGTGCAGAGTAGTGAGTGCAGAGTAGTGAGTGCAGAGTCGTGAGTGCAGAGTAGTGAGTGCAGAGTAGTGAGTGCAGAGTAGTGAGTAGTGAGTGCAGAGTAGTGAGTGCAGAGTAGTGAGTGCAGAGTAGTGAGTAGTGAGTGCAGAGTAGTGAGTAGTGAGTGCAGAGTAGTGAGTGCAGAGTAGTGAGTGTAGTGAGTGCAGAGTAGTGAGTGCAGAGTAGTGAGTAGTGAGTGCAGAGTAGTGAGTAGTGAGTGCAGAGTAGTGAGTAGTGAGTAGTGAATGCAGAGTAGTGAGTAGTGAGTGCAGAGTAGTGAGTAGTGAGTGCAGAGTAGTGAGTAGTGAGTGCAGAGTAGTGAGTGCAGAGTAGTGAGTAGTGAGTACAGAGTAGTGAGCGCAGAGTAGTGAGTGCAGAGTAGTGAGTGCAGAGTAGTGAGTGCAGAGTAGTGAGTGCAGAGCAGTGAGTGCAGAGTAGTGAGTTGTGAGTGCAGAGTACTGAGTGCAGAGTAGTGAGTGCAGAGTAGTGAGTGCAGAGTAGTGAGTAGTGAGTGCAGAGTAGTGAGTGCAGAGTAGTGAGTAGTGAGTGCAGAGTAGTGAGTAGTGAGTGCAGAGTAGTGAGTAGTGAGTGCAGAGTAGTGAGTGCAGAGTAGTGAGTGCAGAGTAGTGAGTAGTGAGTGCAGAGTAGTGAGTGCAGAGTAGTGAGTGCAGAGTAGTGAGTAGTGAGTGCAGAGTAGTGAGTGCAGAGTAGTGAGTAGTGAGTGCAGAGTAGTGAGTGCAGAGTAGTGAGTGCAGAGTAGTGAGTGCAGAGTAGTGAGTAGTGAGTGCAGAGTAGTGAGTGCAGAGTAGTGAGTAGTGAGTGCAGAGTAGTGAGTAGTGAGTGCAGAGTAGTGAGTGCAGAGTAGTGAGTAATGAGTGCAGAGTAGTGGGTGCACAGTAGTGAGTGCACAGTAGTGAGTAGTGAGTGCAGAGTAGTGAGTGCAGAGTAGTGAGTGCAGAGTAGTGAGTGCAGAGTAGTGAGTGCAGAGTAGTGAGTGCAGAGTAGTGAGTGCAGAGTAGTGAGTGCAGAGTAGTGAGTGCAGAGTAGTGAGTAGTGAGTGCAGAGTAGTGAGTGCAGAGTAGTGAGTGCAGAGTAGTGAGTAGTGAGTGCAGAGTAGTGAGTAGTGAGTGCAGAGTAGTGAGTGCAGAGTAGTGAGTAATGAGTGCAGAGTAGTGGGTGCACAGTAGTGAGTGCACTGTAGTGAGTAGTGAGTGCAGAGTAGTGAGTGCAGAGTAGTGAGTAGTGAGTGCAGAGTAGTGAGTGCAGAGTAGTGAGTAGTGAGTAGTGAGTGCAGAGTAGTGAGTAGTGAGTGCAGAGTAGTGAGCAGTGAGTGCAGAGTAGTGAGTAGTGAGTGCAGAGTAGTGAGTGCAGAGTAGTGAGTGCAGAGTAGTGAGTGTAGTGAGTGCAGAGTAGTGAGTGCAGAGTAGTGAGTGTAGTGAGTAGTGAGTGCAGAGTAGTGAGTAGTGAGTGGAGAGTAGTGAGTAGTGAGTGCAGAGTAGTGAGTGCAGAGTAGTGAGTGCAGAGTAGTGAGTAGTGGGTGCAGAGTAGTGAGTAGTGAGTGCAGAGTAGTGAGTAGGGAGTGCAGAGTAGTGAGTAGTGAGTGCAGAGTAGTGAATAGTGAATGCAGAGTAGTGAGTGCAGAGTAGTGAGTGCAGAGTAGTGAGTAGTGAATGCAGAGTAGTGGGTGCAGAGTAGTGAGTGCAGAGTAGTGAGTTGTGAGTGTAGTGAGTGCAGAGTAGTGAATAGTGAGTGCAGAGTAGTGAGTAGTGAGTGCAGAGTAGTGAGTAGTGAGTGCAGAGTAGTGAGTAGTGAGTGCAGAGTAGTAAGTGCAGAGTAGTGAGTAGTGAGTAGAGTGCAGAGTAGTGAGTGCAGAGTAGTGAGTAGTGAGTACAGAGTAGTGAGCGCAGAGTAGTGAGTGCAGAGTAGTGAGTGCAGAGTAGTGAGTGCAGAGTAGTGAGTGCAGAGTAGTGAGTAGTGAGTGCAGAGTAGTGAGTGCAGAGTAGTGAGTGCAGAGTAGTGAGTGCAGAGTAGTGAGTGCAGAGTAGTGAGTGCAGAGTAGTGAGTGCAGAGTAGTGAGTGCAGAGTAGTGAGTAGTGAGTGCAGAGTAGTGAGTAGTGAGTGCAGAGTAGTGAGTAGTGAGTGCAGAGTAGTGAGTGCAGAGTAGTGAGTGCAGAGTAGTGAGTAGTGAGTGCAGAGTAGTGAGTAGTGAGTGCTGAGTAGTGAGTGCAGAGTAGTGAGTGTAGTGAGTAGTGAGTGCAGAGTAGTGAGTGCAGAGTAGTGAGTAGTGAGTGGAGAGTAGTGAGTAGTGAGTGCAGAGTAGTGAGTGCAGAGTAGTGAGTGCAGAGTAGTGAGTAGTGGGTGCAGAGTAGTGAGTAGTGAGTGCAGAGTAGTGAGTAGGGAGTGCAGAGTAGTGAGTAGTGAGTGCAGAGTAGTGAATAGTGAATGCAGAGTAGTGAGTGCAGAGTAGTGAGTGCAGAGTAGTGAGTGAGTGCAGAGTAGTGAGTGCAGAGTAGTGAGCGCAGAGTAGTGAGTAGTGAGTGCAGAGTAGTGAGTGCAGAGTAGTGAGTGCAGAGTAGTGAGTCGTGAGTGCAGAGTAGTGAGTAGTGAGTGCAGAGTAGTGAGTAGTGAATGCAGAGTAGTGAGTAGTGAGTGCAGAGTAGTGAGTGCAGAGTAGTGAGCGCAGAGTAGTGAGTAGTGAGTGCAGAGTAGTGAGTGCAGAGTAGTGAGTGCAGAGTAGTGAGTAGTGAGTGCAGAGTAGTGAGTAGTGAGTGCAGAGTAGTGAGTGCAGAGTAGTGAGTGTAGTGAGTGCAGAGTAGTGAGTGCAGAGTAGTGAGTAGTGAGTGCAGAGTAGTGAGTAGTGAATGCAGAGTAGTGAGTAGTGAGTGCAGAGTAGTGAGTAGTGAGTGCAGAGTAGTGAGTAGTGAGTGCAGAGTAGTGAGTGCAGAGTAGTGAGTGCAGAGTAGTGAGTAGTTAGTACAGAGTAGTGAGCGCAGAGTAGTGAGTGCAGAGTAGTGAGTGCAGAGTAGTGAGTGCAGAGTAGTGAGTGCAGAGCAGTGAGTGCAGAGTAGTGAGTAGTGAGTGCAGAGTAGTGAGTGCAGAGTAGTGAGTAGTGAGTGCAGAGTAGTGAGTCGTGAGTGCAGAGTAGTGAGTAGTGAGTGCAGAGTAGTGAGTGCAGAGTAGTGAGTGCAGAGTAGTGAGTAGTGAGTGCAGAGTAGTGAGTAGTGAGTGCAGAGTAGTGAGTGCAGAGTAGTGAGTAGTGAGTGCAGAGTAGTGAGTGCAGAGTAGTGAGTAGTGAGTGCAGAGTAGTGAGTGCAGAGTAGTGAGTGCAGAGTAGTGAGTGCAGAGTAGTGAGTGCAGAGTAGTGAGTGCAGAGTAGTGAGTCGTGAGTGCAGAGTAGTGAGTAGTGAGTGCAGAGTAGTGGGTGCACAGTAGTGAGTGCACAGTAGTGAGTAGTGAGTGCAGAGTAGTGAGTGCAGAGTAGTGAGTAGTGAGTGCAGAGTAGTGAGTGCAGAGTAGTGAGTAGTGAGTAGTGAGTGCAGAGTAGTGAGTAGTGAGTGCAGAGTAGTGAGCAGTGAGTGCAGAGTAGTGAGTAGTGAGTGCAGAGTAGTGAGTGCAGAGTAGTGAGTGTAGTGAGTGCAGAGTAGTGAGTGCAGAGTAGTGAGTGTAGTGAGTAGTGAGTGCAGAGTAGTGAGTAGTGAGTGGAGAGTAGTGAATAGTGAGTGCAGAGTAGTGAGTGCAGAGTAGTGAGTGCAGAGTAGTGAGTAGTGGGTGCAGAGTAGTGAGTAGTGAGTGCAGAGTAGTGAGTAGGGAGTGCAGAGTAGTGAGTAGTGAGTGCAGAGTAGTGAATAGTGAGTGCAGAGTAGTGAATAGTGAGTGCAGAGTAGTGAGTAGTGAATGCAGAGTAGTGGGTGCAGAGTAGTGAGTGCAGAGTAGTGAGTTGTGAGTGTAGTGAGTGCAGAGTAGTGAATAGTGAGTGCAGAGTAGTGAGTAGTGAGTGCAGAGTAGTGAGTAGTGAGTGCAGAGTAGTGAGTAGTGAGTGCAGAGTAGTGAGTAGTGAGTGCAGAGTAGTAAGTGCAGAGTAGTGAGTGCAGAGTAGTGAGTAGTGAGTGCAGAGTAGTGAGTAGTGAGTGCAGAGTAGTGAGTAGTGAGTGCAGAGTAGTGAGTAGTGAGTGCAGAGTAGTGAGTACAGAGTAGTGAGTGCAGAGTAGTGAGTAGTGAGTGCAGAGTAGTGAGTAGTGAGTGCATAGTAGTGAGTGCAGAGTAGTGAGTGTAGTGAGTGCAGAGTAGTGAGTAGTGAGTGCAGAGTAGTGAGTAGTGAGTAGTGAATGCAGAGTAGTGAGTATTGAGTGCAGAGTAGTGAGTGCAGAGTAGTGAGTAGTGAGTAGTGAGTACAGAGTAGTGAGCGCAGAGTAGTGAGTGCAGAGTAGTGAGTGCAGAGTAGTGAGTGCAGAGTAGTGAGTGCAGAGTAGTGAGTAGTGAGTGCAGAGTAGTGAGTGCAGAGTAGTGAGTGCAGAGTAGTGAGTGCAGAGTAGTGAGTGCAGAGTAGTGAGTAGTGAGTGCAGAGTAGTGAGTAGTGAGTGCAGAGTAGTGAGTAGTGAGTGCAGAGTGCAGAGTAGTGAGTGCAGAGTAGTGAGTGCAGAGTAGTGAGTAGTGAGTGCAGAGTAGTGAGTAGTGAGTGCTGAGTAGTGAGTGCAGAGTCCTCTTCGCTCTGACGACCAACATCTCCTTCAGGTTGGCAGGGTGAAGAAGGCAAGAACGGGTGGCAGAAGGTTTTCAATAAATGTGGCCTCTTTGTGGAACTCGTTGCCCCTACAACTGCGCTCGGAAGCTAGCCTGCTTCGGTTTCGAAAACTTTAAAAAACTTTCCTGTTTTCTGTTTAATCCCTTCATTCTTTAAGTAGTGTTATGTTCTGGTAAGCGCTGGGATGCCTCATAGGTAACCAGGCGCTATACAAAACTATAATAATAGAGTAGTGAGTGCAGAGTAGTGAGTGAGTGCAGAGTAGTGAGTGCAGAGTAGTGAGTGCAGAGTAGTGAATAGTGAGTGCAGAGTAGTGAGTGCAGAGTAGTGAGTGCAGAGTAGTGAGTAGTGAGTGCAGAGTAGTGAGTAGTGAGTGCAGAGTAGTGAGTGCAGAGTAGTGAGTGTAGTGAGTGCAGAGTAGTGAGTGCAGAGTAGTGAGTAGTGAGTGCAGAGTAGTGAGTAGTGAGTAGTGAATGCAGAGTAGTGAGTAGTGAGTGCAGAGTAGTGAGTAGTGAGTGCAGAGTAGTGAGTAGTGAGTGCAGAGTAGTGAGTGCAGAGTAGTGAGTAGTGAGTACAGAGTAGTGAGCACAGAGTAGTGAGCACAGAGTAGTGAGTGCAGAGTAGTGAGTGCAGAGTAGTGAGTGCAGAGTAGTGAGTGCAGAGCAGTGAGTGCAGAGTAGTGAGTTGTGAGTGCAGAGTTGTGAGTGCAGAGTAGTGAGTGCAGAGTAGTGAGTGCAGAGTAGTGAGTAGTGAGTGCAGAGTAGTGAGTGCAGAGTAGTGAGTAGTGAGTGCAGAGTAGTGAGTAGTGAGTGCAGAGTAGTGAGTAGTGAGTGCAGAGTAGTGAGTGCAGAGTAGTGAGTAGTGAGTGCAGAGTAGTGAGTGCAGAGTAGTGAGTGCAGAGTAGTGAGTGCAGAGTAGTGAGTGCAGAGTAGTGAGTAGTGAGTGCAGAGTAGTGAGTAGTGAGTGCAGAGTAGTGAGTGCAGAGTAGTGAGTAATGAGTGCAGAGTAGTGGGTGCACAGTAGTGAGTGCAAAGTAGTGAGTAGTGAGTGCAGAGTAGTGAGTAGTGAGTGCAGAGTAGTGAGTGCAGAGTAGTGAGTAGTGAGTAGTGAGTGCAGAGTAGTGAGTAGTGAGTGCAGAGTAGTGAGCAGTGAGTGCAGAGTAGTGAGTGCAGAGTAGTGAGTGCAGAGTAGTGAGTGTAGTGAGTGCAGAGTAGTGAGTGCAGAGTAGTGAGTGTAGTGAGTAGTGAGTGCAGAGTAGTGAGTAGTGAGTGGAGAGTAGTGAGTAGTGAGTGCAGAGTAGTGAGTGCAGAGTAGTGAGTGCAGAGTAGTGAGTAGTGGGTGCAGAGTAGTGAGTAGTGAGTGCAGAGTAGTGAGCAGGGAGTGCAGAGTAGTGAGTAGTGAGTGCAGAGTAGTGAATAGTGAGTGCAGAGTAGTGAGTGCAGAGTAGTGAGTAGTGAATGCAGAGTAGTGGGTGCAGAGTAGTGAGTGCAGAGTAGTGAGTTGTGAGTGTAGTGAGTGCAGAGTAGTGAATAGTGAGTGCAGAGTAGTGAGTAGTGAGTGCAGAGTAGTGAGTAGTGAGTGCAGAGTAGTGAGTAGTGAGTGCAGAGTAGTAAGTGCAGAGTAGTGAGTGTAGTGAGTGCAGAGTAGTGAGTAGTGAGTGCAGAGTAGTGAGTAGTGAGTGCAGAGTAGTGAGTAGTGAGTGCAGAGTAGTGAGTACAGAGTAGTGAGTGCAGAGTAGTGAGTAGTGAGTGCAGAGTAGTGAGTAGTGAGTGCATAGTAGTGAGTGCAGAGTAGTGAGTGTAGTGAGTGCAGAGTAGTGAGTAGTGAGTGCAGAGTAGTGAGTAGTGAGTAGTGAATGCAGAGTAGTGAGTGCAGAGTAGTGAGTGCAGAGTAGTGAGTGCAGAGTAGTGAGTGCAGAGTAGTGAGTGCAGAATAGTGAGTAGTGAGTGCAGAGTAGTGAGTGCAGAGTAGTGAGTAGTGAGTACAGAGTAGTGAGTGCAGAGTAGTGAGTGCAGAGTAGTGAGTGCAGAGTAGTGAGTGCAGAGTAGTGAGTGCAGAGTAGTGAGTGCAGAGTAGTGAGTGCAGAGTAGTGAGTGCAGAGTAGTGAGTAGTGAGTGCAGAGTAGTGAGTGCAGAGTAGTGAGTGCAGAGTAGTGAGTAGTGAGTGCAGAGTAGTGAGTAGTGAGTGCAGAGTAGTGAGTAGTGAGTGCAGAGTAGTGAGTAGTGAGTGCAGAGTAGTGAGTGCAGAGTAGTGAGTAGTGAGTGCAGAGTAGTGAGTAGTGAGTGCTGAGTAGTGAGTGCAGAGTAGTGAGTGCAGAGTAGTGAGTAGTGAGTGCAGAGTAGTGAGTGCAGAGTACAGAGTGCAGAGTAGTGAGTAGTGAGTGCAGAGTAGTGAGTGCAGAGTAGTGAGTGCAGAGTAGTGAGTAGTGAGTGCAGAGTAGTGAGTAGTGAGTGCAGAGTAGTGAGTGCAGAGTAGTGAGTAATGAGTGCAGAGTAGTGAGTGCACAGTAGTGAGTGCACAGTAGTGAGTAGTGAGTGCAGAGTAGTGAGTGCAGAGTAGTGAGTAGTGAGTGCAGAGTAGTGAGTGCAGAGTAGTGAGTGCAGAGTAGTGAGTAGTGAGTGCAGAGTAGTGAGTGCAGAGTAGTGAGTAGTGAGTGCAGAGTAGTGAGTGCAGAGTAGTGAGTGCAGAGTAGTGAGTGAAGTGAGTGCAGAGTAGTGAGTGCAGAGTAGTGAGTGTAGTGAGTAGTGAGTGCAGAGTAGTGAGTAGTGAGTGGAGAGTAGTGAGTAGTGAGTGCAGAGTAGTGAGTGCAGAGTAGTGAGTGCAGAGTAGTGAGTAGTGAGTGCAGAGTAGTGAGTGCAGAGTAGTGAGTAGTGAGTGCAGAGTAGTGAGTGCAGAGTAGTGAGTGCAGAGTAGTGAGTGCAGAGTAGTGAGTATTGAGTGCAGAGTAGTGAGTAGTGAGTAGTGAGTGCAGAGTAGTGAGTAGTGAGTGCAGAGTAGTGAGTGCAGAGTAGTGAGTGCAGAGTAGTGAGTAGTGAGTACAGAGTAGTGAGTACAGAGTAGTGAGCGCAGAGTAGTAAGTGCAGAGTAGTAAGTGCAGAGTAGTGAGTGCAGAGTAGTGAGTGCAGAGTAGTGAGTAGTGAGTGCAGAGTAGTGAGTGCAGAGTAGTGAGTGCAGAGTAGTGAGTGCAGAGTAGTGAGTGCAGAGTAGTGAGTAGTGAGTGCAGAGTAGTGAGTAGTGAGTGCAGAGTAGTGAGTGCAGAGTAGTGAGTAGTGAGTAGTGAGTGCAGAGTAGTGAGTGCAGAGTAGTGAGTGCAGAGTAGTGATTAGTGAGTGCAGAGTAGTGAGTGCAGAGTAGTGAGTAGTGAGTGCAGAGTAGTGAGTGCAGAGTAGTTAGTAGTGAGTGCAGAGTAGTGAGTGCAGAGTAGTGAGTAGTGAGTAGTGAGTGCAGAGTAGTGAGTGCAGAGTAGTGAGTGCAGAGTAGTGAGTAGTGGGTGCAGAGTAGTGAGTAGTGAGTGCAGAGTAGTGAGTGCAGAGCAGTGAGTAGTGAGTGCAGAGTAGTGAGTAGTGAGTGCAGAGTAGTGAATAGTGAGTGCAGAGTAGTGAGTGCAGAGTAGTGAGTGCAGAGTAGTGAGTTGTGAGTGTAGTGAGTGCAGAGTAGTGAATAGTGAGTGCAGAGTAGTGAGTGCAGAGTAGTGAGTAGTGAGTGCAGAGTAGTGAGTAGTGAGTGCAGAGTAGTGAGTGTAGTGAGTGCAGAGTAGTGAGTGCAGAGTAGTGAGTAATGAGTAGTGAGTAATGAGTAGTGAGTGCAGAGTAGTGAGTGCAGAGTAGTGAGTAGTGAGTAGTGAGTGCAGAGTAGTGAGTAGTGAGTGCAGAGTAGTGAGTAGTGAGTGCAGAGTAGTGAGTAGTGAGTGCAGAGTAGTGAGTAGTGAGTGCAGAGTAGTGAGTGCAGAGTAGTGAGTAGTGAGTACAGAGTAGTGAGCCCAGAGTAGTGAGTGCAGAGTAGTGAGTGCAGAGTAGTGAGTGCAGTGTAGTGAGTGCAGAGTAGTGAGTAGTGAGTGCAGAGTAGTGAGTAGTGAGTAGTGAGTGCAGAGTAGTGAGTAGTGAGTGCAGAGTAGTGAGTGCAGAGTAGTGAGTGCAGAGTAGTGAGTGCAGAGTAGTGAGTACAGAGTAGTGAGCGCAGAGTAGTGAGTGCAGAGTAGTGAGTGCAGAGTAGTGCAGAGTAGTGAGTAGTGAATGCAGAGTAGTGGGTGCAGAGTAGTGAGTGCAGAGTAGTGAGTTGTGAGTGTAGTGAGTGCAGAGTAGTGAATAGTGAGTGCAGAGTAGTGATTGCAGAGTAGTGAGTAGTGAGTGCAGAGTAGTGAGTAGTGAGTAGTGAGTGCAGAGTAGTAAGTGCAGAGTAGTGAGTGTAGTGAGTGCAGAGTAGTGAGTAGTGAGTGCAGAGTAGTGAGTAGTGAGTGCAGAGTAGTGAGTAGTGAGTGCAGAGTAGTGAGTATAGAGTAGTGAGTGCAGAGTAGTGAGTAGTGAGTGCAGAGTAGTGAGTAGTGAGTGCAGAGTAGTGAGTAGTGAGTGCATAGTAGTGAGTGCAGACTAGTGAGTGTAGTGAGTGCAGAGTAGTGAGTAGTGAGTGCAGAGTAGTGAGTAGTGAGTAGTGAATGCAGAGTAGTGAGTAGTGAGTGCAGAGTAGTGAGTGCAGAGTAGTGAGTAGTGAGTGCAGAGTAGTGAGTGCAGAGTAGTGAGTACAGAGTAGTGAGCGCAGAGTAGTGAGTGCAGAGTAGTGAGTGCAGAGTAGTGAGTGCAGAGTAATGAGTGCAGAGTAGTGAGTAGTGAGTGCAGAGTAGTGAGTGCAGAGTAGTGAGTGCAGAGTAGTGAGTGCAGAGTAGTGAGTAGTGAGTGCAGAGTAGTGAGTAGTGAGTGCAGAGTAGTGAGTAGTGAGTGCAGAGTAGTGAGTAGTGAGTGCAGAGTAGTGAGTGCAGAGTAGTGAGTAGTGAGTGCAGAGTAGTGAGTAGTGAGTGCTGAGTAGTGAGTAGTGAGTGCTGAGTAGTGAGTGCAGAGTAGTGAGTGCAGAGTAGTGAGTAGTGAGTGCAGAGTAGTGAGTGCAGAGTAGTGAGTGCAGAGTAGTGAGTAGTGAGTGCAGAGTAGTGAGTGCAGAGTAGTGAGTGCAGAGTAGTGAGTAGTGAGTGCAGAGTAGTGAGTGCAGAGTAGTGAGTAGTGAGTGCAGAGTAGTGAGTGCAGAGTAGTGAGTGCAGAGTAGTGAGTGCAGAGTAGTGAGTGCAGAGTAGTGAGTAGTGAGTGCAGAGTAGTGAGTAGTGAGTGCAGAGTAGTGAGTGCAGAGTAATGAGTAATGAGTGCAGAGTAGTGGGTGCACAGTAGTGAGTGCACAGTAGTGAGTAGTGAGTGCAGAGTAGTGAGTAGTGAGTGCAGAGTAGTGAGTGCAGAGTAGTGAGTAGTGAGTAGTGAGTGCAGAGTAGTGAGTAGTGAGTGCAGAGTAGTGAGCAGTGAGTGCAGAGTAGTGAGTGCAGAGTAGTGAGTGCAGAGTAGTGAGTGCAGAGTAGTGAGTGTAGTGAGTGCAGAGTAGTGAGTAGTGAGTGCAGAGTAGTGAGTAGTGAGTGCAGAGTAGTGAGTGCAGAGTAGTGAGTGCAGAGTAGTGAGTGCAGAGTAGTGAGTACAGAGTAGTGAGCGCAGAGTAGTGAGTGCAGAGTAGTGAGTGCAGAGTAGTGCAGAGTAGTGAGTAGTGAATGCAGAGTAGTGGGTGCAGAGTAGTGAGTGCAGAGTAGTGAGTTGTGAGTGTAGTGAGTGCAGAGTAGTGAATAGTGAGTGCAGAGTAGTGAGTAGTGAGTGCAGAGTAGTGAGTAGTGAGTGCAGAGTAGTGAGTAGTGAGTGCAGAGTAGTAAGTGCAGAGTAGTGAGTGTAGTGAGTGCAGAGTAGTGAGTAGTGAGTGCAGAGTAGTGAGTAGTGAGTGCAGAGTAGTGAGTAGTGAGTGCAGAGTAGTGAGTACAGAGTAGTGAGTGCAGAGTAGTGAGCGCAGAGTAGTGAGTGCAGAGTAGTGAGTGCAGAGTAGTGCAGTGTAGTGAGTAGTGAATGCAGAGTAGTGGGTGCAGAGTAGTGAGTGCAGAGTAGTGAGTTGTGAGTGTAGTGAGTGCAGAGTAGTGAATAGTGAGTGCAGAGTAGTGAGTAGTGAGTGCAGAGTAGTGAATAGTGAGTGCAGAGTAGTGAGTGCAGAGTAGTGAGTGCAGAGTAGTGAGTAGTGAGTGCAGAGTAGTGAGTGCAGAGTAGTGAGTGCAGAGTAGTGAGTAGTGAGTGCAGAGTAGTGAGTAGTGAGTGCAGAGTAGTGAGTAGTGAGTGCAGAGTTATGAGTAGTGAGTGCAGAGTAGTGAGTGCAGAGTAGTGAGTGCACAGTAGTGAGTGCACAGTAGTGAGTAGTGAGTGCAGAGTAGTGAGTGCAGAGTAGTGAGTAGTGAGTGCAGAGTAGTGAGTGCAGAGTAGTGAGTAGTGAGTAGTGAGTGCAGAGTAGTGAGTAGTGAGTGCAGAGTAGTGAGTGCAGAGTAGTGAGTGCAGAGTAGTGAGTGCAGAGTAGTGAGTGAAGTGAGTGCAGAGTAGTGAGTGCAGAGTAGTGAGTGTAGTGAGTAGTGAGTGCAGAGTAGTGAGTAGTGAGTGGAGAGTAGTGAGTAGTGAGTGCAGAGTAGTGAGTGCAGAGTAGTGAGTGCAGAGTAGTGAGTAGTGAGTGCAGAGTAGTGAGTGCAGAGTAGTGAGTAGTGAGTGCAGAGTAGTGAGTGCAGAGTAGTGAGTGCAGAGTAGTGAGTATTGAGTGCAGAGTAGTGAGTAGTGAGTAGTGAGTGCAGAGTAGTGAGTAGTGAGTGCAGAGTAGTGAGTGCAGAGTAGTGAGTGCAGAGTAGTGAGTAGCGAGTACAGAGTAGTGAGTACAGAGTAGTGAGTACAGAGTAGTGAGCGCAGAGTAGTAAGTGCAGAGTAGTGAGTGCAGAGTAGTGAGTGCAGAGTAGTGAGTAATGAGTGCAGAGTAGTGAGTGCAGAGTAGTGAGTGCAGAGTAGTGAGTGCAGAGTAGTGAGTGCAGAGTAGTGAGTAGTGAGTGCAGAGTAGTGAGTAGTGAGTGCAGAGTAGTGAGTGCAGAGTAGTGAGTAGTGAGTAGTGAGTGCAGAGTAGTGAGTGCAGAGTAGTGATTAGTGAGTGCAGAGTAGTGAGTGCAGAGTAGTGAGTAGTGAGTGCAGAGTAGTGAGTGCAGAGTAGTGAGTAGTGAGTGCAGAGTAGTGAGTGCAGAGTAGTGAGTAGTGAGTAGTGAGTGCAGAGTAGTGAGTGCAGAGTAGTGAGTGCAGAGTAGTGAGTAGTGGGTGCAGAGTAGTGAGTAGTGAGTGCAGAGTAGTGAGTGCAGAGCAGTGAGTAGTGAGTGCAGAGTAGTGAGTAGTGAGTGCAGAGTAGTGGATAGTGAGTGCAGGGTAGTGAGTGCAGAGTAGTGAGTGCAGAGTAGTGAGTTGTGAGTGTAGTGAGTGCAGAGTAGTGAATAGTGAGTGCAGAGTAGTGAGTAGTGAGTGCAGAGTAGTGAGTAGTGAGTGCAGAGTAGTGAGTAGTGAGTGCAGAGTAGTGAGTGCAGAGTAGTGAGTGTAGTGAGTGCAGAGTAGTGAGTGCAGAGTAGTGAGTAGTGAGTGCAGAGTAATGAGTAGTGAGTGCAGAGTAGTGAGTAGTGAGTAGTGAGTGCAGAGTAGTGAGTAGTGAGTGCAGAGTAGTGAGTAGTGAGTGCAGAGTAGTGAGTAGTGAGTGCAGAGTAGTGAGTGCAGAGTAGTGAGTAGTGAGTACAGAGTAGTGAGCCCAGAGTAGTGAGTGCAGAGTGCAGAGTAGTGAGTGCAGAGTAGTGAGTGCAGTGTAGTGAGTGCAGAGTAGTGAGTAGTGAGTGCAGAGTAGTGAGTAGTGAGTAGTGAGTGCAGAGTAGTGAGTAGTGAGTGCAGAGTAGTGAGTAGTGAGTGCAGAGTAGTGAGTGCAGAGTAGTGAGTGCAGAGTAGTGAGTACGGAGTAGTGAGTACAGAGTAGTGAGTACAGAGTAGTGAGTACAGAGTAGTGAGCGCAGAGTAGTGAGTGCAGAGTAGTGAGTGCAGAGTAGTGAGTGCAGAGTAGTGAGTGCAGAGTAGTGAGTAGTGAGTACAGAGTAGTGAGCCCAGAGTAGTGAGTGCAGAGTAGTGAGTGCAGAGTAGTGAGTGCAGTGTAGTGAGTGCAGAGTAGTGAGTAGTGAGTGCAGAGTAGTGAGTCGTGAGTAGTGAGTGCAGAGTAGTGAGTAGTGAGTGCAGAGTAGTGAGTAGTGAGTGCAGAGTAGTGAGTGCAGAGTAGTGAGTGCAGAGTAGTGAGTAGTGAGTACAGAGTAGTGAGTACAGAGTAGTGAGCGCAGAGTAGTGAGTGCAGAGTAGTGAGTGCAGAGTAGTGAGTGCAGAGTAGTGAGTGCAGAGTAGTGAGTAGTGAGTAGTGAGTGCAGAGTAGTGAGTGCAGAGTAGTGAATGAAGAGTAGTGAGTGCAGAGTAGTGAGTAGTGAGTGCAGAGTAGTGAGTGCAGAGTAGATTGTAGTGAGTTCAGAGTAGTGAGTGCAGAGTAGTGAGTAGTGAGTAGTGAGTGCAGAGTAGTGAGTGCAGAGTAGTGATTAGTGAGTGCAGAGTAGTGAGTGCAGAGTAGTGAGTAGTGAGTGCAGAGTAGTGAGTGCAGAGTAGTGAGTAGTGAGTGCAGAGTAGTGAGTGCAGAGTAGTGAGTAGTGAGTAGTGAGTGCAGAGTAGTGAGTGCAGAGTAGTGAGTGCAGAGTAGTGAGTAGTGGGTGCAGAGTAGTGAGTAGTGAGTGCAGAGTAGTGAGTGCAGGGCAGTGAGTAGTGAGTGCAGAGTAGTGAGTAGTGAGTGCAGAGTAGTGAATAGTGAGTGCAGAGTAGTGAATAGTGAGTGCAGAGTAGTGAGTGCAGAGTAGTGAGTAGTGAGTGCAGAGTAGTGGGTGCAGAGTAGTGAGTGCAGAGTAGTGAGTTGTGAGTGTAGTGAGTGCAGAGTAGTGAATAGTGAGTGCAGAGTAGTGGGTAGTGAGTGCAGAGTAGTGAGTAGTGAGTGCAGAGTAGTGAGTAGTGAGTGCAGAGTAGTGAGTGCAGAGTAGTGAGTGTAGTGAGTGCAGAGTAGTGAGTAGTGAGTGCAGAGTAGTGAGTAGTGAGTGTAGAGTAATGAGTAGTGAGTGCAGAGTAGTGAGTAGTGAGTGCAGAGTAGTGAGTGCAGAGTAGTGAGTAGTGAGCACAGAGTAGTGAGCCCAGAGTAGTGAGTGCAGAGTAGTGAGTGCAGAGTAGTGAGTAGTGAGTGCAGAGTAGTGAGTGCAGAGTAGTGAGTGCAGAGTAGTGAGTAGTGAGTGCAGAGTAGTGAGTGCAGAGTAGTGAGTAGTGAGTGCAGAGTAGTGAGTAGTGAGTGCAGAGTAGTGAGTAGTGAGTGCAGAGTAGTGAGTGCAGAGTAGTGAGTGCAGAGTAGTGAATAGTGAGTGCAGAGTAGTGAGTAGTGAGTGCAGAGTAGTGAGTGCAGAGTAGTGAGTGCAGAGTAGTGAGTGCAGAGTAGTGAGTAGTGAGTGCAGAGTAGTGAGTGCAGAGTAGTGAGTAGTGAGTGCAGAGTAGTGAGTGCAGAGTAGTGAGTGCAGAGTAGTGAGTGCAGAGTAGTGAGTGCAGCGTAGTGAGTAGTGAGTGCAGAGTAGTGAGTAGTGCGTGCAGAGTAGTGAGTGCAGAGTAGTGAGTAATGAGTGCAGAGTAGTGAGTTCACAGTAGTGAGTGCACAGTAGTGAGTGCACAGTAGTGAGTAGTGAGTGCAGAGTAGTGAGTGCAGAGTAGTGAGTAGTGAGTGCAGAGTAGTGAGTGCAGAGTAGTGAGTAGTGAGTGCAGAGTAGTGAGTAGTGAGTGCAGAGTAGTGAGTGCAGAGTAGTGAGTGCAGAGTAGTGAGTGCAGAGTAGTGAGTGTAGTGAGTGCAGAGTAGTGAGTAGTGAGTGGAGAGTAGTGAGTAGTGAGTGCAGAGTAGTGAGTGCAGAGTAGTGAGTGCAGAGTAGTGAGTGCAGAGTAGTGAGTAGTGAGTGCAGAGTAGTGAGTGCAGAGTAGTGAGTAGTGAGTGCAGAGTAGTGAGTGCAGAGTAGTGAGTGCAGAGTAGTGAGTGTAGTGAGTGCAGAGTAGTGAGTAGTGAGTGCAGAGTAGTGAGTGCAGAGTAGTGAGTAGTGAGTGCAGAGTAGTGAGTAGTGAGTGCAGAGTAGTGAGTAGTGAGTGCAGAGTAGTGAGTGCAGAGTAGTGAGTGCAGAGTAGTGAGTAGTGAGTACAGAGTAGTGAGTACAGAGTAGTGAGCGCAGAGTAGTGAGCGCAGAGTAGTGAGCGCAGAGTAGTGAGTGCAGAGTAGTGAGTGCAGAGTAGTGAGTGCAGAGTAGTGAGTGCAGAGTAGTGAGTGCAGAGTAGTGAGTGCAGAGTAGTGAGTAGTGAGTGCAGAGTAGTGAGTGCAGAGTAGTGAGTGCAGAGTAGTGAGTGCAGAGTAGTGAGTGCAGAGTAGTGAGTGCAGAGTAGTGAGTAGTGAGTGCAGAGTAGTGAGTAGTGAGTGCAGAGTAGTGAGTAGTGAGTGCAGAGTAGTGAGTAGTGAGTGCAGAGTAGTGAGTGCAGAGTAGTGAGTGCAGAGTAGTGAGTGCAGAGTAGTGAGTAGTGAGTGAAGAGTAGTGAGTGCAGAGTAGTGAGTGCAGAGTAGTGAGTGCAGAGTAGTGAGTAGTGAATGCAGAGTAGTGAGTGCAGAGTAGTGAGTGCAGAGTAGTGAGTGCAGAGTAGTGAGTAGTGAGTGCAGAGTAGTGAGTGCAGAGTAGTGAGTGCAGAGTAGTGAGTGCATAGTAGTGAGTGCACAGTAGTGAGTGCAGAGTAGTGAGTGCAGAGTAGTGAGTAGTGAGTAATGAGTAGTGAGTAATGAGTAGTGAGTAATGAGTAGTGAGTAATGAGTAGTGAGTGCAGAGTAGTGAGTGCAGAGTAGTGAGTGCAGAGTAATGAGTAGTGAGTGCAGAGTAGTGAATGCAGAGTAGTGAGTGCAGAGTAGTGAGTAGTGAGTGCAGAGTAGTGAGTGCAGAGTAGTGAGTAGTGAGTGCAGAGTAGTGAGTGCAGAGTAGTGAGTGCAGAGTAGTGAGTAGTGAGTACAGAGTAGTGAGTACAGAGTAGTGAGCGCAGAGTAGTGAGTGCAGAGTAGTGAGTGCAGAGTAGTGAGTGCAGAGTAGTGAGTGCAGAGTAGTGAGTGCAGAGTAGTGAGTAGTGAGTGCAGAGTAGTGAGTAGTGAGTGCAGAGTAGTGAGTAGTGAGTGCAGAGTAGTGAGTGCAGAGTAGTGAGTAGTGAGTAGTGAGTGCAGAGTAGTGAGTGCAGAGTAGTGAGTGCAGAGTAGTGAGTGCAGAGTAGTGAGTGCAGAGTAGTGAGTAGTGAGTGCAGAGTAGTGAGTGCAGAGTAGTGAGTGCAGAGTAGTGAGTAGTGAGTAGTGAGTGCAGAGTAGTGAGTGCAGAGTAGTGAGTGGTGAGTGCAGAGTAGTGAGTGCAGAGTAGTGAGTGCAGAGTAGTGAGTGCAGAGTAGTGAGTGCAGAGTAGTGAGTGTAGTGAGTGCAGAGTAGTGAGTAGTGAGTGCAGAGTAGTGAGTAGTGAGTAGTGAGTGCAGAGTAGTGAGTGCAGAGTAGTGAGTGCAGAGTAGTGAGTAGTGAGTAGTGAGTGCAGAGTAGTGAGTGCAGAGTAGTGAGTGCAGAGTAGTGAGTGCAGAGTAGTGAGTGCAGAGTAGTGAGTAGTGAGTGCAGAGTAGTGAGTGCAGAGTAGTGAGTAGTGAATAGTGAGTGCAGAGTAGTGAGTGCAGAGTAGTGAGTGGTGAGTGCAGAGTAGTGAGTGCAGAGTAGTGAGTGCAGAGTAGTGAGTGCAGAGTAGTGAGTGCAGAGTAGTGAGTGCAGAGTAGTGAGTGTAGTGAGTGCAGAGTAGTGAGTAGTGAGTGGAGAGTAGTGAGTAGTGAGTGCAGAGTAGTGAGTGCAGAGTAGTGAGTGCAGAGTAGTGAGTGCAGAGTAGTGAGTGCAGAGTAGTGAGTAGTGAGTGCAGAGTAGTGAGTAGTGAGTGCAGAGTAGTGAGTGCAGAGTAGTGAGTGCAGAGTAGTGAGTAGTGAGTAGTGAGTGCAGAGTAGTGAGTGCAGAGTAGTGAGTGCAGAGTAGTGAGTGCAGAGTAGTGAGTGCAGAGTAGTGAGTGCAGAGTAGTGAGTGCAGAGTAGTGAGTGCAGAGTAGTGAGTAGAGAGTAGTGAGTGCAGAGTAGTGAGTGCAGAGTAGTGAGTGCAGAGTAGTGAGTGCAGAGTAGTGAGTAGTGAGTAGTGAGTGCAGAGTAGTGAGTGCAGAGTAGTGAGTGGTGAGTGCAGAGTAGTGAGTGCAGAGTAGTGAGTAGTGAGTAGTGAGTGCAGAGTAGTGAGTGCAGAGTAGTGAGTGCAGAGTAGTGAGTGCAGAGTAGTGAGTGCAGAGTAGTGAGTGCAGAGTAGTGAGTGCAGAGTAGTGAGTAGTGAGTGCAGAGTAGTGAGTAGTGAGTGCAGAGTAGTGAGTGCAGAGTAGTGAGTGCAGAGTAGTGAGTAGTGAGTAGTGAGTGCAGAGTAGTGAGTGCAGAGTAGTGAGTGCAGAGTAGTGAGTGCAGAGTAGTGAGTAGTGAGTGGTGAGTAGTGAGTGCAGAGTAGTGAGTGCAGAGTAGTGAGTAGTGAGTGCAGAGTAGTGAGTGCAGAGTAGTGAGTGCAGAGTAGTGAGTGTAGTGAGTGCAGAGTAGTGAGTAGTGAGTGCAGAGTAGTGAGTGCAGAGTAGTGAGTAGTGAGTGCAGAGTAGTGAGTAGTGAGTGCAGAGTAGTGAGTAGTGAGTGCAGAGTAGTGAGTAGTGAGTGCAGAGTAGTGAGTGCAGAGTAGTGAGTGCAGAGTAGTGAGTGCAGAGTAGTGAGTGCAGAGTAGTGAGTAGTAAATGCAGAGTAGTGAGTAGTGAGTGCAGAGTAGTGAGTAGTGAGTGCAGAGTAGTGAGTAGTGAGTAGTGAGTAGTGAGTAGTGAGTGCAGAGTAGTGAGTGCAGAGTAGTGAGTGCAGAGTAGTGAGTGCAGAGTAGTGAGTAGTGAGTGAAGAGTAGTGAGTGCAGAGTAGTGAGTGCAGAGTAGTGAGTGCAGAGTAGTGAGTGCAGAGTAGTGAGTAGTAAATGCAGAGTAGTGAGTAGTGAGTGCAGAGTAGTGAGTAGTGAGTGCAGAGTAGTGAGTAGTGAGTAGTGAGTAGTGAGTAGTGAGTGCAGAGTAGTGAGTGCAGAGTAGTGAGTGCAGAGTAGTGAGTGCAGAGTAGTGAGTAGTGAGTGAAGAGTAGTGAGTGCAGAGTAGTGAGTGCAGAGTAGTGAGTGCAGAGTAGTGAGTAGTGAATGCAGAGTAGTGAGTGCAGAGTAGTGAGTGCAGAGTAGTGAGTGCAGAGTAGTGAGTAGTGAGTGCAGAGTAGTGAGTGCAGAGTAGTGAGTGTAGTGAGTGCAGATTAGTGAGTAGTGAGTGCAGAGTAGTGAGTAGTGAGTGCAGAGTAGTGAGTAGTGAGTGCAGAGTAGTGAGTAGTGAGTGCAGAGTAGTGAGTAGTGAGTGCAGAGTAGTGAGTAGTGAGTGCAGAGTAGTGAGTAGTGAGTGCAGAGTAGTGAGTGCAGAGTAGTGAGTAGTGAGTACAGAGTAGTGAGTACAGAGTAGTGAGCGCAGAGTAGTGAGTGCAGAGTAGTGAGTGCAGAGTAGTGAGTGCAGAGTAGTGAGTGCAGAGTAGTGAGTGCAGAGTAGTGAGTAGTGAGTGCAGAGTAGTGAGTGCAGAGTAGTGAGTGCAGAGTAGTGAGTGCAGAGTAGTGAGTGCAGAGTAGTGAGTAGTGAGTGCAGAGTAGTGAGTAGTGAGTGCAGAGTAGTGAGTAGTGAGTGCAGAGTAGTGAGTAGTGAGTGCAGAGTAGTGAGTAGTGAGTGCAGAGTAGTGAGTAGTGAGTGCAGAGTAGTGAGTAGTGAGTGCAGAGTAGTGAGTGCAGAGTAGTGAGTGCAGAGTAGTGAGTGCAGAGTACAGAGTAGTGAGTACAGAGTAGTGAGTAGTGAGTAGTGAGTGCAGAGTAGTGAGTGCAGAGTAGTGAGTGCAGAGTAGTGAGTGCAGAGTAGTGAGTGCAGAGTAGTGAGTGCAGAGTAGTGAGTGCAGAGTAGTGAGTGCAGAGTAGTGAGTGCAGAGTAGTGAGTAGTGAGTGCAGAGTAGTGAGTGCAGAGTAGTGAGTGCAGAGTAGTGAGTGCAGAGTAGTGAGTGTAGTGAGTGCAGATTAGTGAGTAGTGAGTGCAGAGTAGTGAGTAGTGCGTGCAGAGTAGTGAGTGCAGAGTAGTGAGTAATGAGTGCAGAGTAGTGAGTTCACAGTAGTGAGTGCACAGTAGTGAGTGCAGAGTAGTGAGTGCAGAGTAGTGAGTGCAGAGTAGTGAGTGCAGAGTAGTGAGTAGTGAGTGCAGAGTAGTGAGTAGTGAGTGCAGAGTAGTGAGTAGTGAGTGCAGAGTAGTGAGTGCAGAGTAGTGAGTGCAGAGTAGTGAGTGCAGAGTAGTGAGTAGTGAGTGCAGAGTAGTGAGTGCAGAGTAGTGAGTAGTGAGTGCAGAGTAGTGAGTGTAGTGAGTGCAGAGTAGTGAGTAGTGAGTGCAGAGTAGTGAGTAGTGAGTAGTGAGTGCAGAGTAGTGAGTAGTGAGTGCAGAGTAGTGAGTAGTGAGTGCAGAGTAGTGAGTAGTGAGTGCAGAGTAGTGAGTGCAGAGTAGTGAGTGCAGAGTAGTGAGTAGTGAGTACAGAGTAGTGAGTACAGAGTAGTGAGCGCAGAGTAGTGAGTGCAGAGTAGTGAGTGCAGAGTAGTGAGTGCAGAGTAGTGAGTGCAGAGTAGTGAGTGCAGAGTAGTGAGTGCAGAGTAGTGAGTAGTGAGTGCAGAGTAGTGAGTGCAGAGTAGTGAGTGCAGAGTAGTGAGTGCAGAGTAGTGAGTAGTGAGTGCAGAGTAGTGAGTAGTGAGTGCAGAGTAGTGAGTAGTGAGTGCAGAGTAGTGAGTAGTGAGTGCAGAGTAGTGAGTAGTGAGTGCAGAGTAGTGAGTAGTGAGTGCAGAGTAGTGAGTGCAGAGTAGTGAGTGCAGAGTAGTGAGTGCTGAGTAGTGAGTGAAGAGTAGTCAGTGCAGAGTAGTGAGTGCAGAGTAGTGAGTGCAGAGTAGTGAGTAGTGAATGCAGAGTAGTGAGTGCAGAGTAGTGAGTGCAGAGTAGTGAGTGCAGAGTAGTGAGTAGTGAGTGCAGAGTAGTGAGTGCAGAGTAGTGAGTTGTTAGACGGACCGGGAGGGTCGGCCGAGGATACGGGGAGAGGTCTCCGGGGAGAGCCGTCTCCAGTGAATCGTACAGACAAGTAACTTCCCCCCCACAGACGGACACCACACAATGATAAAGTTCAACGATACTTTATAGACAATTCTTCAAGTACGGTAGAATGGTACAAGGAGGTCTGGACTCAGGGGTCCCCTCTATTTTGGTCTCTGTTTGGGAAAAGGGCAGCGGGACAGTCTTGTTACCAAAAAGATGGAAAATAGCTCTCAATCCTCGAGCTCGGTGGTGTAGATGAACGGGCCGCGGCGGAGCCAGCAGGTCCCGAGATGGATGAAGGAAGACGACGGTCCGCGGCAGAGCCAGCAGGTCCCGATGAAGGTGGTGGTTACAAACGGTCCGCGGCCACGCCAGCAGGTCCCGACGATGATGAAGGATAGGGTGGTTCCCAAAGCCGCGGCAGCGCCAGCAGGCAAGACGAGGGTGCACAAGGCAGAGCTACGGCAGCGCCAGTAGTCCGTCAAGGATGAGTTCTTCTTTGCGTCTCTCGACTCCAAGATACAACTGCCCTCCTGCTCTGGAGCTGCCCCAGTTATAGGGCTGGTGTGCTTTGATGTCCGGACCCTCGCACTTGGAGGTCGGGAGGTCCGGGATGAGGGGGTTCAGACACCCAGCAGGGGGGTGGAGCCAGCGCCCGGGGAGGCGATGGGCGAGCGGCACTTGGCGGGGGAGAGCCATCGACACCTCCTGCTCCCATTGACTGACCAAGTAGCCCGCTCACCTCCTGGGTGGATGTTGGTGCCGGAATGTCTGAGGCCTGGCCAGGCCCAGGGTTGAGGTCGATCGGGGGCCAGGCGGCCTCGTGGTGGAGTGTCCAAGATGGCGCCCAGGATGGGCGCGCAGGCCGGTAGTGGGTCGGCCTACGCGGTCAACAGGTTCGAGTGTAGGGGTCCCTGCGGGGACGGTGGACGTGCAATGGTGGTGTGTGGTACTTGAGTGGCTGGTTCGGGCCTGGTTGGGCCGGGGGAGAGCGGCCCTTCATGTGGCCTGTCCAACATGCGTCCCCCCCAGCTGAAGGCGGGGAGAGTTACCCATTCTCTTGGGGACTCTTCTCGTCGAGGCGGAAGAACCGGGACAGGCCATCTGCGTTGGCGTGATCGGGCCCAGGCCGATGTTCAACTGTGAAGTCCATCCCTTGTAGGGAGATGGACCAGCGTAGCAACTTCGGGTTTTCCCCCCGCATCTGCATCAGCCACTGCAGGGGTCGGTGGTCGGTCTGTACCCGAAAGGGTGTGCCAAAAAGGTAGGGCCGGAGCTTCTTGAGGGCCCATACCACCGCGAAGGCCTCCCTCTCTATGGTGCTCCAGCGTTGTTCCCGTGGTAGGAGTCGCCGGCTGATGAAGGCCACCGGCTGGTCATGGCCTTCGGTGTTCACTTGGGACAGGACTGCCCCAATGCCATGGTCGGAGGCATCCGTCTGGACGATGAACTCCCGGCTGTAGTCAGGGGCCTGGAGCACAGGGGCGGAGCACATGGCGGCTTTCAATTGTTCAAATGCAGCTTGACACTCTGGGGTCCAGTTGACTTTCTGGGGCTGATTTTTTGACGTGAGCTCTGTGAGGGGCCTCACGATAGTACCATAGTCTTTCACGAACCTTCGGTAATAGCCCGTGAGGCCCAGGAAGGCTCGTACCTCGGTCTGGGTAGTGGGGGGCTGCCAGGACTGGATGGCGGCAATTTTTAGCTGCAGAGGGGCCACCAGGCCGCTTCCCACCTGGTGCCCGAGGTAGGTTACAGACCCTTGCCCAATTTGACATTTGCTGGCCTTGATCGTGAGGCCAGCTTGCTGAAGGGCGTGCAGTACTGCTCGGAGGTGGTGGAGGTGCTCGGACCACTGGTTGCTGTATACAGCGATGTCGTCTAAGTAGGCGGCGCTGAATCCTTCGAGCCCCGCCAGGACCTGATTGACGAGCCGTTGGAACGTTGCTGGGGCATTCTTCATGCCGAAGGGCATGACTGTGAAATGGTAATGGCCATCGGGCGTGGAAAAGGCAGAACGTTCTTGTGCCCGGGGTGTGAGGCCGATTTGCCAGTAGCCCGCCGTCAGGTCGAAGATACTGAGGTAGCGGGCAGCTCCCATGCGGTCGATTAGTTCATCTGCCCGGGGGATGGGATGTGCGTCTGTCCTGGTGACCGCATTCAAGCCCCGGTAGTCGACGCAGAACCGGAGTTCCGGTGTGGTGCCGGGGGCAGCTGCTTTGGGGACCAGTACTACAGGGCTGGCCCAGGGGCTGTCTGAGGGCTCGATGACCCCGAGCGTGAGCATTTTGGCTACTTCCTCCTGGATGCAGGCCCGTACCCGATCTGGCACGCGGTAGGCCCGGTGGCGGATAGGGGGGCTGTCCCCCGTGTCCACATCGTGCGTACACCAGGAAGTGACACCTGGGGTGAGGGAGAACAGGCTGGCGAATTGTGACAGGAGAACTTGGCACTCCTGGTGTTGCTCTCGGGTGAGGGCCTCTGAGAGTCGGACCCCATCTACGGAACCGTCTTTCTCCCGCGTTCGTAGGAGGTCCGGGAGGGGCTCGGAGTCCTCTTCAGCCCCATTGTCTGTGGCCATCAGGAGGCTGAGTTCTGTCCGTACAAAGTGCGGTTTCAGTCTGTTAGCGTGGAGGACCCGGAGGGGGTTCCGGGAAGATTCCAAGTCGATGAGATAGGTAGCCGGACCCTTGCGCTCGACCACTTTGAAGGGCCCTGTCCACTTGTCTTGTAGGGCGCAGGGTTCGGTGGGGGACATCACCCATACCTGTTGCCCAGGCTCAAATTCGATGGAGGAGGCATTCCGGTCATACCACCTTTTCATGTCCTCCTGACTGGCCTCTAGGTTGGCTTTTGCTAGTTCTCGGAATCGCCGGGTCTGGTTGCGGAGTGTTAGGAGGTAGCGGAAAACATCTGGTGGGTTCTTTAGAGGGGGCATCTCCCAGCCTTCCTTAACTAGGCTGAGCGGCCCGCGCACGGGGTGTCCATATAGCAGTTCAAATGGGCTGAAGCCCAGGGACTTCTGGGGAACCTCTCGATATGCGAAGAGAAGGCACGGCAACAGTACATCCCACTGGCGACGGAGGGGCTCTTCCAACCCCCCGATCATCCCTTTGAGCGTGCGGTTGAACCGCTCAACGAGTCCGTTTCCTTGAGGGTGATAGGGGGTCGTGAACCGGTAGGTAACCCCGCACTGTTGCCAGAGAGATTTCATATATTTCGAAATAAAGTTCGTGCCTCTGTCACTGACGACCTCCCGGGGGAAGCCCACCCGGGAGAAGATCCCCATCAGAGCCCGGCCGACTACCGGGGCTGTCACAGTCCGCAGGGGAACAGCCTCCGGGTAGCGGGTGGCGTGGTCCACTAGCACCAGGATGAATCGATGGCCTTGTTTTGTGCGCGGGTCCAGGGGCCCCACGATATCGATTCCGACCCTCTCGAACGGGGTGGTGACCACGGGAAAAGGTTGCAGGGGGGCTTTCAGTTTGCGGCCGCTCTTCCCACTGGCTTGGCACGTGGGGCAAGATCGGCAATGCTGGTGTACATTGTCCCTCATTTTGGGCCAGAAGAAGTGGGTCACCAGGCGGCTATAGGTTTTGTCTTGACCCAAGTGTCCTGCCAGGGGGACATCGTGGGCCAGGTTTAGCAGAAAGTCTCTAAAACGGAGGGGTACCACTAGGACTCGGCTGGCCCCCAGCTCCGCGATTCTTTGCTCACTGTACAGCAGATCATTGTCCCAGTAGACCCAGTGAGTTCCGGAGGTATCCCCTGCGCTTTGGGCTAGCGCTTGCTGGCGGAGTCCCTCGAGGGAGGGACAGGTCTTTTGTTCTTGGCGAAATTGTTCTTGCGTGGGCCCCCCCTCTTGAGGCCACTGGTCGAGGTTAGCGAGGTCTGGAGGTTGAGCTGGTTCGGGGGGGACGTCACGGTCGGTGGTTTCGGCGGGGGCGACCGGAGGCGGTGGCGCCGGCCATTCGAGTTCCTCTGGGCGGGTGTTGGCACGGGCGGTCATGGACCGGGTGGTGACGCACGCCCAGTCCGGGACGCCCAGCATCCCCAGGTGCTCTTTTCGTTCGACTGCTGCCCATGGAGAGCTTTCCAGGTCATTACCCAGGAGGCAGTCTACGGGGGCATCATCTCGGACCGTCACCTTCAACATGCCGGAGACCCCTCCCCATTCGAAGGGGACGCAGGCCATCCGACACAGACTTTCTGAGTTATCGGCTGAACGTACAGGGCAGAGAATGTTTGGTAAGTATTGTTCGGGGGTCACCAGGTGACAGCGGACGGCTGTTACACTGGCCCCAGTGTCACGAAGGGCTTCAGCCCGGCGTCCATTGATGCCCACCCATTGGCTGTACTTCTGGGTATTAGCGGGTAGGGGGACCCGCGGGACCATGTCTCTCCCCCCTAGGCAGGCGAGAGCCATGGCGGCTGGCTCCCATTCTTGGTGTTCCTGTTCATATTCTTCTTGTTCCTCTGAGATCCGTTCCTCCCCCAGAGCAGCAGCGGCTACTTGGCGGGGTCTTGGGCTCTGGTACTGGGGGCAGTTTGGGTCGTTTGCATAGTGTCCGACTCGTTGACATCGATGGCAGGTAACATTGGCTCGATGTCCCGGTCGCGCTGGGGTGCTGCCCCGGTTGGCCGGGGGGGTGGGGCTGGTAGTGGGGGTGACCGGAGCGTTGCTTCTTCCGCGTCCTTGGCCTCCACCTCCTCGGGGACGGTGCTGACCATTGTTGTTCCGGTTCTGTTCGGAGGACCCATTTCGACTCACTCTGGTGATCTCCCACCGGTCTGCTTCGGCTGCGAGCTGCCGGGGATCCGTTAACTTGCTGTCGAGGAGGTGCTGGCGAAGTTCAATGAAGCAATTGTTCGACAGATGCTCCCATACCATAAGATTGAACAGTTGTTCGTAGGTTGTGACCTTGCTTCCTTTGATCCAGCCCTCGAAGGCTCGGCTAAAGTAATTGACATAGTCCACCCAAGTTGTACCTGGGATGCGGGTGCAGTCTCGGAACCTCTGACGGTACATCTCGGGTGTGAGGCCATAGCGGGTGAGGAGTGCAGCTTTCATATGGTCATAGGAGGTCATCTGCTGGTCCGGGAGTTGCAGCAGGGCGTCGCGGCCCTCATTGAGGAATCTCCCCCACAGACCGGCCCCCCAATCGCTTCTATCGATCCGGTGTGCAGTCATAGCGATTTCATAGGCCTTAAACCATTGCTGGATGTCGTCCTCTCGGAAGTATTCTCGAACGACATCCTTGGGGATGTGTACCTTCTTCTCTGTTGCCCCTGGAGTGTGGGGTTGCTCGGGCACCCCTGTTTCTTTATTCTGTTTGCGTAGGTCGATTTCAGCTAATTTCCGCTCATGTTCATATGCCAGTTTCTTTTCCTCGAGCTCCCTTTGTCTCTGTTTCTCCTCTCTTTCTTCTCGGAGACGCAGGTGCTCTAAGTTGATTTTCTGTTCGGCCAACTTTAGTTCAACGTCCATTTTGAGCCGGGCCATTTCCAGCTCGTGTAGTCGGGTTCTTTCTCGTTCCTGGATCTCGTCTGGCGAGAGACCCGTTCTTCGTTCTTCAGGGGCCATGGGGGTTTGTGCTGCGATGTCTTGATCGGGGGTTCCGGCAGCCCCGGTTTCTGCCCAAGATTCCAGGGCCTGCTTAAAGTCATCTTTGGTATTTAGTCCGGTGGTAGCGATACCTAATTCGATACAGAACTGTTTAAGTTCACGATGGCTGTACTCGCCCAATTTCTCCATCTGGAATTTCTCCGTTGATCCGCTGTCTTTAGTTGACATCGTGATTCGCCGTGGGGTGAGCTACTCTCTGTACGGTTTATGCGGTGATTCGGATCCCGTCGCTGGCCACCAATGTTAGACGGACCGGGAGGGTCGGCCGAGGATACGGGGAGAGGTCTCCGGGGAGAGCCGTCTCCAGTGAATCGTACAGACAAGTAACTTCCCCCCCACAGACGGACACCACACAATGATAAAGTTCAACGATACTTTATAGACAATTCTTCAAGTACGGTAGAATGGTACAAGGAGGTCTGGACTCAGGGGTCCCCTCTATTTTGGTCTCTGTTTGGGAAAAGGGCAGCGGGACAGTCTTGTTACCAAAAAGATGGAAAATAGCTCTCAATCCCCGAGCTCGGTGGTGTAGATGAACGGGCCGCGGCGGAGCCAGCAGGTCCCGAGATGGATGAAGGAAGACGACGGTCCGCGGCAGAGCCAGCAGGTCCCGATGAAGGTGGTGGTTACAAACGGTCCGCGGCCACGCCAGCAGGTCCCGACGATGATGAAGGATAGGGTGGTTCCCAAAGCCGCGGCAGCGCCAGCAGGCAAGACGAGGGTGCACAAGGCAGAGCTACGGCAGCGCCAGTAGTCCGTCAAGGATGAGTTCTTCTTTGCGTCTCTCGACTCCAAGATACAACTGCCCTCCTGCTCTGGAGCTGCCCCAGTTATAGGGCTGGTGTGCTTTGATGTCCGGACCCTCGCACTTGGAGGTCGGGAGGTCCGGGATGAGGGGGTTCAGACACCCAGCAGGGGGGTGGAGCCAGCGCCCGGGGAGGCGATGGGCGAGCGGCACTTGGCGGGGGAGAGCCATCGACACCTCCTGCTCCCATTGACTGACCAAGTAGCCCGCTCACCTCCTGGGTGGATGTTGGTGCCGGAATGTCTGAGGCCTGGCCAGGCCCAGGGTTGAGGTCGATCGGGGGCCAGGCGGCCTCGTGGTGGAGTGTCCAAGATGGCGCCCAGGATGGGCGCGCAGGCCGGTAGTGGGTCGGCCTACGCGGTCAACAGGTTCGAGTGTAGGGGTCCCTGCGGGGACGGTGGACGTGCAATGGTGGTGTGTGGTAATTGCGTGGCTGGTTCGGGCCTGGTTGGGCCGGGGGAGAGCGGCCCTTCATGTGGCCTGTCCAACATGAGTGCAGAGTAGTGAGTGCACAGTAGTGAGTAGTGAGTGCAGAGTAGTGAGTGCAGAGTAGTGAGTAGTGAGTGCAGAGTAGTGAGTAATGAGTAGTGAGTAGTGAGTGCAGAGTAGTGAGTGCAGAGTAGTGAGTGCAGAGTAATGAGTAGTGAGTGCAGAGTAGTGAGTGCAGAGTAGTGAGTAGTGAGTGCAGAGTAGTGAGTGCAGAGTAGTGAGTAGTGAGTGCAGAGTAGTGAGTAGTGAGTAGTGAGTGCAGAGTAGTGAGTGCAGAGTAGTGAGTGCAGAGTAGTGAGTAGTGAGTAGTGAGTGCAGAGTAGTGAGTGCAGAGTAGTGAGTGCAGAGTAGTGAGTGCAGAGTAGTGAGTAGTGAGTGCAGAGTAGTGAGTGCAGAGTAGTGAGTGCAGAGTAGTGAGTAGTGAGTAGTGAGTAGTGAGTAGTGAGTGCAGAGTAGTGAGTGCAGAGTAGTGAGTGCAGAGTAGTGAGTGCAGAGTAGTGAGTGCAGAGTAGTGAGTAGTGAGTGCAGAGTAGTGAGTGCAGAGTAGTGAGTGCAGAGTAGTGAGTGCAGAGTAGTGAGTAGTGAGTGCAGAGTAGTGAGTAGTGAGTGCAGAGTAGTGAGTGCAGAGTAGTGAGTGTAGTGAGTGCAGATTAGTGAGTAGTGAGTGCAGAGTAGTGAGTGCAGAGTAGTGAGTAGTGAGTGCAGAGTAGTGAGTGCAGAGTAGTGAGTGCAGAGTAGTGAGTGCAGAGTAGTGAGTGCAGAGTAGTGAGTGCAGAGTAGTGAGTGCAGAGTAGTGAGTGCAGAGTAGTGAGTGCAGAGTAGTGAGTGCAGAGTAATGAGTGCAGAGTAGTGAGTGCAGAGTAGTGAGTAGTGAGTGCAGAGTAGTGAGTGCAGAGTAGTGAGTGCAGAGTAGTGAGTGCAGAGTAGTGAGTAGTGAGTGCAGAGTAGTGAGTGCAGAGTAGTGAGTAGTGAGTGCAGAGTAGTGAGTGCAGAGTAGTGAGTGCAGAGTAGTGAGTGCAGAGTAGTGAGTAGTGAGTGCAGAGTAGTGAGTGCAGAGTAGTGAGTGCAGAGTAGTGAGTGCAGAGTAGTTAGTAGTGAGTGCAGAGTAGTGAGTGCAGAGTAGTGAGTAGTGAGTGCAGAGTAGTGAGTGCAGAGTAGTGAGTAGTGAGTGCAGAGTAGTGAGTGCAGAGTAGTGAGTGCAGAGTAGTGAGTGCAGAGTAGTGAGTAGTGAGTGCAGAGTAGTGAGTAGTGAGTGCAGAGTAGTGAGTGCAGAGTAGTGAGTGCACAGTAGTGAGTGCAGAGTAGTGAGTGCAGAGTAGTGAGTAGTGAGTAGTGAGTGCAGAGTAGTGAGTGCAGAGTAGTGAGTGCAGAGTAATGAGTGCAGAGTAATGAGTGTAGAGTAGTGAGTGCAGAGTAGTGAGTGCAGAGTAGTGAGTGCAGAGTAGTGAGTAGTGAGTGCAGAGTAGTGAGTGCAGAGTAGTGAGTGCAGAGTAGTGAGTGCAGAGTAGTGAGTAGTGAGTGCAGAGTAGTGAGTGCAGAGTAGTGAGTGAAGAATAATGAGTGCAGAGTAGTGAGTGCAGAGTAGTGAGTGCAGAGTAGTGAGTAGTGAGTGCAGAGTAGTGAGTGCAGAGTAGTGAGTGCAGAGTAGTGAGTGCAGAGTAGTGAGTGCAGAGTAGTGAGTGCAGAGTAGTGAGTAGTGAGTGCAGAGTAGTGAGTGCAGAGTAGTGAGTAGTGAGTGCAGAGTAGTGAGTGCAGAGTAGTGAGTAGTGAGTGCAGAGTAGTGAGTGCAGAGTAGTGAGTGCAGAGTAGTGAGTGCAGAGTAGTGAGTGCAGAGTAGTGAGTAGTGAGTGCAGAGTAGTGAGTGCAGAGTAGTGAGTGCAGAGTAGTGAGTGCAGAGTAGTGAGTGCACAGTAGTGAGTGCACAGTAGTGAGTAGTGAGTGCAGAGTAGTGAGTGCAGAGTAGTGAGTAGTGAGTGCAGAGTAGTGAGTGCAGAGTAGTGAGTAGTGAGTGCAGAGTAGTGAGTGCAGAGTAGTGAGTGCAGAGTAGTGAGTAGTGAGTGCAGAGTAGTGAGTAGTGAGTGCAGAGTAGTGAGTGCAGAGTAGTGAGTGCAGAGTAGTGAGTGCACAGTAGCGAGTGCACAGTAGCGAGTAGTGAGTGCAGAGTAGTGAGTGCAGAGTAGTGAGTAGTGAGTGCAGAGTAGTGAGTAGTGAGTAGTGAGTAGTGAGTAGTGAGTGCAGAGTAGTGAGTGCAGAGTAGTGAGTGCAGAGTAGTGAGTAGTGAGTGCAGAGTAGTGAGTGCAGAGTAGTGAGTGTAGTGAGTGCAGATTAGTGAGTAGTGAGTGCAGAGTAGTGAGTGCAGAGTAGTGAGTAGTGAGTGCAGAGTAGTGAGTGCAGAGTAGTGAGTGCAGAGTAGTGAGTGCAGAGTAGTGAGTGCAGAGTAGTGAGTGCAGAGTAGTGAGTGCAGAGTAGTGAGTGCAGAGTAGTGAGTGCAGAGTAGTGAGTAGTGAGTGCAGAGTAGTGAGTGCAGAGTAGTGAGTGCAGAGTAGTGAGTGCAGAGTAGTGAGTGCAGAGTAGTGAGTGCAGAGTAGTGAGTAGTGAGTGCAGAGTTGTGAGTGCAGAGTAGTGAGTGCAGAGTAGTGAGTGCAGAGTAGTTAGTAGTGAGTGCAGAGTAGTGAGTGCAGAGTAGTGAGTAGTGAGTGCAGAGTAGTGAGTGCAGAGTAGTGAGTAGTGAGTGCAGAGTAGTGAGTGCAGAGTAGTGAGTGCAGAGTAGTGAGTGCAGAGTAGTGAGTAGTGAGTGCAGAGTAGTGAGTAGTGAGTGCAGAGTAGTGAGTGCAGAGTAGTGAGTGCACAGTAGTGAGTAGTGAGTGCAGAGTAGTGAGTGCAGAGTAGTGAGTAGTGAGTAGTGAGTGCAGAGTAGTGAGTGCAGAGTAGTGAGTGCAGAGTAGTGAGTGCAGAGTAATGAGTGCAGAGTAGTGAGTGCAGAGTAGTGAGTGCAGAGTAGTGAGTGCAGAGTAGTGAGTGCAGAGTAGTGAGTGCAGAGTAGTGAGTGCAGAGTAGTGAGTGCAGAGTAGTGAGTAGTGAGTGCAGAGTAGTGAGTAGTGAGTGCAGAGTAGTGAGTGCAGAGTAGTGAGTGCAGAGTAATGAGTGCAGAGTAGTGAGTGCAGAGTAGTGAGTGCAGAGTAGTGAGTAGTGAGTGCAGAGTAGTGAGTGCAGAGTAGTGAGTGCAGAGTAGTGAGTGCAGAGTAGTGAGTGCAGAGTAGTGAGTAGTGAGTGCAGAGTAGTGAGTGCAGAGTAGTGAGTAGTGAGTGCAGAG
Source organism: Lissotriton helveticus (assembly GCF_964261635.1). Lineage (NCBI taxonomy): Eukaryota > Metazoa > Chordata > Amphibia > Caudata > Salamandridae > Lissotriton > Lissotriton helveticus. The sequence continues at coordinate 300,233,412 of NC_136059.1, forward strand.
TAGTGAGTGCAGAGTAGTGAGTGCAGAGTCGTGAGTGCAGAGTAGTGAGTGCAGAGTAGTGAGTGCAGAGTAGTGAGTAGTGAGTGCAGAGTAGTGAGTGCAGAGTAGTGAGTGCAGAGTAGTGAGTAGTGAGTGCAGAGTAGTGAGTAGTGAGTGCAGAGTAGTGAGTGCAGAGTAGTGAGTAGTGAGTGCAGAGTAGTGAGTAGTGAGTGCAGAGTAGTGAGTGCAGAGTAGTGAGTAATGAGTGCAGAGTAGTGGGTGCACAGTAGTGAGTGCAGAGTAGTGAGTAGTGAGTGCAGAGTAGTGAGTGCAGAGTAGTGAGTAGTGAGTGCAGAGTAGTGAGTGCAGAGTAGTGAGTAGTGAGTAGTGAGTGCAGAGTAGTGAGTAGTGAGTGCAGAGTAGTGAGCAGTGAGTGCAGAGTAGTGAGTAGTGAGTGCAGAGTAGTGAGTGCAGAGTAGTGAGTGCAGAGTAGTGAGTGTAGTGAGTGCAGAGTAGTGAGTGCAGAGTAGTGAGTGTAGTGAGTAGTGAGTGCAGAGTAGTGAGTAGTGAGTGGAGAGTAGTGAGTAGTGAGTGCAGAGTAGTGAGTGCAGAGTAGTGAGTGCAGAGTAGTGAGTAGTGGGTGCAGAGTAGTGAGTAGTGAGTGCAGAGTAGTGAGTAGGGAGTGCAGAGTAGTGAGTAGTGAGTGCAGAGTAGTGAATAGTGAATGCAGAGTAGTGAGTGCAGAGTAGTGAGTGCAGAGTAGTGAGTAGTGAATGCAGAGTAGTGGGTGCAGAGTAGTGAGTGCAGAGTAGTGAGTTGTGAGTGTAGTGAGTGCAGAGTAGTGAATAGTGAGTGCAGAGTAGTGAGTAGTGAGTGCAGAGTAGTGAGTAGTGAGTGCAGAGTAGTAAGTGCAGAGTAGTGAGTAGTGAGTAGTGAGTGCAGAGTAGTGAGTGCAGAGTAGTGAGTAGTGAGTACAGAGTAGTGAGCGCAGAGTAGTGAGTGCAGAGTAGTGAGTGCAGAGTAGTGAGTGCAGAGTAGTGAGTGCAGAGTAGTGAGTGCAGAGTAGTGAGTGCAGAGTAGTGAGTGCAGAGTAGTGAGTGCAGAGTAGTGAGTGCAGAGTAGTGAGTGCAGAGTAGTGAGTAGTGAGTGCAGAGTAGTGAGTAGTGAGTGCAGAGTAGTGAGTAGTGAGTGCTGAGTAGTGAGTGCAGAGTAGTGAGTGCAGAGTAGTGAGTGCAGAGTAGTGAGTAGTGAGTGCAGAGTAGTGAGTAGTGAGTGCTGAGTAGTGAGTGCAGAGTAGTGAGTGTAGTGAGTAGTGAGTGCAGAGTAGTGAGTGCAGAGTAGTGAGTAGTGAGTGGAGAGTAGTGAGTAGTGAGTGCAGAGTAGTGAGTGCAGAGTAGTGAGTGCAGAGTAGTGAGTAGTGGGTGCAGAGTAGTGAGTAGTGAGTGCAGAGTAGTGAGTAGGGAGTGCAGAGTAGTGAGTAGTGAGTGCAGAGTAGTGAATAGTGAATGCAGAGTAGTGAGTGCAGAGTAGTGAGTGCAGAGTAGTGAGTGAGTGCAGAGTAGTGAGTGCAGAGTAGTGAGCGCAGAGTAGTGAGTAGTGAGTGCAGAGTAGTGAGTGCAGAGTAGTGAGTAGTGAGTGCAGAGTAGTGAGTAGTGAGTGCAGAGTAGTGAGTGCAGAGTAGTGAGTAGTTAGTACAGAGTAGTGAGCGCAGAGTAGTGAGTGCAGAGTAGTGAGTGCAGAGTAGTGAGTGCAGAGTAGTGAGTGCAGAGCAGTGAGTGCAGAGTAGTGAGTAGTGAGTGCAGAGTAGTGAGTGCAGAGTAGTGAGTAGTGAGTGCAGAGTAGTGAGTAGTGAGTGCAGAGTAGTGAGTAGTGAGTGCAGAGTAGTGAGTGCAGAGTAGTGAGTGCAGAGTAGTGAGTAGTGAGTGCAGAGTAGTGAGTAGTGAGTGCAGAGTAGTGAGTGCAGAGTAGTGAGTGCAGAGTAGTGAGTGCAGAGTAGTGAGTAGTGAGTGCAGAGTAGTGAGTAGTGAGTGCAGAGTAGTGAGTGCAGAGTAGTGAGTAATGAGTGCAGAGTAGTGGGTGCACAGTAGTGAGTGCACAGTAGTGAGTAGTGAGTGCAGAGTAGTGAGTGCAGAGTAGTGAGTAGTGAGTGCAGAGTAGTGAGTGCAGAGTAGTGAGTAGTGAGTAGTGAGTGCAGAGTAGTGAGTAGTGAGTGCAAAGTAGTGAGCAGTGAGTGCAGAGTAGTGAGTAGTGAGTGCAGAGTAGTGAGTGCAGAGTAGTGAGTGTAGTGAGTGCAGAGTAGTGAGTGCAGAGTAGTGAGTGTAGTGAGTAGTGAGTGCAGAGTAGTGAGTAGTGAGTGGAGAGTAGTGAATAGTGAGTGCAGAGTAGTGAGTGCAGAGTAGTGAGTGCAGAGTAGTGAGTAGTGGGTGCAGAGTAGTGAGTAGTGAGTGCAGAGTAGTGAGTAGTGAGTGCAGAGTAGTGAGTAGTGAGTGCAGAGTAGTGAATAGTGAGTGCAGAGTAGTGAGTGCAGAGTAGTGAGTGCAGAGTAGTGAGTAGTGAATGCAGAGTAGTGGGTGCAGAGTAGTGAGTGCAGAGTAGTGAGTTGTGAGTGTAGTGAGTGCAGAGTAGTGAATAGTGAGTGCAGAGTAGTGAGTAGTGAGTGCAGAGTAGTGAGTAGTGAGTGCAGAGTAGTGAGTAGTGAGTGCAGAGTAGTAAGTGCAGAGTAGTGAGTGTAGTGAGTGCAGAGTAGTGAGTAGTGAGTGCAGAGTAGTGAGTAGTGAGTACAGAGTAGTGAGTGCAGAGTAGTGAGTAGTGAGTGCAGAGTAGTGAGTAGTGAGTGCAGAGTAGTGAGTGCAGAGTAGTGAGTGTAGTGAGTGCAGAGTAGTGAGTAGTGAGTGCAGAGTAGTGAGTAGTGAGTAGTGAATGCAGAGTAGTGAGTATTGAGTGCAGAGTAGTGAGTAGTGAGTAGTGAGTACAGAGTAGTGAGCGCAGAGTAGTGAGTGCAGAGTAGTGAGTGCAGAGTAGTGAGTGCAGAGTAGTGAGTGCAGAGTAGTGAGTAGTGAGTGCAGAGTAGTGAGTGCAGAGTAGTGAGTGCAGAGTAGTGAGTGCAGAGTAGTGAGTAGTGAGTGCAGAGTAGTGAGTAGTGAGTGCAGAGTAGTGAGTAGTGAGTGCAGAGTGCAGAGTAGTGAGTGCAGAGTGCAGAGTAGTGAGTGCAGAGTAGTGAGTGCAGAGTAGTGAGTAGTGAGTGCAGAGTAGTGAGTAGTGAGTGCTGAGTAGTGAGTGCAGAGTCCTCTTCGCTCTGACGACCAACATCTCCTTCAGGTTGGCAGGGTGAAGAAGGCAAGAACGGGTGGCAGAAGGTTTTCAATAAATGTGGCCTCTTTGTGGAACTCGTTGCCCCTACAACTGCGCTCGGAAGCTAGCCTGCTTCGGTTTCGAAAACTTTTAAAAACTTTCCTGTTTTCTGTTTAATCCCTTCATTCTTTAAGTAGTGTTATGTTCTGGTAAGCGCTGGGATGCCTCATAGGTAACCAGGCGCTATACAAAACTCAGAATAATAATAATAATAATAGAGTAGTGAGTGCAGAGTAGTGAGTGAGTGCAGAGTAGTGAGTGCAGAGTAGTGAGTGCAGAGTAGTGAATAGTGAGTGCAGAGTAGTGAGTGCAGAGTAGTGAGTGCAGAGTAGTGAGTGCAGAGTAGTGAGTAGTGAGTGCAGAGTAGTGAGTAGTGAGTGCAGAGTAGTGAGTGCAGAGTAGTGAGTGTAGTGAGTGCAGAGTAGTGAGTGCAGAGTAGTGAGTAGTGAGTGCAGAGTAGTGAGTAGTGAGTAGTGAATGCAGAGTAGTGAGTAGTGAGTGCAGAGTAGTGAGTAGTGAGTGCAGAGTAGTGAGTAGTGAGTGCAGAGTAGTGAGTGCAGAGTAGTGAGTAGTGAGTACAGAGTAGTGAGCACAGAGTAGTGAGTGCAGAGTAGTGAGTGCAGAGTAGTGAGTGCAGAGTAGTGAGTGCAGAGCAGTGAGTGCAGAGTAGTGAGTTGTGAGTGCAGAGTAGTGAGTGCAGAGTAGTGAGTAGTGAGTGCAGAGTGCAGAGTAGTGAGTGCAGAGTAGTGAGTGCAGAGTAGTGAGTGCAGAGTAGTGAGTAGTGGGTGCAGAGTAGTGAGTAGTGAGTGCAGAGTAGTGAGTAGGGAGTGCAGAGTAGTGAGTAGTGAGTGCAGAGTAGTGAATAGTGATAGTGAGTAGTGAGTGCAGAGTAGTGAGTAGTGAGTGCTGAGTAGTGAGTGCAGAGTCCTCTTCGCTCTGACGACCAACATCTCCTTCAGGTTGGCAGGGTGAAGAAGGCAAGAACGGGTGGCAGAAGGTTTTCAATAAATGTGGCCTCTTTGTGGAACTCGTTGCCCCTACAACTGCGCTCGGAAGCTAGCCTGCTTCGGTTTCGAAAACTTTTAAAAACTTTCCTGTTTTCTGTTTAATCCCTTCATTCTTTAAGTAGTGTTATGTTCTGGTAAGCGCTGGGATGCCTCATAGGTAACCAGGCGCTATACAAAACTCCGAATAATAATAATAATAATAGAGTAGTGAGTGCAGAGTAGTGAGTGAGTGCAGAGTAGTGAGTGCAGAGTAGTGAGTGCAGAGTAGTGAATAGTGAGTGCAGAGTAGTGAGTGCAGAGTAGTGAGTGCAGAGTAGTGAGTAGTGAGTGCAGAGTAGTGAGTAGTGAGTAGTGAGTGCAGAGTAGTGAGTGCAGAGTAGTGAGTGCAGTGTAGTGAGTGCAGAGTAGTGAGTGCAGAGTAGTGAGTAGTGAGTGCAGAGTAGTGAGTAGTGAGTAGTGAATGCAGAGTAGTGAGTAGTGAGTGCAGAGTAGTGAGTAGTGAGTGCAGAGTAGTGAGTAGTGAGTGCAGAGTAGTGAGTGCAGAGTAGTGAGTAGTGAGTACAGAGTAGTGAGCACAGAGTAGTGAGTGCAGAGTAGTGAGTGCAGAGTAGTGAGTGCAGAGTAGTGAGTGCAGAGCAGTGAGTGCAGAGTAGTGAGTTGTGAGTGCAGAGTAGTGAGTGCAGAGTAGTGAGTGCAGAGTAGTGAGTGCAGAGTAGTGAGTAGTGATTGCAGAGTAGTGAGTGCAGAGTAGTGAGTGCAGAGTAGTGAGTAGTGAGTGCAGAGTAGTGAGTAGTGAGTGCAGAGTAGTGAGTGCAGAGTAGTGAGTGCAGAGTAGTGAGTGCAGAGTAGTGAGTGCAGAGTAGTGAGTGCAGAGTAGTGAGTGCAGAGTAGTGAGTAGTGAGTGCAGAGTAGTGAGTAGTGAGTGCAGAGTAGTGAGTGCAGAGTAGTGAGTAATGAGTGCAGAGTAGTGGGTGCACAGTAGTGAGTGCACAGTAGTGAGTAGTGAGTGCAGAGTAGTGAGTAGTGAGTGCAGAGTAGTGAGTGCAGAGTAGTGAGTAGTGAGTAGTGAGTGCAGCGTAGTGAGTAGTGAGTGCAGAGTAGTGAGCAGTGAGTGCAGAGTAGTGAGTGCAGAGTAGTGAGTGCAGAGTAGTGAGTGCAGAGTAGTGAGTGTAGTGAGTGCAGAGTAGTGAGTGCAGAGTAGTGAGTGTAGTGAGTAGTGAGTGCAGAGTAGTGAGTAGTGAGTGGAGAGTAGTGAGTAGTGAGTGCAGAGTAGTGAGTGCAGAGTAGTGAGTTCAGAGTAGTGAGTAGTGGGTGCAGAGTAGTGAGTAGTGAGTGCAGAGTAGTGAGCAGGGAGTGCAGAGTAGTGAGCAGGGAGTGCAGAGTAGTGAATAGTGAGTGCAGAGTAGTGAGTGCAGAGTAGTGAGTAGTGAATGCAGAGTAGTGGGTGCAGAGTAGTGAGTGCAGAGTAGTGAGTTGTGAGTGTAGTGAGTGCAGAGTAGTGAATAGTGAGTGCAGAGTAGTGAGTAGTGAGTGCAGAGTAGTGAGTAGTGAGTGCAGAGTAGTGAGTAGTGAGTGCAGAGTAGTGAGTAGTGAGTGCAGAGTAGTAAGTGCAGAGTAGTGAGTGTAGTGAGTGCAGAGTAGTGAGTAGTGAGTGCAGAGTAGTGAGTAGTGAGTGCAGAGTAGTGAGTAGTGAGTGCAGAGTAGTGAGTACAGAGTAGTGAGTGCAGAGTAGTGAGTAGTGAGTGCAGAGTAGTGAGTAGTGAGTGCATAGTAGTGAGTGCAGAGTAGTGAGTGTAGTGAGTGCAGAGTAGTGAGTAGTGAGTGCAGAGTAGTGAGTAGTGAGTAGTGAATGCAGAGTAGTGAGTGCAGAGTAGTGAGTGCAGAGTAGTGAGTAGTGAGTGCAGAGTAGTGAGTGCAGAGTAGTGAGTAGTGAGTACAGAGTAGTGAGTGCAGAGTAGTGAGTGCAGAGTAGTGAGTGCAGAGTAGTGAGTGCAGAGTAGTGAGTGCAGAGTAGTGAGTGCAGAGTAGTGAGTAGTGAGTGCAGAGTAGTGAGTGCAGAGTAGTGAGTAGTGAGTGCAGAGTAGTGAGTAGTGAGTGCAGAGTAGTGAGTAGTGAGTGCAGAGTAGTGAGTAGTGAGTGCAGAGTAGTGAGTGCAGAGTAGTGAGTAGTGAGTGCAGAGTAGTGAGTAGTGAGTGCAGAGTAGTGAGTAGTGAGTGCTGAGTAGTGAGTGCAGAGTAGTGAGTGCAGAGTAGTGAGTAGTGAGTGCAGAGTAGTGAGTGCAGAGTACAGAGTGCAGAGTAGTGAGTAGTGAGTGCAGAGTAGTGAGTGCAGAGTAGTGAGTGCAGAGTAGTGAGTAGTGAGTGCAGAGTAGTGAGTAGTGAGTGCAGAGTAGTGAGTGCAGAGTAGTGAGTAATGAGTGCAGAGTAGTGAGTGCACAGTAGTGAGTGCACAGTAGTGAGTAGTGAGTGCAGAGTAGTGAGTGCAGAGTAGTGAGTGCAGAGTAGTGAGTAGTGAGTGCAGAGTAGTGAGTGCAGAGTAGTGAGTGCAGAGTAGTGAGTAGTGAGTGCAGAGTAGTGAGTGCAGAGTAGTGAGTAGTGAGTGCAGAGTAGTGAGTGCAGAGTAGTGAGTGAAGTGAGTGCAGAGTAGTGAGTGCAGAGTAGTGAGTGTAGTGAGTAGTGAGTGCAGAGTAGTGAGTGGAGAGTAGTGAGTAGTGAGTGCAGAGTAGTGAGTGCAGAGTAGTGAGTGCAGAGTAGTGAGTAGTGAGTGCAGAGTAGTGAGTGCAGAGTAGTGAGTAGTGAGTGCAGAGTAGTGAGTGCAGAGTAGTGAGTGCAGAGTAGTGAGTATTGAGTGCAGAGTAGTGAGTAGTGAGTAGTGAGTGCAGAGTAGTGAGTAGTGAGTGCAGAGTAGTGAGTGCAGAGTAGTGAGTGCAGAGTAGTGAGTAGTGAGTACAGAGTAGTGAGTACAGAGTAGTGAGTACAGAGTAGTGAGAGCAGAGTAGTAAGTGCAGAGTAGTGAGTGCAGAGTAGTGAGTGCAGAGTAGTGAGTAGTGAGTGCAGAGTAGTGAGTGCAGAGTAGTGAGTGCAGAGTAGTGAGTGCAGAGTAGTGAGTGCAGAGTAGTGAGTAGTGAGTGCAGAGTAGTGAGTGCAGAGTAGTGAGTGCAGAGTAGTGAGTGCAGAGTAGTGAGTAGTGAGTGCAGAGTAGTGAGTAGTGAGTGCAGAGTAGTGAGTGCAGAGTAGTGAGTGCAGAGTAGTGAGTAGTGAGTGCAGAGTAGTGAGTGCAGAGTACAGAGTGCAGAGTAGTGAGTAGTGAGTGCAGAGTAGTGAGTAGTGAGTGCAGAGTAGTGAGTGCAGAGTAGTGAGTAGTGAGTGCAGAGTAGTGAGTAGTGAGTGCAGAGTAGTGAGTAGTGAGTGCTGAGTAGTGAGTGCAGAGTAGTGAGTGCAGAGTAGTGAGTAGTGAGTGCAGAGTAGTGAGTGCAGAGTACAGAGTGCAGAGTAGTGAGTAGTGAGTGCAGAGTAGTGAGTGCAGAGTAGTGAGTGCAGAGTAGTGAGTAGTGAGTGCAGAGTAGTGAGTAGTGAGTGCAGAGTAGTGAGTGCAGAGTAGTGAGTAATGAGTGCAGAGTAGTGCGTGCACAGTAGTGAGTGCACAGTAGTGAGTAGTGAGTGCAGAGTAGTGAGTGCAGAGTAGTGAGTGCAGAGTAGTGAGTAGTGAGTGCAGAGTAGTGAGTGCAGAGTAGTGAGTAGTGAGTAGTGAGTGCAGAGTAGTGAGTAGTGAGTGCAGAGTAGTGAGTGCAGAGTAGTGAGTAGTGAGTGCAGAGTAGTGAGTGAAGTGAGTGCAGAGTAGTGAGTGCAGAGTAGTGAGTGTAGTGAGTAGTGAGTGCAGAGTAGTGAGTGGAGAGTAGTGAGTAGTGAGTGCAGAGTAGTGAGTGCAGAGTAGTGAGTGCAGAGTAGTGAGTAGTGAGTGCAGAGTAGTGAGTGCAGAGTAGTGAGTAGTGAGTGCAGAGTAGTGAGTGCAGAGTAGTGAGTGCAGAGTAGTGAGTATTGAGTGCAGAGTAGTGAGTAGTGAGTAGTGATTGCAGAGTAGTGAGTAGTGAGTGCAGAGTAGTGAGTGCAGAGTAGTGAGTGCAGAGTAGTGAGTAGTGAGTACAGAGTAGTGAGTACAGAGTAGTGAGTACAGAGTAGTGAGAGCAGAGTAGTAAGTGCAGAGTAGTGAGTGCAGAGTAGTGAGTGCAGAGTAGTGAGTAGTGAGTGCAGAGTAGTGAGTGCAGAGTAGTGAGTGCAGAGTAGTGAGTGCAGAGTAGTGAGTGCAGAGTAGTGAGTGCAGAGTAGTGAGTAGTGAGTGCAGAGTAGTGAGTAGTGAGTGCAGAGTAGTGAGTGCAGAGTAGTGAGTAGTGAGTGCAGAGTAGTGAGTGCAGAGTATTGAGTGCAGATCAGTGATTAGTGAGTGCAGAGTAGTGAGTGCAGAGTAGTGAGTAGTGAGTGCAGAGTAGTGAGTGCAGAGTAGTTAGTAGTGAGTGCAGAGTAGTGAGTGCAGAGTAGTGAGTAGTGAGTGCAGAGTAGTGAGTGCAGAGTAGTGAGTGCAGAGTAGTGAGTAGTGGGTGCAGAGTAGTGAGTAGTGAGTGCAGAGTAGTGAGTGCAGAGCAGTGAGTAGTGAGTGCAGAGTAGTGAGTAGTGAGTGCAGAGTAGTGAATAGTGAGTGCAGAGTAGTGAGTGCAGAGTAGTGAGTGCAGAGTAGTGAGTTGTGAGTGTAGTGAGTGCAGAGTAGTGAATAGTGAGTGCAGAGTAGTGAGTAGTGAGTGCAGAGTAGTGAGTAGTGAGTGCAGAGTAGTGAGTAGTGAGTGCAGAGTAGTGAGTGCAGAGTAGTGAGTGTAGTGAGTGCAGAGTAGTGAGTGCAGAGTAGTGAGTAGTGAGTGCAGAGTAATGAGTAGTGAGTGCAGAGTAGTGAGTAGTGAGTAGTGAGTGCAGAGTAGTGAGTAGTGAGTGCAGAGTAGTGAGTAGTGAGTGCAGAGTAGTGAGTAGTGAGTGCAGAGTAGTGAGTGCAGAGTAGTGAGTAGTGAGTACAGAGTAGTGAGCCCAGAGTAGTGAGTGCAGAGTAGTGAGTGCAGAGTAGTGAGTGCAGTGTAGTGAGTGCAGAGTAGTGAGTTGTGAGTGCAGAGTAGTGAGTGCAGAGTAGTGAGTGCAGAGTAGTGAGTGCAGAGTAGTGAGTAGTGAGTGCAGAGTAGTGAGTGCAGAGTAGTGAGTGCAGAGTAGTGAGTAGTGAGTGCAGAGTAGTGAGTAGTGAGTGCAGAGTAGTGAGTGCAGAGTAGTGAGTAGTGAGTGCAGAGTAGTGAGTGCAGAGTAGTGAGTGCAGAGTAGTGAGTGCAGAGTAGTGAGTAGTGAGTGCAGAGTAGTGAGTAGTGAGTGCAGAGTAGTGAGTGCAGAGTAGTGAGTAATGAGTGCAGAGTAGTGGGTGCACAGTAGTGAGTGCACAGTAGTGAGTAGTGAGTGCAGAGTAGTGAGTAGTGAGTGCAGAGTAGTGAGTGCAGAGTAGTGAGTAGTGAGTAGTGAGTGCAGAGTAGTGAGTAGTGAGTGCAGAGTAGTGAGCAGTGAGTGCAGAGTAGTGAGTGCAGAGTAGTGAGTGCAGAGTAGTGAGTGCAGAGTAGTGAGTGTAGTGAGTGCAGAGTAGTGAGTGCAGAGTAGTGAGTGTAGTGAGTAGTGAGTGCAGAGTAGTGAGTAGTGAGTGGAGAGTAGTGAGTAGTGAGTGCAGAGTAGTGAGTGCATAGTGAGTGCAGAGTAGTGAGTAGTGGGTGCAGAGTAGTGAGTAGTGAGTGCAGAGTAGTGAGCAGGGAGTGCAGAGTAGTGAGTAGTGAGTGCAGAGTAGTGAATAGTGAGTGCAGAGTAGTGAGTGCAGAGTAGTGAGTAGTGAATGCAGAGTAGTGGGTGCAGAGTAGTGAGTGCAGAGTAGTGAGTTGTGAGTGTAGTGAGTGCAGAGTAGTGAATAGTGAGTGCAGAGTAGTGAGTAGTGAGTGCAGAGTAGTGAGTAGTGAGTGCAGAGTAGTGAGTAGTGAGTGCAGAGTAGTAAGTGCAGAGTAGTGAGTGTAGTGAGTGCAGAGTAGTGAGTAGTGAGTGCAGAGTAGTGAGTAGTGAGTGCAGAGTAGTGAGTAGTGAGTGCAGAGTAGTGAGTACAGAGTAGTGAGTGCAGAGTAGTGAGTAGTGAGTGCAGAGTAGTGAGTAGTGAGTGCATAGTAGTGAGTGCAGAGTAGTGAGTGTAGTGAGTGCAGAGTAGTGAGTAGTGAGTGCAGAGTAGTGAGTAGTGAGTAGTGAATGCAGAGTAGTGAGTGCAGAGTAGTGAGTGCAGAGTAGTGAGTAGTGAGTGCAGAGTAGTGAGTGCAGAGTAGTGAGTAGTGAGTACAGAGTAGTGAGTACAGAGTAGTGAGTGCAGAGTAGTGAGTGCAGAGTAGTGAGTGCAGAGTAGTGAGTGCAGAGTAGTGAGTGCAGAGTAGTGAGTGCAGAGTAGTGAGTAGTGAGTGCAGAGTAGTGAGTGCAGAGTAGTGAGTGCAGAGTAGTGAGTGCAGAGTAGTGAGTAGTGAGTGCAGAGTAGTGAGTGCAGAGTAGTGAGTAGTGAGTGCAGAGTAGTGAGTAGTGAGTGCAGAGTAGTGAGTAGTGAGTGCTGAGTAGTGAGTGCAGAGTAGTGAGTGCAGAGTAGTGAGTAGTGAGTGCAGAGTAGTTAGTGCAGAGTACAGAGTGCAGAGTAGTGAGTAGTGAGTGCAGAGTAGTGAGTGCAGAGTAGTGAGTGCAGAGTAGTGAGTAGTGAGTGCAGAGTAGTGAGTAGTGAGTGCAGAGTAGTGAGTAATGAGTGCAGAGTAGTGAGTGCACAGTAGTGAGTGCACAGTAGTGAGTAGTGAGTGCAGAGTAGTGAGTGCAGAGTAGTGAGTAGTGAGTGCAGAGTAGTGAGTGCAGAGTAGTGAGTAGTGAGTAGTGAGTGCAGAGTAGTGAGTAGTGAGTGCAGAGTAGTGAGTGCAGAGTAGTGAGTAGTGAGTGCAGAGTAGTGAGTGCAGAGTAGTGAGTGAAGTGAGTGCAGAGTAGTGAGTGCAGAGTAGTGAGTGTAGTGAGTAGTGAGTGCAGAGTAGTGAGTAGTGAGTGGAGAGTAGTGAGTAGTGAGTGCAGAGTAGTGAGTGCAGAGTAGTGAGTGCAGAGTAGTGAGTAGTGAGTGCAGAGTAGTGAGTGCAGAGTAGTGAGTAGTGAGTGCAGAGTAGTGAGTGCAGAGTAGTGAGTGCAGAGTAGTGAGTGCAGAGTAGTGAGTATTGAGTGCAGAGTAGTGAGTAGTGAGTAGTGAGTGCAGAGTAGTGAGTAGTGAGTGCAGAGTAGTGAGTGCAGAGTAGTGAGTGCAGAGTAGTGAGTAGTGAGTACAGAGTAGTGAGTACAGAGTAGTGAGTACAGAGTAGTGAGAGCAGAGTAGTAAGTGCAGAGTAGTAAGTGCAGAGTAGTGAGTGCAGAGTAGTGAGTGCAGAGTAGTGAGTGCAGAGTAGTGAGTGCAGAGTAGTGAGTGCAGAGTAGTGAGTGCAGAGTAGTGAGTGCAGAGTAGTGAGTGCAGAGTAGTGAGTGCAGAGTAGTGAGTAGTGAGTGCAGAGTAGTGAGTGCAGAGTAGTGAGTAGTGAGTAGTGAGTGCAGAGTAGTGAGTGCAGAGTAGTGAGTGCAGAGTAGTGATTAGTGAGTGCAGAGTAGTGAGTGCAGAGTAGTGAGTAGTGAGTGCAGAGTAGTGAGTGCAGAGTAGTTAGTAGTGAGTGCAGAGTAGTGAGTGCAGAGTAGTGAGTAGTGAGTGCAGAGTAGTGAGTGCAGAGTAGTGAGTGCAGAGTAGTGAGTAGTGGGTGCAGAGTAGTGAGTAGTGAGTGCAGAGTAGTGAGTGCAGAGCAGTGAGTAGTGAGTGCAGAGTAGTGAGTAGTGAGTGCAGAGTAGTGAATAGTGAGTGCAGAGTAGTGAGTGCAGAGTAGTGAGTGCAGAGTAGTGAGTTGTGAGTGTAGTGAGTGCAGAGTAGTGAATAGTGAGTGCAGAGTAGTGAGTAGTGAGTGCAGAGTAGTGAGTAGTGAGTGCAGAGTAGTGAGTAGTGAGTGCAGAGTAGTGAGTGCAGAGTAGTGAGTGTAGTGAGTGCAGAGTAGTGAGTGCAGAGTAGTGAGTAGTGAGTGCAGAGTAATGAGTAGTGAGTGCAGAGTAGTGAGTAGTGAGTAGTGAGTGCAGAGTAGTGAGTAGTGAGTGCAGAGTAGTGAGTAGTGAGTGCAGAGTAGTGAGTAGTGAGTGCAGAGTAGTGAGTGCAGAGTAGTGAGTAGTGAGTACAGAGTAGTGAGCCCAGAGTAGTGAGTGCAGAGTAGTGAGTGCAGAGTAGTGAGAGCAGTGTAGTGAGTGCAGAGTAGTGAGTAGTGAGTGCAGAGTAGTGAGTAGTGAGTAGTGAGTGCAGAGTAGTGAGTAGTGAGTGCAGAGTAGTGAGTGCAGAGTAGTGAGTGCAGAGTAGTGAGTACAGAGTAGTGAGTAGTGAGTACAGAGTAGTGAGCCCAGAGTAGTGAGTGCAGAGTAGTGAGTGCAGAGTAGTGAGTGCAGAGTAGTGAGTGCAGAGTAGTGAGTGCAGAGTAGTGAGTGCAGAGTAGTGAGTAGTGAGTACAGAGTAGTGAGCCCAGAGTAGTGAGTGCAGAGTAGTGAGTGCAGAGTAGTGAGTGCAGTGTAGTGAGTGCAGAGTAGTGAGTGCAGAGTAGTGAGTAGTGAGTGCAGAGTAGTGAGTAGTGAGTGCAGAGTAGTGAGTAGTGAGTGCAGAGTAGTGAGTGCAGAGTAGTGAGTGCAGAGTAGTGAGTAGTGAGTACAGAGTAGTGAGCGCAGAGTAGTGAGCGCAGAGTAGTGAGTGCAGAGTAGTGAGTGCAGAGTAGTGAGTGCAGAGTAGTGAGTAGTGAGTAGTGAGTGCAGAGTAGTGAGTGCAGAGTAGTGAATGAAGAGTAGTGAGTAGTGAGTGCAGAGTAGTGAGTGCAGAGTAGTGAGTAGTGAGTGCAGAGTAGTGAGTGCAGAGTAGTGAGTAGTGAGTAGTGAGTGCAGAGTAGTGAGTGCAGAGTAGTGAGTGCAGAGTAGTGAGTGCAGAGTAGTGATTAGTGAGTGCAGAGTAGTGAGTGCAGAGTAGTGAGTAGTGAGTGCAGAGTAGTGAGTGCAGAGTAGTGAGTAGTGAGTGCAGAGTAGTGAGTGCAGAGTAGTGAGTAGTGAGTGCAGAGTAGTGAGTGCAGAGTAGTGAGTGCAGAGTAGTGAGTAGTGGGTGCAGAGTAGTGAGTAGTGAGTGCAGAGTAGTGAGTGCAGGGCAGTGAGTAGTGAGTGCAGAGTAGTGAGTAGTGAGTGCAGAGTAGTGAATAGTGAGTGCAGAGTAGTGAGTGCAGAGTAGTGAGTGCAGAGTAGTGAGTAGTGAGTGCAGAGTAGTGGGTGCAGAGTAGTGAGTGCAGAGTAGTGAGTTGTGAGTGTAGTGAGTGCAGAGTAGTGAATAGTGAGTGCAGAGTAGTGAGTAGTGAGTGCAGAGTAGTGAGTAGTGAGTGCAGAGTAGTGAGTAGTGAGTGCAGAGTAGTGAGTGCAGAGTAGTGAGTGCAGAGTAGTGAGTAGTGGGTGCAGAGTAGTGAGTAGTGAGTGCAGAGTAGTGAGTAGTGAGTGCAGAGTAGTGAGTAGTGAGTGCAGAGTAGTGAGTGCAGAGTAGTGAGTGCAGAGTAGTGAATAGTGAGTGCAGAGTAGTGAGTGCAGAGTAGTGAGTGCAGAGTAGTGAGTTGTGAGTGTAGTGAGTGCAGAGTAGTGAATAGTGAGTGCAGAGTAGTGAGTAGTGAGTGCAGAGTAGTGAGTAGTGAGTGCAGAGTAGTGAGTAGTGAGTGCAGAGTAGTGAGTGCAGAGTAGTGAGTGTAGTGAGTGCAGAGTAGTGAGTGCAGAGTAGTGAGTAGTGAGTGCAGAGTAATGAGTAGTGAGTGCAGAGTAGTGAGTAGTGAGTAGTGAGTGCAGAGTAGTGAGTAGTGAGTGCAGAGTAGTGAGTAGTGAGTGCAGAGTAGTGAGTAGTGAGTGCAGAGTAGTGAGTGCAGAGTAGTGAGTAGTGAGTACAGAGTAGTGAGCCCAGAGTAGTGAGTGCAGAGTAGTGAGTGCAGAGTAGTGAGAGCAGTGTAGTGAGTGCAGAGTAGTGAGTAGTGAGTGCAGAGTAGTGAGTAGTGAGTAGTGAGTGCAGAGTAGTGAGTAGTGAGTGCAGAGTAGTGAGTGCAGAGTAGTGAGTGCAGAGTAGTGAGTACAGAGTAGTGAGTAGTGAGTACAGAGTAGTGAGCCCAGAGTAGTGAGTGCAGAGTAGTGAGTGCAGAGTAGTGAGTGCAGAGTAGTGAGTGCAGAGTAGTGAGTGCAGAGTAGTGAGTGCAGAGTAGTGAGTAGTGAGTACAGAGTAGTGAGCCCAGAGTAGTGAGTGCAGAGTAGTGAGTGCAGAGTAGTGAGTGCAGTGTAGTGAGTGCAGAGTAGTGAGTGCAGAGTAGTGAGTAGTGAGTGCAGAGTAGTGAGTAGTGAGTGCAGAGTAGTGAGTAGTGAGTGCAGAGTAGTGAGTGCAGAGTAGTGAGTGCAGAGTAGTGAGTAGTGAGTACAGAGTAGTGAGCGCAGAGTAGTGAGCGCAGAGTAGTGAGTGCAGAGTAGTGAGTGCAGAGTAGTGAGTGCAGAGTAGTGAGTAGTGAGTAGTGAGTGCAGAGTAGTGAGTGCAGAGTAGTGAATGAAGAGTAGTGAGTAGTGAGTGCAGAGTAGTGAGTGCAGAGTAGTGAGTGCAGAGTAGTGAGTGCAGAGTAGTGAGTAGTGAGTAGTGAGTGCAGAGTAGTGAGTGCAGAGTAGTGAGTGCAGAGTAGTGAGTGCAGAGTAGTGATTAGTGAGTGCAGAGTAGTGAGTGCAGAGTAGTGAGTAGTGAGTGCAGAGTAGTGAGTGCAGAGTAGTGAGTAGTGAGTGCAGAGTAGTGAGTGCAGAGTAGTGAGTAGTGAGTGCAGAGTAGTGAGTGCAGAGTAGTGAGTGCAGAGTAGTGAGTAGTGGGTGCAGAGTAGTGAGTAGTGAGTGCAGAGTAGTGAGTGCAGGGCAGTGAGTAGTGAGTGCAGAGTAGTGAGTAGTGAGTGCAGAGTAGTGAATAGTGAGTGCAGAGTAGTGAGTGCAGAGTAGTGAGTGCAGAGTAGTGAGTAGTGAGTGCAGAGTAGTGGGTGCAGAGTAGTGAGTGCAGAGTAGTGAGTTGTGAGTGTAGTGAGTGCAGAGTAGTGAATAGTGAGTGCAGAGTAGTGAGTAGTGAGTGCAGAGTAGTGAGTAGTGAGTGCAGAGTAGTGAGTAGTGAGTGCAGAGTAGTGAGTGCAGAGTAGTGAGTGCAGAGTAGTGAGTAGTGGGTGCAGAGTAGTGAGTGCAGAGTAGTGAGTGTAGTGAGTGCAGAGTAGTGAGTGCAGAGTAGTGAGTAGTGAGTGCAGAGTAATGAGTAGTGAGTGCAGAGTAGTGAGTAGTGAGTAGTGAGTGCAGAGTAGTGAGTAGTGAGTGCAGAGTAGTGAGTAGTGAGTGCAGAGTAGTGAGTAGTGAGTGCAGAGTAGTGAGTGCAGAGTAGTGAGTAGTGAGTACAGAGTAGTGAGCCCAGAGTAGTGAGTGCAGAGTAGTGAGTGCAGAGTAGTGAGAGCAGTGTAGTGAGTGCAGAGTAGTGAGTAGTGAGTGCAGAGTAGTGAGTAGTGAGTAGTGAGTGCAGAGTAGTGAGTAGTGAGTGCAGAGTAGTGAGTGCAGAGTAGTGAGTGCAGAGTAGTGAGTACAGAGTAGTGAGTAGTGAGTACAGAGTAGTGAGCCCAGAGTAGTGAGCGCAGAGTAGTGAGTGCAGAGTAGTGAGTGCAGAGTAGTGAGTGCAGAGTAGTGAGTGCAGAGTAGTGAGTGCAGAGTAGTGAGTAGTGAGTACAGAGTAGTGAGCCCAGAGTAGTGAGTGCAGAGTAGTGAGTGCAGAGTAGTGAGTGCAGTGTAGTGAGTGCAGAGTAGTGAGTGCAGAGTAGTGAGTAGTGAGTGCAGAGTAGTGAGTAGTGAGTGCAGAGTAGTGAGTAGTGAGTGCAGAGTAGTGAGTGCAGAGTAGTGAGTGCAGAGTAGTGAGTAGTGAGTACAGAGTAGTGAGCGCAGAGTAGTGAGCGCAGAGTAGTGAGTGCAGAGTAGTGAGTGCAGAGTAGTGAGTGCAGAGTAGTGAGTAGTGAGTAGTGAGTGCAGAGTAGTGAGTGCAGAGTAGTGAATGAAGAGTAGTGAGTAGTGAGTGCAGAGTAGTGAGTGCAGAGTAGTGAGTAGTGAGTGCAGAGTAGTGAGTGCAGAGTAGTGAGTAGTGAGTAGTGAGTGCAGAGTAGTGAGTGCAGAGTAGTGAGTGCAGAGTAGTGAGTGCAGAGTAGTGATTAGTGAGTGCAGAGTAGTGAGTGCAGAGTAGTGAGTAGTGAGTGCAGAGTAGTGAGTGCAGAGTAGTGAGTAGTGAGTGCAGAGTAGTGAGTGCAGAGTAGTGAGTAGTGAGTGCAGAGTAGTGAGTGCAGAGTAGTGAGTGCAGAGTAGTGAGTAGTGGGTGCAGAGTAGTGAGTAGTGAGTGCAGAGTAGTGAGTGCAGGGCAGTGAGTAGTGAGTGCAGAGTAGTGAGTAGTGAGTGCAGAGTAGTGAATAGTGAGTGCAGAGTAGTGAGTGCAGAGTAGTGAGTGCAGAGTAGTGAGTAGTGAGTGCAGAGTAGTGGGTGCAGAGTAGTGAGTGCAGAGTAGTGAGTTGTGAGTGTAGTGAGTGCAGAGTAGTGAATAGTGAGTGCAGAGTAGTGAGTAGTGAGTGCAGAGTAGTGAGTAGTGAGTGCAGAGTAGTGAGTAGTGAGTGCAGAGTAGTGAGTGCAGAGTAGTGAGTGCAGAGTAGTGAGTAGTGGGTGCAGAGTAGTGAGTAGTGAGTGCAGAGTAGTGAGTAGTGAGTGCAGAGTAGTGAATAGTGAGTGCAGAGTAGTGAGTGCAGAGTAGTGAGTAGTGAATGCAGAGTAGTGGGTGCAGAGTAGTGAGTGCAGAGTAGTGAGTTGTGAGTGTAGTGAGTGCAGAGTAGTGAATAGTGAGTGCAGAGTAGTGAGTAGTGAGTGCAGAGTAGTGAGTAGTGAGTGCAGAGTAGTGAGTAGTGAGTGCAGAGTAGTAAGTGCAGAGTAGTGAGTGTAGTGAGTGCAGAGTAGTGAGTAGTGAGTGCAGAGTAGTGAGTAGTGAGTGCAGAGTAGTGAGTACAGAGTAGTGAGTGCAGAGTAGTGAGTAGTGAGTGCAGAGTAGTGAGTAGTGAGTGCATAGTAGTGAGTGCAGAGTAGTGAGTATAGTGAGTGCAGAGTAGTGAGTAGTGAGTGCAGAGTAGTGAGTAGTGAGTAGTGAATGCAGAGTAGTGAGTATTGAGTGCAGAGTAGTGAGTGCAGAGTAGTGAGTAGTGAGTAGTGAGTACAGAGTAGTGAGCGCAGAGTAGTGAGTGCAGAGTAGTGAGTGCAGAGTAGTGAGTGCAGAGTAGTGAGTGCAGAGTAGTGAGTAGTGAGTGCAGAGTAGTGAGTGCAGAGTAGTGAGTGCAGAGTAGTGAGTGCAGAGTAGTGAGTGCAGAGTAGTGAGTAGTGAGTGCAGAGTAGTGAGTAGTGAGTGCAGAGTAGTGAGTAGTGAGTGCAGAGTGCAGAGTAGTGAGTGCAGAGTGCAGAGTAGTGAGTGCAGAGTAGTGAGTGCAGAGTAGTGAGTAGTGAGTGCAGAGTAGTGAGTAGTGAGTGCAGAGTAGTGAGTAGTGAGTGCAGAGTCCTCTTCGCTCTGACGACCAACATCTCCTTCAGGTTGGCAGGGTGAAGAAGGCAAGAACGGGTGGCAGAAGGTTTTCAATAAATGTGGACTCTTTGTGGAACTCGTTGCCCCTACAACTGCGCTCGGAAGCTAGCCTGCTTCGGTTTCGAAAACTTTTAAAAACTTTCCTGTTTTCTGTTTAATCCCTTCATTCTTTAAGTAGTGTTATGTTCTGGTAAGCGCTGGGATGCCTCATAGGTAACCAGGCGCTATACAAAACTCAGAATAATAATAATAATAATAGAGTAGTGAGTGCAGAGTAGTGAGTGAGTGCAGAGTAGTGAGTGCAGAGTAGTGAATAGTGAGTGCAGAGTAGTGAGTGCAGAGTAGTGAGTGCAGAGTAGTGAGTAGTGAGTGCAGAGTAGTGAGTAGTGAGTGCAGAGTAGTGAGTGTAGTGAGTGCAGAGTAGTGAGTGCAGAGTAGTGAGTAGTGAGTGCAGAGTAGTGAGTAGTGAGTAGTGAATGCAGAGTAGTGAGTAGTGAGTGCAGAGTAGTGAGTAGTGAGTGCAGAGTAGTGAGTAGTGAGTGCAGAGTAGTGAGTGCAGAGTAGTGAGTAGTGAGTACAGAGTAGTGAGCACAGAGTAGTGAGTGCAGAGTAGTGAGTGCAGAGTAGTGAGTGCAGAGTAGTGAGTGCAGAGTAGTGAGTGCAGAGCAGTGAGTGCAGAGTAGTGAGTTGTGAGTGCAGAGTAGTGAGTGCAGAGTAGTGAGTGCAGAGTAGTGAGTGCAGAGTAGTGAGTAGTGAGTGCAGAGTAGTGAGTGCAGAGTAGTGAGTGCAGAGTAGTGAGTAGTGAGTGCAGAGTAGTGAGTAGTGAGTGCAGAGTAGTGAGTGCAGAGTAGTGAGTAGTGAGTGCAGAGTAGTGAGTGCAGAGTAGTGAGTGCAGAGTAGTGAGTGCAGAGTAGTGAGTGCAGAGTAGTGAGTAGTGAGTGCAGAGTAGTGAGTAGTGAGTGCAGAGTAGTGAGTGCAGAGTAGTGAGTAATGAGTGCAGAGTAGTGGGTGCACAGTAGTGAGTGCACAGTAGTGAGTAGTGAGTGCAGAGTAGTGAGTAGTGAGTGCAGAGTAGTGAGTGCAGAGTAGTGAGTAGTGAGTAGTGAGTGCAGAGTAGTGAGTAGTGAGTGCAGAGTAGTGAGCAGTGAGTGCAGAGTAGTGAGTGCAGAGTAGTGAGTGCAGAGTAGTGAGTGCAGAGTAGTGAGTGTAGTGAGTGCAGAGTAGTGAGTGCAGAGTAGTGAGTGTAGTGAGTAGTGAGTGCAGAGTAGTGAGTAGTGAGTGGAGAGTAGTGAGTAGTGAGTGCAGAGTAGTGAATGCAGAGTAGTGAGTGCAGAGTAGTGAGTAGTGGGTGCAGAGTAGTGAGTAGTGAGTGCAGAGTAGTGAGCAGGGAGTGCAGAGTAGTGAGTAGTGAGTGCAGAGTAGTGAATAGTGAGTGCAGAGTAGTGAGTGCAGAGTAGTGAGTGCAGAGTAGTGAGTAGTGAATGCAGAGTAGTGGGTGCAGAGTAGTGAGTGCAGAGTAGTGAGTTGTGAGTGTAGTGAGTGCAGAGTAGTGAATAGTGAGTGCAGAGTAGTGAGTAGTGAGTGCAGAGTAGTGAGTAGTGAGTGCAGAGTAGTGAGTAGTGAGTGCAGAGTAGTAAGTGCAGAGTAGTGAGTGTAGTGAGTGCAGAGTAGTGAGTAGTGAGTGCACAGTAGTGAGTAGTGAGTGCAGAGTAGTGAGTAGTGAGTGCAGAGTAGTGAGTACAGAGTAGTGAGTGCAGAGTAGTGAGTAGTGAGTGCAGAGTAGTGAGTAGTGAGTGCATAGTAGTGAGTGCAGAGTAGTGAGTGTAGTGAGTGCAGAGTAGTGAGTAGTGAGTGCAGAGTAGTGAGTAGTGAGTAGTGAATGCAGAGTAGTGAGTGCAGAGTAGTGAGTGCAGAGTAGTGAGTAGTGAGTGCAGAGTAGTGAGTGCAGAGTAGTGAGTAGTGAGTACATAGTAGTGAGTGCAGAGTAGTGAGTGCAGAGTAGTGAGTGCAGAGTAGTGAGTGCAGAGTAGTGAGTGCAGAGTAGTGAGTGCAGAGTAGTGAGTGCAGAGTAGTGAGTAGTGAGTGCAGAGTAGTGAGTGCAGAGTAGTGAGTGCAGAGTAGTGAGTGCAGAGTAGTGAGTAGTGAGTGCAGAGTAGTGAGTAGTGAGTGCAGAGTAGTGAGTAGTGAGTGCAGAGTAGTGAGTAGTGAGTGCAGAGTAGTGAGTGCAGAGTAGTGAGTAGTGAGTGCAGAGTAGTGAGTAGTGAGTGCTGAGTAGTGAGTGCAGAGTAGTGAGTGCAGAGTAGTGAGTAGTGAGTGCAGAGTAGTGAGTGCAGAGTACAGAGTGCAGAGTAGTGAGTAGTGAGTGCAGAGTAGTGAGTGCAGAGTAGTGAGTGCAGAGTAGTGAGTAGTGAGTGCAGAGTAGTGAGTAGTGAGTGCAGAGTAGTGAGTGCAGAGTAGTGAGTAATGAGTGCAGAGTAGTGAGTGCACAGTAGTGAGTGCACAGTAGTGAGTAGTGAGTGCAGAGTAGTGAGTGCAGAGTAGTGAGTAGTGAGTGCAGAGTAGTGAGTGCAGAGTAGTGAGTAGTGAGTAGTGAGTGCAGAGTAGTGAGTAGTGAGTGCAGAGTAGTGAGTGCAGAGTAGTGAGTAGTGAGTGCAGAGTAGTGAGTGCAGAGTAGTGAGTGAAGTGAGTGCAGAGTAGTGAGTGCAGAGTAGTGAGTGTAGTGAGTAGTGAGTGCAGAGTAGTGAGTAGTGAGTGGAGAGTAGTGAGTAGTGAGTGCAGAGTAGTGAGTGCAGAGTAGTGAGTGCAGAGTAGTGAGTAGTGAGTGCAGAGTAGTGAGTGCAGAGTAGTGAGTAGTGAGTGCAGAGTAGTGAGTGCAGAGTAGTGAGTGCAGAGTAGTGAGTGCAGAGTAGTAGGTATTGAGTGCAGAGTAGTGAGTAGTGAGTGCAGAGTAGTGAGTAGTGAGTGCAGAGTAGTGAGTGCAGAGTAGTGAGTAGTGAGTACAGAGTAGTGAGTACAGAGTAGTGAGCGCAGAGTAGTAAGTGCAGAGTAGTGAGTGCAGAGTAGTGAGTGCAGAGTAGTGAGTGCAGAGTAGTGAGTGCAGAGTAGTGAGTAGTGAGTGCAGAGTAGTGAGTGCAGAGTAGTGAGTGCAGAGTAGTGAGTGCAGAGTAGTGAGTGCAGAGTAGTGAGTAGTGAGTGCAGAGTAGTGAGTAGTGAGTGCAGAGTAGTGAGTGCAGAGTAGTGAGTAGTGAGTAGTGAGTGCAGAGTAGTGAGTGCAGAGTAGTGAGTGCAGAGTAGTGATTAGTGAGTGCAGAGTAGTGAGTGCAGAGTAGTGAGTAGTGAGTGCAGAGTAGTGAGTGCAGAGTAGTTAGTAGTGAGTGCAGAGTAGTGAGTGCAGAGTAGTGAGTAGTGAGTAGTGAGTGCAGAGTAGTGAGTGCAGAGTAGTGAGTGCAGAGTAGTGAGTAGTGGGTGCAGAGTAGTGAGTAGTGGGTGCAGAGTAGTGAGTGCAGAGCAGTGAGTAGTGAGTACAGAGTAGTGAGTACAGAGTAGTGAGCGCAGAGTAGTAAGTGCAGAGTAGTGAGTGCAGAGTAGTGAGTGCAGAGTAGTGAGTGCAGAGTAGTGAGTAGTGAGTGCAGAGTAGTGAGTGCAGAGTAGTGAGTGCAGAGTAGTGAGTGCAGAGTAGTGAGTGCAGAGTAGTGAGTGCAGAGTAGTGAGTGCAGAGTAGTGAGTAGTGAGTGCAGAGTAGTGAGTAGTGAGTGCAGAGTAGTGAGTGCAGAGTAGTGAGTAGTGAGTACAGAGTAGTGAGTACAGAGTAGTGAGCGCAGAGTAGTAAGTGCAGAGTAGTGAGTGCAGAGTAGTGAGTGCAGAGTAGTGAGTGCAGAGTAGTGAGTAGTGAGTGCAGAGTAGTGAGTGCAGAGTAGTGAGTGCAGAGTAGTGAGTGCAGAGTAGTGAGTGCAGAGTAGTGAGTAGTGAGTGCAGAGTAGTGAGTAGTGAGTGCAGAGTAGTGAGTGCAGAGTAGTGAGTAGTGAGTGCAGAGTAGTGAGTGCAGAGTAGTGAGTGCAGAGTAGTGATTAGTGAGTGCAGAGTAGTGAGTGCAGAGTAGTGAGTAGTGAGTGCAGAGTAGTGAGTGCAGAGTAGTTAGTAGTGAGTGCAGAGTAGTGAGTGCAGAGTAGTGAGTAGTGAGTAGTGAGTGCAGAGTAGTGAGTGCAGAGTAGTGAGTAGTGGGTGCAGAGTAGTGAGTAGTGGGTGCAGAGTAGTGAGTGCAGAGCAGTGAGTAGTGAGTGCAGAGTAGTGAGTAGTGAGTGCAGAGTAGTGAGTGCAGAGTAGTGAGTGCAGAGTAGTGAGTTGTGAGTGTAGTGAGTGCAGAGTAGTGAATAGTGAGTGCAGAGTAGTGAGTAGTGAGTGCAGAGTAGTGAGTAGTGAGTGCAGAGTAGTGAGTAGTGAGTGCAGAGTAGTGAGTGCAGAGTAGTGAGTGTAGTGAGTGCAGAGTAGTGAGTGCAGAGTAGTGAGTGCAGAGTAATGAGTAGTGAGTGCAGAGTAGTGAGTAGTGAGTAGTGAGTGCAGAGTAGTGAGTAGTGAGTGCAGAGTAGTGAGTGCAGAGTAGTGAGTGCAGAGTAGTGAGTACAGAGTAGTGAGTACAGAGTAGTGAGCGCAGAGTAGTGAGTGCAGAGTAGTGAGTGCAGAGTAGTGAGTGCAGAGTAGTGAGTGCAGAGTAGTGAGTAGTGAGTACAGAGTAGTGAGCCCAGAGTAGTGAGTGCAGAGTAGTGAGTGCAGAGTAGTGAGTGCAGTGTAGTGAGTGCAGAGTAGTGAGTAGTGAGTGCAGAGTAGGGAGTAGTGAGTGCAGAGTAGTGAGTAGTGAGTGCAGAGTAGTGAGTAGTGAGTGCAGAGTAGTGAGTGCAGAGTAGTGAGTGCAGAGTAGTGAGTAGTGAGTACAGAGTAGTGAGTACAGAGTAGTGAGCGCAGAGTAGTGAGTGCAGAGTAGTGAGTGCAGAGTAGTGAGTGCAGAGTAGTGAGTAGTGAGTAGTGAGTGCAGAGTAGTGAGTGCAGAGTAGTGAATGAAGAGTAGTGAGTGCAGAGTAGTGAGTAGTGAGTGCAGAGTAGTGAGTGCAGAGTAGTGAGTAGTGAGTGCAGAGTAGTGAGTGCAGAGTAGTGAGTAGTGAGTAGTGAGTGCAGAGTAGTGAGTGCAGAGTAGTGAGTGCAGAGTAGTGAGTGCAGAGTAGTGATTAGTGAGTGCAGAGTAGTGAGTGCAGAGTAGTGAGTAGTGAGTGCAGAGTAGTGAGTGCAGAGTAGTGAGTAGTGAGTGCAGAGTAGTGAGTGCAGAGTAGTGAGTAGTGAGTGCAGAGTAGTGAGTGCAGAGTAGTGAGTGCAGAGTAGTGAGTGCAGAGTAGTGAGTAGTGGGTGCAGAGTAGTGAGTAGTGAGTGCAGAGTAGTGAGTGCAGGGCAGTGAGTAGCGAGTGCAGAGTAGTGAGTAGTGAGTGCAGAGTAGTGAATAGTGAGTGCAGAGTAGTGAGTGCAGAGTAGTGAGTGCAGAGTAGTGAGTAGTGAGTGCAGAGTAGTGGGTGCAGAGTAGTGAGTGCAGAGTAGTGAGTTGTGAGTGTAGTGAGTGCAGAGTAGTGAATAGTGAGTGCAGAGTAGTGAGTAGTGAGTGCAGAGTAGTGAGTAGTGAGTGCAGAGTAGTGAGTAGTGAGTGCAGAGTAGTGAGTAGTGAGTGCAGAGTAGTGAGTGCAGAGTAGTGAGTGTAGTGAGTGCAGAGTAGTGATTAGTGAGTGCAGAGTAGTGAGTAGTGAGTGTAATGAGTAGTGAGTGCAGAGTAGTGAGTAGTGAGTGCAGAGTAGTGAGTAGTGAGTGCAGAGTAGTGAGTGCAGAGTAGTGAGTAGTGAGTACAGAGTAGTGAGCCCAGAGTAGTGAGTGCAGAGTAGTGAGTGCAGAGTAGTGAGTAGTGAGTGCAGAGTAGTGAGTGCAGAGTAGTGAGTGCAGAGTAGTGAGTAGTGAGTGCAGAGTAGTGAGTGCAGAGTAGTGAGTAGTGAGTGCAGAGTAGTGAGTAGTGAGTGCAGAGTAGTGAGTAGTGAGTGCAGAGTAGTGAGTGCAGAGTAGTGAGTGCAGAGTAGTGAATAGTGAGTGCAGAGTAGTGAGTAGTGAGTGCAGAGTAGTGAGTGCAGAGTAGTGAGTGCAGAGTAGTGAGTGCAGAGTAGTGAGTGCAGAGTAGTGAGTAGTGAGTGCAGAGTAGTGAGTGCAGAGTAGTGAGTGCAGAGTAGTGAGTAGTGAGTGCAGAGTAGTGAGTGCAGAGTAGTGAGTGCAGAGTAGTGAGTGCAGAGTAGTGAGTGCAGCGTAGTGAGTAGTAAGTACAGAGTAGTGAGTAGTGCGTGCAGAGTAGTGAGTGCAGAGTAGTGAGTAATGAGTGCAGAGTAGTGAGTTCACAGTAGTGAGTGCACAGTAGTGAGTGCACAGTAGTGAGTAGTGAGTGCAGAGTAGTGAGTGCAGAGTAGTGAGTAGTGAGTGCAGAGTAGTGAGTAGTGAGTGCAGAGTAGTGAGTAGTGAGTGCAGAGTAGTGAGTGCAGAGTAGTGAGTGCAGAGTAGTGAGTGCAGAGTAGTGAGTGTAGTGAGTGCAGAGTAGTGAGTAGTGAGTGGAGAGTAGTGAGTAGTGAGTGGAGAGTAGTGAGTGCAGAGTAGTGAGTGCAGAGTAGTGAGTGCAGAGTAGTGAGTAGTGAGTGCAGAGTAGTGAGTGCAGAGTAGTGAGTAGTGAGTGCAGAGTAGTGAGTGCAGAGTAGTGAGTGTAGTGAGTGCAGAGTAGTGAGTAGTGAGTGCAGAGTAGTGAGTAGTGAGTGCAGAGTAGTGAGTGCAGAGTAGTGAGTGCAGAGTAGTGAGTACAGAGTAGTGAGTACAGAGTAGTGAGCGCAGAGTAGTGAGTGCAGAGTAGTGAGTGCAGAGTAGTGAGTGCAGAGTAGTGAGTGCAGAGTAGTGAGTAGTGAGTACAGAGTAGTGAGCCCAGAGTAGTGAGTGCAGAGTAGTGAGTGCAGAGTAGTGAGTGCAGTGTAGTGAGTGCAGAGTAGTGAGTAGTGAGTGCAGAGTAGGGAGTAGTGAGTGCAGAGTAGTGAGTAGTGAGTGCAGAGTAGTGAGTAGTGAGTGCAGAGTAGTGAGTGCAGAGTAGTGAGTGCAGAGTAGTGAGTAGTGAGTACAGAGTAGTGAGTACAGAGTAGTGAGCGCAGAGTAGTGAGTGCAGAGTAGTGAGTGCAGAGTAGTGAGTGCAGAGTAGTGAGTAGTGAGTAGTGAGTGCAGAGTAGTGAGTGCAGAGTAGTGAATGAAGAGTAGTGAGTGCAGAGTAGTGAGTAGTGAGTGCAGAGTAGTGAGTGCAGAGTAGTGAGTAGTGAGTGCAGAGTAGTGAGTGCAGAGTAGTGAGTAGTGAGTAGTGAGTGCAGAGTAGTGAGTGCAGAGTAGTGAGTGCAGAGTAGTGAGTGCAGAGTAGTGATTAGTGAGTGCAGAGTAGTGAGTGCAGAGTAGTGAGTAGTGAGTGCAGAGTAGTGAGTGCAGAGTAGTGAGTAGTGAGTGCAGAGTAGTGAGTGCAGAGTAGTGAGTAGTGAGTGCAGAGTAGTGAGTGCAGAGTAGTGAGTGCAGAGTAGTGAGTGCAGAGTAGTGAGTAGTGGGTGCAGAGTAGTGAGTAGTGAGTGCAGAGTAGTGAGTGCAGGGCAGTGAGTAGCGAGTGCAGAGTAGTGAGTAGTGAGTGCAGAGTAGTGAATAGTGAGTGCAGAGTAGTGAGTGCAGAGTAGTGAGTGCAGAGTAGTGAGTAGTGAGTGCAGAGTAGTGGGTGCAGAGTAGTGAGTGCAGAGTAGTGAGTTGTGAGTGTAGTGAGTGCAGAGTAGTGAATAGTGAGTGCAGAGTAGTGAGTAGTGAGTGCAGAGTAGTGAGTAGTGAGTGCAGAGTAGTGAGTAGTGAGTGCAGAGTAGTGAGTAGTGAGTGCAGAGTAGTGAGTGCAGAGTAGTGAGTGTAGTGAGTGCAGAGTAGTGATTAGTGAGTGCAGAGTAGTGAGTAGTGAGTGTAATGAGTAGTGAGTGCAGAGTAGTGAGTAGTGAGTGCAGAGTAGTGAGTAGTGAGTGCAGAGTAGTGAGTGCAGAGTAGTGAGTAGTGAGTACAGAGTAGTGAGCCCAGAGTAGTGAGTGCAGAGTAGTGAGTGCAGAGTAGTGAGTAGTGAGTGCAGAGTAGTGAGTGCAGAGTAGTGAGTGCAGAGTAGTGAGTAGTGAGTGCAGAGTAGTGAGTGCAGAGTAGTGAGTAGTGAGTGCAGAGTAGTGAGTAGTGAGTGCAGAGTAGTGAGTAGTGAGTGCAGAGTAGTGAGTGCAGAGTAGTGAGTGCAGAGTAGTGAATAGTGAGTGCAGAGTAGTGAGTAGTGAGTGCAGAGTAGTGAGTGCAGAGTAGTGAGTGCAGAGTAGTGAGTGCAGAGTAGTGAGTGCAGAGTAGTGAGTAGTGAGTGCAGAGTAGTGAGTGCAGAGTAGTGAGTGCAGAGTAGTGAGTAGTGAGTGCAGAGTAGTGAGTGCAGAGTAGTGAGTGCAGAGTAGTGAGTGCAGAGTAGTGAGTGCAGCGTAGTGAGTAGTAAGTACAGAGTAGTGAGTAGTGCGTGCAGAGTAGTGAGTGCAGAGTAGTGAGTAATGAGTGCAGAGTAGTGAGTTCACAGTAGTGAGTGCACAGTAGTGAGTGCACAGTAGTGAGTAGTGAGTGCAGAGTAGTGAGTGCAGAGTAGTGAGTAGTGAGTGCAGAGTAGTGAGTAGTGAGTGCAGAGTAGTGAGTAGTGAGTGCAGAGTAGTGAGTGCAGAGTAGTGAGTGCAGAGTAGTGAGTGCAGAGTAGTGAGTGTAGTGAGTGCAGAGTAGTGAGTAGTGAGTGGAGAGTAGTGAGTAGTGAGTGGAGAGTAGTGAGTGCAGAGTAGTGAGTGCAGAGTAGTGAGTGCAGAGTAGTGAGTAGTGAGTGCAGAGTAGTGAGTGCAGAGTAGTGAGTAGTGAGTGCAGAGTAGTGAGTGCAGAGTAGTGAGTGTAGTGAGTGCAGAGTAGTGAGTAGTGAGTGCAGAGTAGTGAGTAGTGAGTAGTGAGTGCAGAGTAGTGAGTAGTGAGTGCAGAGTAGTGAGTAGTGAGTGCAGAGTAGTGAGTAGTGAGTGCAGAGTAGTGAGTAGTGAGTGCAGAGTAGTGAGTGCAGAGTAGTGAGTAGTGAGTACAGAGTAGTGAGTACAGAGTAGTGAGCGCAGAGTAGTGAGTGCAGAGTAGTGAGTGCAGAGTAGTGAGTGCAGAGTAGTGAGTGCAGAGTAGTGAGTGCAGAGTAGTGAGTGCAGAGTAGTGAGTAGTGAGTGCAGAGTAGTGAGTGCAGAGTAGTGAGTAGTGAGTGCAGAGTAGTGAGTGCAGAGTAGTGAGTGCAGAGTAGTGAGTGCAGAGTAGTGAGTAGTGAGTGCAGAGTAGTGAGTAGTGAGTGCAGAGTAGTGAGTGCAGAGTAGTGAGTAATGAGTGCAGAGTAGTGAGTGCACAGTAGTGAGTGCACAGTAGTGAGTAGTGAGTGCAGAGTAGTGAGTGCAGAGTAGTGAGTGCAGAGTAGTGAGTAGTGAGTGCAGAGTAGTGAGTGCAGAGTAGTGAGTAGTGAGTAGTGAGTGCAGAGTAGTGAGTAGTGAGTAGTGAGTGCAGAGTAGTGAGTAGTGAGTGCAGAGTAGTGAGTGCAGAGTAGTGAGTAGTGAGTGCAGAGTAGTGAGTGCAGAGTAGTGAGTGAAGTGAGTGCAGAGTAGTGAGTGCAGAGTAGTGAGTTTAGTGAGTAGTGAGTGCAGAGTAGTGAGTGGAGAGTAGTGAGTAGTGAGTGCAGAGTAGTGAGTGCAGAGTAGTGAGTGCAGAGTAGTGAGTAGTGAGTGCAGAGTAGTGAGTGCAGAGTAGTGAGTAGTGAGTGCAGAGTAGTGAGTGCAGAGTAGTGAGTGCAGAGTAGTGAGTATTGAGTAGTGAGTAGTGAGTAGTGAGTAGTGAGTGCAGAGTAGTGAGTAGTGAGTGCAGAGTAGTGAGTGCAGAGTAGTGAGTGCAGAGTAGTGAGTAGTGAGTACAGAGTAGTGAGTACAGAGTAGTGAGTACAGAGTAGTGAGAGCAGAGTAGTAAGTGCAGAGTAGTGAGTGCAGAGTAGTGAGTGCAGAGTAGTGAGTAGTGAGTGCAGAGTAGTGAGTGCAGAGTAGTGAGTGCAGAGTAGTGAGTGCAGAGTAGTGAGTGCAGAGTAGTGAGTAGTGAGTGCAGAGTAGTGAGTAGTGAGTGCAGAGTAGTGAGTGCAGAGTAGTGAGTAGTGAGTAGTGAGTGCAGAGTAGTGAGTGCAGAGTAGTGAGTGCAGAGTAGTGATTAGTGAGTGCAGAGTAGTGAGTGCAGAGTAGTGAGTAGTGAGTGCAGAGTAGTGAGTGCAGAGTAGTTAGTAGTGAGTGCAGAGTAGTGAGTGCAGAGTAGTGAGTAGTGAGTGCAGAGTAGTGAGTGCAGAGTAGTGAGTGCAGAGTAGTGAGTAGTGGGTGCAGAGTAGTGAGTAGTGAGTGCAGAGTAGTGAGTGCAGAGCAGTGAGTAGTGAGTGCAGAGTAGTGAGTAGTGAGTGCAGAGTAGTGAATAGTGAGTGCAGAGTAGTGAGTGCAGAGTAGTGAGTGCAGAGTAGTGAGTTGTGAGTGTAGTGAGTGCAGAGTAGTGAATAGTGAGTGCAGAGTAGTGAGTAGTGAGTGCAGAGTAGTGAGTAGTGAGTGCAGAGTAGTCAGTAGTGAGTGCAGAGTAGTGAGTGCAGAGTAGTGAGTGTAGTGAGTGCAGAGTAGTGAGTGCAGAGTAGTGAGTAGTGAGTGCAGAGTAATGAGTAGTGAGTGCAGAGTAGTGAGTAGTGAGTGCAGAGTAGTGAGTAGTGAGTGCAGAGTAGTGAGTAGTGAGTGCAGAGTAGTGAGTAGTGAGTGCAGAGTAGTGAGTGCAGAGTAGTGAGTAGTGAGTACAGAGTAGTGAGCCCAGAGTAGTGAGTGCAGAGTAGTGAGTGCAGAGTAGTGAGTGCAGTGTAGTGAGTGCAGAGTAGTGAGTTGTGAGTGCAGAGTAGTGAGTGCAGAGTAGTGAGTGCAGAGTAGTGAGTGCAGAGTAGTGAGTAGTGAGTGCAGAGTAGTGAGTGCAGAGTAGTGAGTGCAGAGTAGTGAGTAGTGAGTGCAGAGTAGTGAGTAGTGAGTGCAGAGTAGTGAGTGCAGAGTAGTGAGTAGTGAGTGCAGAGTAGTGAGTGCAGAGTAGTGAGTGCAGAGTAGTGAGTGCAGAGTAGTGAGTGCAGAGTAGTGAGTAGTGAGTGCAGAGTAGTGAGTAGTGAGTGCAGAGTAGTGAGTGCAGAGTAGTGAGTAATGAGTGCAGAGTAGTGGGTGCACATTAGTGAGTGCACAGTAGTGAGTAGTGAGTGCAGAGTAGTGATTAGTGAGTGCAGAGTAGTGAGTGCAGAGTAGTGAGTAGTGAGTGCAGAGTAGTGAGTGCAGAGTAGTGAGTAGTGAGTGCAGAGTAGTGAGTGCAGAGTAGTGAGTGCAGAGTAGTGAGTAGTGAGTGCAGAGTAGTGAGCAGTGAGTGCAGAGTAGTGAGTGCAGAGTAGTGAGTGTAGTGAGTGCAGAGTAGTGAGTGTAGTGAGTGCAGAGTAGTGAGTGCAGAGTAGTGAGTGTAGTGAGTAGTGAGTGCAGAGTAGTGAGTAGTGAGTGGAGAGTAGTGAGTAGTGAGTGCAGAGTAGTGAGTGCAGAGTAGTGAGTGCAGAGTAGTGAGTAGTGGGTGCAGAGTAGTGAGTAGTGAGTGCAGAGTAGTGAGCAGGGAGTGCAGAGTAGTGAGTAGTGAGTGCAGAGTAGTGAATAGTGAGTGCAGAGTAGTGAGTGCAGAGTAGTGAGTAGTGAATGCAGAGTAGTGGGTGCAGAGTAGTGAGTGCAGAGTAGTGAGTTGTGAGTGTAGTGAGTGCAGAGTAGTGAATAGTGAGTGCAGAGTAGTGAGTAGTGAGTGCAGAGTAGTGAGTAGTGAGTGCAGAGTAGTGAGTAGTGAGTGCAGAGTAGTAAGTGCAGAGTAGTGAGTGTAGTGAGTGCAGAGTAGTGAGTAGTGAGTGCAGAGTAGTGAGTAGTGAGTGCAGAGTAGTGAGTAGTGAGTGCAGAGTAGTGAGTACAGAGTAGTGAGTGCAGAGTAGTGAGTAGTGAGTGCAGAGTAGTGAGTAGTGAGTGCATAGTAGTGAGTGCAGAGTAGTGAGTGTAGTGAGTGCAGAGTAGTGAGTAGTGAGTGCAGAGTAGTGAGTAGTGAGTAGTGAATGCAGAGTAGTGAGTGCAGAGTAGTGAGTAGTGAGTGCAGAGTAGTGAGTGCAGAGTAGTGAGTAGTGAGTACAGAGTAGTGAGTGCAGAGTAGTGAGTGCAGAGTAGTGAGTGCAGAGTAGTGAGTGCAGAGTAGTGAGTGCAGAGTAGTGAGTGCAGAGTAGTGAGTAGTGAGTGCAGAGTAGTGAGTGCAGAGTAGTGAGTGCAGAGTAGTGAGTGCAGAGTAGTGAGTAGTGAGTGCAGAGTAGTGAGTAGTGAGTGCAGAGTAGTGAGTAGTGAGTGCAGAGTAGTGAGTAGTGAGTGCAGAGTAGTGAGTGCAGAGTAGTGAGTAGTGAGTGCAGAGTAGTGAGTAGTGAGTGCAGAGTAGTGAGTAGTGAGTGCTGAGTAGTGAGTGCAGAGTAGTGAGTGCAGAGTAGTGAGTAGTGAGTGCAGAGTAGTGAGTGCAGAGTACAGAGTGCAGAGTAGTGAGTAGTGAGTGCAGAGTAGTGAGTGCAGAGTAGTGAGTGCAGAGTAGTGAGTAGTGAGTGCAGAGTAGTGAGTAGTGAGTGCAGAGTAGTGAGTGCAGAGTAGTGAGTAGTGAGTGCAGAGTAGTAAGTGCAGAGTAGTGAGTGTAGTGAGTGCAGAGTAGTGAGTAGTGAGTGCAGAGTAGTGAGTAGTGAGTGCAGAGTAGTGAGTAGTGAGTGCTGAGTAGTGAGTGCAGAGTAGTGAGTGCACAGTAGTGAGTGCACAGTAGTGAGTAGTGAGTGCAGAGTAGTGAGTGCAGAGTAGTGAGTAGTGAGTGCAGAGTAGTGAGTGCAGAGTAGTGAGTAGTGAGTAGTGAGTGCAGAGTAGTGAGTAGTGAGTGCAGAGTAGTGAGTGCAGAGTAGTGAGTAGTGAGTGCAGAGTAGTGAGTGCAGAGTAGTGAGTGAAGTGAGTGCAGAGTAGTGAGTGCAGAGTAGTGAGTGTAGTGAGTAGTGAGTGCAGAGTAGTGAGTAGTGAGTGGAGAGTAGTGAGTAGTGAGTGCAGAGTAGTGAGTGCAGAGTAGTGAGTGCAGAGTAGTGAGTAGTGAGTGCAGAGTAGTGAGTGCAGAGTAGTGAGTAGTGAGTGCAGAGTAGTGAGTGCAGAGTAGTGAGTGCAGAGTAGTGAGTGCAGAGTAGTGAGTATTGAGTGCAGAGTAGTGAGTAGTGAGTAGTGAGTGCAGAGTAGTGAGTAGTGAGTGCAGAGTAGTGAGTGCAGAGTAGTGAGTGCAGAGTAGTGAGTAGTGAGTACAGAGTAGTGAGTACAGAGTAGTGAGTACAGAGTAGTGAGAGCAGAGTAGTAAGTGCAGAGTAGTAAGTGCAGAGTAGTGAGTGCAGAGTAGTGAGTGCAGAGTAGTGAGTAGTGAGTGCAGAGTAGTGAGTGCAGAGTAGTGAGTGCAGAGTAGTGAGTGCAGAGTAGTGAGTGCAGAGTAGTGAGTAGTGAGTGCAGAGTAGTGAGTAGTGAGTGCAGAGTAGTGAGTAGTGAGTGCAGAGTAGTGAGTAGTGAGTGCAGAGTAGTGAGTGCAGAGTAGTGAGTGCAGAGTAGTGATTAGTGAGTGCAGAGTAGTGAGTGCAGAGTAGTGAGTAGTGAGTGCAGAGTAGTGAGTGCAGAGTAGTTAGTAGTGAGTGCAGAGTAGTGAGTGCAGAGTAGTGAGTAGTGAGTGCAGAGTAGTGAGTGCAGAGTAGTGAGTGCAGAGTAGTGAGTAGTGGGTGCAGAGTAGTGAGTAGTGAGTGCAGAGTAGTGAGTGCAGAGCAGTGAGTAGTGAGTGCAGAGTAGTGAGTAGTGAGTGCAGAGTAGTGAATAGTGAGTGCAAAGTAGTGAGTGCAGAGTAGTGAGTGCAGAGTAGTGAGTTGTGAGTGTAGTGAGTGCAGAGTAGTGAGTAGTGAGTGCAGAGTAGTGAGTGCAGAGTAGTGAGTAGTGAGTACAGAGTAGTGAGTACAGAGTAGTGAGCGCAGAGTAGTGAGTGCAGAGTAGTGAGTGCAGAGTAGTGAGTGCAGAGTAGTGAGTGCAGAGTAGTGAGTGCAGAGTAGTGAGTGCAGAGTAGTGAGTAGTGAGTGCAGAGTAGTGAGTGCAGAGTAGTGAGTAGTGAGTGCAGAGTAGTGAGTGCAGAGTAGTGAGTGCAGAGTAGTGAGTGCAGAGTAGTGAGTAGTGAGTGCAGAGTAGTGAGTAGTGAGTGCAGAGTAGTGAGTGCAGAGTAGTGAGTAATGAGTGCAGAGTAGTGAGTGCACAGTAGTGAGTGCACAGTAGTGAGTAGTGAGTGCAGAGTAGTGAGTGCAGAGTAGTGAGTGCACAGTAGTGAGTAGTGAGTGCAGAGTAGTGAGTGCAGAGTAGTGAGTAGTGAGTAGTGAGTGCAGAGTAGTGAGTAGTGAGTAGTGAGTGCAGAGTAGTGAGTAGTGAGTGCAGAGTAGTGAGTGCAGAGTAGTGAGTAGTGAGTGCAGAGTAGTGAGTGCAGAGTAGTGAGTGAAGTGAGTGCAGAGTAGTGAGTGCAGAGTAGTGAGTTTAGTGAGTAGTGAGTGCAGAGTAGTGAGTGGAGAGTAGTGAGTAGTGAGTGCAGAGTAGTGAGTGCAGAGTAGTGAGTGCAGAGTAGTGAGTAGTGAGTGCAGAGTAGTGAGTGCAGAGTAGTGAGTAGTGAGTGCAGAGTAGTGAGTGCAGAGTAGTGAGTGCAGAGTAGTGAGTATTGAGTAGTGAGTAGTGAGTAGTGAGTAGTGAGTGCAGAGTAGTGAGTAGTGAGTGCAGAGTAGTGAGTGCAGAGTAGTGAGTGCAGAGTAGTGAGTAGTGAGTACAGAGTAGTGAGTACAGAGTAGTGAGTACAGAGTAGTGAGAGCAGAGTAGTAAGTGCAGAGTAGTGAGTGCAGAGTAGTGAGTGCAGAGTAGTGAGTAGTGAGTGCAGAGTAGTGAGTGCAGAGTAGTGAGTGCAGAGTAGTGAGTGCAGAGTAGTGAGTGCAGAGTAGTGAGTAGTGAGTGCAGAGTAGTGAGTAGTGAGTGCAGAGTAGTGAGTGCAGAGTAGTGAGTAGTGAGTAGTGAGTGCAGAGTAGTGAATGCAGAGTAGTGAGTGCAGAGTAGTGATTAGTGAGTGCAGAGTAGTGAGTGCAGAGTAGTGAGTAGTGAGTGCAGAGTAGTGAGTGCAGAGTAGTTAGTAGTGAGTGCAGAGTAGTGAGTGCAGAGTAGTGAGTAGTGAGTGCAGAGTAGTGAGTGCAGAGTAGTGAGTGCAGAGTAGTGAGTGCAGAGTAGTGAGTAGTGGGTGCAGAGTAGTGAGTAGTGAGTGCAGAGTAGTGAGTGCAGAGCAGTGAGTAGTGAGTGCAGAGTAGTGAGTAGTGAGTGCAGAGTAGTGAATAGTGAGTGCAGAGTAGTGAGTGCAGAGTAGTGAGTGCAGAGTAGTGAGTTGTGAGTGTAGTGAGTGCAGAGTAGTGAATAGTGAGTGCAGAGTAGTGAGTAGTGAGTGCAGAGTAGTGAGTAGTGAGTGCAGAGTAGTCAGTAGTGAGTGCAGAGTAGTGAGTGCAGAGTAGTGAGTGTAGTGAGTGCAGAGTAGTGAGTGCAGAGTAGTGAGTAGTGAGTGCAGAGTAATGAGTAGTGAGTGCAGAGTAGTGAGTAGTGAGTGCAGAGTAGTGAGTAGTGAGTGCAGAGTAGTGAGTAGTGAGTGCAGAGTAGTGAGTAGTGAGTGCAGAGTAGTGAGTGCAGAGTAGTGAGTAGTGAGTACAGAGTAGTGAGCCCAGAGTAGTGAGTGCAGAGTAGTGAGTGCAGAGTAGTGAGTGCAGTGTAGTGAGTGCAGAGTAGTGAGTTGTGAGTGCAGAGTAGTGAGTGCAGAGTAGTGAGTGCAGAGTAGTGAGTGCAGAGTAGTGAGTAGTGAGTGCAGAGTAGTGAGTGCAGAGTAGTGAGTGCAGAGTAGTGAGTAGTGAGTGCAGAGTAGTGAGTAGTGAGTGCAGAGTAGTGAGTGCAGAGTAGTGAGTAGTGAGTGCAGAGTAGTGAGTGCAGAGTAGTGAGTGCAGAGTAGTGAGTGCAGAGTAGTGAGTGCAGAGTAGTGAGTAGTGAGTGCAGAGTAGTGAGTAGTGAGTGCAGAGTAGTGAGTGCAGAGTAGTGAGTAATGAGTGCAGAGTAGTGGGTGCACATTAGTGAGTGCACAGTAGTGAGTAGTGAGTGCAGAGTAGTGATTAGTGAGTGCAGAGTAGTGAGTGCAGAGTAGTGAGTAGTGAGTGCAGAGTAGTGAGTGCAGAGTAGTGAGTAGTGAGTGCAGAGTAGTGAGTGCAGAGTAGTGAGTGCAGAGTAGTGAGTGCAGAGTAGTGAGTAGTGAGTGCAGAGTAGTGAGCAGTGAGTGCAGAGTAGTGAGTGCAGAGTAGTGAGTGTAGTGAGTGCAGAGTAGTGAGTGTAGTGAGTGCAGAGTAGTGAGTGCAGAGTAGTGAGTGTAGTGAGTAGTGAGTGCAGAGTAGTGAGTAGTGAGTGGAGAGTAGTGAGTAGTGAGTGCAGAGTAGTGAGTGCAGAGTAGTGAGTGCAGAGTAGTGAGTAGTGGGTGCAGAGTAGTGAGTAGTGAGTGCAGAGTAGTGAGCAGGGAGTGCAGAGTAGTGAGTAGTGAGTGCAGAGTAGTGAATAGTGAGTGCAGAGTAGTGAGTGCAGAGTAGTGAGTAGTGAATGCAGAGTAGTGGGTGCAGAGTAGTGAGTGCAGAGTAGTGAGTTGTGAGTGTAGTGAGTGCAGAGTAGTGAATAGTGAGTGCAGAGTAGTGAGTAGTGAGTGCAGAGTAGTGAGTAGTGAGTGCAGAGTAGTGAGTAGTGAGTGCAGAGTAGTAAGTGCAGAGTAGTGAGTGTAGTGAGTGCAGAGTAGTGAGTAGTGAGTGCAGAGTAGTGAGTAGTGAGTGCAGAGTAGTGAGTAGTGAGTGCAGAGTAGTGAGTACAGAGTAGTGAGTGCAGAGTAGTGAGTAGTGAGTGCAGAGTAGTGAGTAGTGAGTGCATAGTAGTGAGTGCAGAGTAGCGAGTGTAGTGAGTGCAGAGTAGTGAGTAGTGAGTGCAGAGTAGTGAGTAGTGAGTAGTGAATGCAGAGTAGTGAGTGCAGAGTAGTGAGTAGTGAGTGCAGAGTAGTGAGTGCAGAGTAGTGAGTAGTGAGTACAGAGTAGTGAGTGCAGAGTAGTGAGTGCAGAGTAGTGAGTGCAGAGTAGTGAGTGCAGAGTAGTGAGTGCAGAGTAGTGAGTGCAGAGTAGTGAGTAGTGAGTGCAGAGTAGTGAGTGCAGAGTAGTGAGTGCAGAGTAGTGAGTGCAGAGTAGTGAGTAGTGAGTGCAGAGTAGTGAGTAGTGAGTGCAGAGTAGTGAGTAGTGAGTGCAGAGTAGTGAGTAGTGAGTGCAGAGTAGTGAGTGCAGAGTAGTGAGTAGTGAGTGCAGAGTAGTGAGTAGTGAGTGCAGAGTAGTGAGTAGTGAGTGCTGAGTAGTGAGTGCAGAGTAGTGAGTGCAGAGTAGTGAGTAGTGAGTGCAGAGTAGTGAGTGCAGAGTACAGAGTGCAGAGTAGTGAGTAGTGAGTGCAGAGTAGTGAGTGCAGAGTAGTGAGTGCAGAGTAGTGAGTAGTGAGTGCAGAGTAGTGAGTAGTGAGTGCAGAGTAGTGAGTGCAGAGTAGTGAGTAGTGAGTGCAGAGTAGTAAGTGCAGAGTAGTGAGTGTAGTGAGTGCAGAGTAGTGAGTAGTGAGTGCAGAGTAGTGAGTAGTGAGTGCAGAGTAGTGAGTAGTGAGTGCTGAGTAGTGAGTGCAGAGTAGTGAGTGCACAGTAGTGAGTGCACAGTAGTGAGTAGTGAGTGCAGAGTAGTGAGTGCAGAGTAGTGAGTAGTGAGTGCAGAGTAGTGAGTGCAGAGTAGTGAGTAGTGAGTAGTGAGTGCAGAGTAGTGAGTAGTGAGTGCAGAGTAGTGAGTGCAGAGTAGTGAGTAGTGAGTGCAGAGTAGTGAGTGCAGAGTAGTGAGTGAAGTGAGTGCAGAGTAGTGAGTGCAGAGTAGTGAGTGTAGTGAGTAGTGAGTGCAGAGTAGTGAGTAGTGAGTGGAGAGTAGTGAGTAGTGAGTGCAGAGTAGTGAGTGCAGAGTAGTGAGTGCAGAGTAGTGAGTAGTGAGTGCAGAGTAGTGAGTGCAGAGTAGTGAGTAGTGAGTGCAGAGTAGTGAGTGCAGAGTAGTGAGTGCAGAGTAGTGAGTGCAGAGTAGTGAGTATTGAGTGCAGAGTAGTGAGTAGTGAGTAGTGAGTGCAGAGTAGTGAGTAGTGAGTGCAGAGTAGTGAGTGCAGAGTAGTGAGTGCAGAGTAGTGAGTAGTGAGTACAGAGTAGTGAGTACAGAGTAGTGAGTACAGAGTAGTGAGAGCAGAGTAGTAAGTGCAGAGTAGTAAGTGCAGAGTAGTGAGTGCAGAGTAGTGAGTGCAGAGTAGTGAGTAGTGAGTGCAGAGTAGTGAGTGCAGAGTAGTGAGTGCAGAGTAGTGAGTGCAGAGTAGTGAGTGCAGAGTAGTGAGTAGTGAGTGCAGAGTAGTGAGTAGTGAGTGCAGAGTAGTGAGTAGTGAGTGCAGAGTAGTGAGTAGTGAGTGCAGAGTAGTGAGTGCAGAGTAGTGAGTGCAGAGTAGTGATTAGTGAGTGCAGAGTAGTGAGTGCAGAGTAGTGAGTAGTGAGTGCAGAGTAGTGAGTGCAGAGTAGTTAGTAGTGAGTGCAGAGTAGTGAGTGCAGAGTAGTGAGTAGTGAGTGCAGAGTAGTGAGTGCAGAGTAGTGAGTGCAGAGTAGTGAGTAGTGGGTGCAGAGTAGTGAGTAGTGAGTGCAGAGTAGTGAGTGCAGAGCAGTGAGTAGTGAGTGCAGAGTAGTGAGTAGTGAGTGCAGAGTAGTGAATAGTGAGTGCAAAGTAGTGAGTGCAGAGTAGTGAGTGCAGAGTAGTGAGTTGTGAGTGTAGTGAGTGCAGAGTAGTGAGTAGTGAGTGCAGAGTAGTGAGTGCAGAGTAGTGAGTAGTGAGTACAGAGTAGTGAGTACAGAGTAGTGAGCGCAGAGTAGTGAGTGCAGAGTAGTGAGTGCAGAGTAGTGAGTGCAGAGTAGTGAGTGCAGAGTAGTGAGTGCAGAGTAGTGAGTGCAGAGTAGTGAGTAGTGAGTGCAGAGTAGTGAGTGCAGAGTAGTGAGTAGTGAGTGCAGAGTAGTGAGTGCAGAGTAGTGAGTGCAGAGTAGTGAGTGCAGAGTAGTGAGTAGTGAGTGCAGAGTAGTGAGTAGTGAGTGCAGAGTAGTGAGTGCAGAGTAGTGAGTAATGAGTGCAGAGTAGTGAGTGCACAGTAGTGAGTGCACAGTAGTGAGTAGTGAGTGCAGAGTAGTGAGTGCAGAGTAGTGAGTGCACAGTAGTGAGTAGTGAGTGCAGAGTAGTGAGTGCAGAGTAGTGAGTAGTGAGTAGTGAGTGCAGAGTAGTGAGTAGTGAGTAGTGAGTGCAGAGTAGTGAGTAGTGAGTGCAGAGTAGTGAGTGCAGAGTAGTGAGTAGTGAGTGCAGAGTAGTGAGTGCAGAGTAGTGAGTGAAGTGAGTGCAGAGTAGTGAGTGCAGAGTAGTGAGTTTAGTGAGTAGTGAGTGCAGAGTAGTGAGTGGAGAGTAGTGAGTAGTGAGTGCAGAGTAGTGAGTGCAGAGTAGTGAGTGCAGAGTAGTGAGTAGTGAGTGCAGAGTAGTGAGTGCAGAGTAGTGAGTAGTGAGTGCAGAGTAGTGAGTGCAGAGTAGTGAGTGCAGAGTAGTGAGTATTGAGTAGTGAGTAGTGAGTAGTGAGTAGTGAGTGCAGAGTAGTGAGTAGTGAGTGCAGAGTAGTGAGTGCAGAGTAGTGAGTGCAGAGTAGTGAGTAGTGAGTACAGAGTAGTGAGTACAGAGTAGTGAGTACAGAGTAGTGAGAGCAGAGTAGTAAGTGCAGAGTAGTGAGTGCAGAGTAGTGAGTGCAGAGTAGTGAGTAGTGAGTGCAGAGTAGTGAGTGCAGAGTAGTGAGTGCAGAGTAGTGAGTGCAGAGTAGTGAGTGCAGAGTAGTGAGTAGTGAGTGCAGAGTAGTGAGTAGTGAGTGCAGAGTAGTGAGTGCAGAGTAGTGAGTAGTGAGTAGTGAGTGCAGAGTAGTGAGTGCAGAGTAGTGAGTGCAGAGTAGTGATTAGTGAGTGCAGAGTAGTGAGTGCAGAGTAGTGAGTAGTGAGTGCAGAGTAGTGAGTGCAGAGTAGTTAGTAGTGAGTGCAGAGTAGTGAGTGCAGAGTAGTGAGTAGTGAGTGCAGAGTAGTGAGTGCAGAGTAGTGAGTGCAGAGTAGTGAGTGCAGAGTAGTGAGTAGTGGGTGCAGAGTAGTGAGTAGTGAGTGCAGAGTAGTGAGTGCAGAGCAGTGAGTAGTGAGTGCAGAGTAGTGAGTAGTGAGTGCAGAGTAGTGAATAGTGAGTGCAGAGTAGTGAGTGCAGAGTAGTGAGTGCAGAGTAGTGAGTTGTGAGTGTAGTGAGTGCAGAGTAGTGAATAGTGAGTGCAGAGTAGTGAGTAGTGAGTGCAGAGTAGTGAGTAGTGAGTGCAGAGTAGTCAGTAGTGAGTGCAGAGTAGTGAGTGCAGAGTAGTGAGTGTAGTGAGTGCAGAGTAGTGAGTGCAGAGTAGTGAGTAGTGAGTGCAGAGTAATGAGTAGTGAGTGCAGAGTAGTGAGTAGTGAGTGCAGAGTAGTGAGTAGTGAGTGCAGAGTAGTGAGTAGTGAGTGCAGAGTAGTGAGTAGTGAGTGCAGAGTAGTGAGTGCAGAGTAGTGAGTAGTGAGTACAGAGTAGTGAGCCCAGAGTAGTGAGTGCAGAGTAGTGAGTGCAGAGTAGTGAGTGCAGTGTAGTGAGTGCAGAGTAGTGAGTTGTGAGTGCAGAGTAGTGAGTGCAGAGTAGTGAGTGCAGAGTAGTGAGTGCAGAGTAGTGAGTAGTGAGTGCAGAGTAGTGAGTGCAGAGTAGTGAGTGCAGAGTAGTGAGTAGTGAGTGCAGAGTAGTGAGTAGTGAGTGCAGAGTAGTGAGTGCAGAGTAGTGAGTAGTGAGTGCAGAGTAGTGAGTGCAGAGTAGTGAGTGCAGAGTAGTGAGTGCAGAGTAGTGAGTGCAGAGTAGTGAGTAGTGAGTGCAGAGTAGTGAGTAGTGAGTGCAGAGTAGTGAGTGCAGAGTAGTGAGTAATGAGTGCAGAGTAGTGGGTGCACATTAGTGAGTGCACAGTAGTGAGTAGTGAGTGCAGAGTAGTGATTAGTGAGTGCAGAGTAGTGAGTGCAGAGTAGTGAGTAGTGAGTGCAGAGTAGTGAGTGCAGAGTAGTGAGTAGTGAGTGCAGAGTAGTGAGTGCAGAGTAGTGAGTGCAGAGTAGTGAGTGCAGAGTAGTGAGTAGTGAGTGCAGAGTAGTGAGCAGTGAGTGCAGAGTAGTGAGTGCAGAGTAGTGAGTGTAGTGAGTGCAGAGTAGTGAGTGTAGTGAGTGCAGAGTAGTGAGTGCAGAGTAGTGAGTGTAGTGAGTAGTGAGTGCAGAGTAGTGAGTAGTGAGTGGAGAGTAGTGAGTAGTGAGTGCAGAGTAGTGAGTGCAGAGTAGTGAGTGCAGAGTAGTGAGTAGTGGGTGCAGAGTAGTGAGTAGTGAGTGCAGAGTAGTGAGCAGGGAGTGCAGAGTAGTGAGTAGTGAGTGCAGAGTAGTGAATAGTGAGTGCAGAGTAGTGAGTGCAGAGTAGTGAGTAGTGAATGCAGAGTAGTGGGTGCAGAGTAGTGAGTGCAGAGTAGTGAGTTGTGAGTGTAGTGAGTGCAGAGTAGTGAATAGTGAGTGCAGAGTAGTGAGTAGTGAGTGCAGAGTAGTGAGTAGTGAGTGCAGAGTAGTGAGTAGTGAGTGCAGAGTAGTAAGTGCAGAGTAGTGAGTGTAGTGAGTGCAGAGTAGTGAGTAGTGAGTGCAGAGTAGTGAGTAGTGAGTGCAGAGTAGTGAGTAGTGAGTGCAGAGTAGTGAGTACAGAGTAGTGAGTGCAGAGTAGTGAGTAGTGAGTGCAGAGTAGTGAGTAGTGAGTGCATAGTAGTGAGTGCAGAGTAGTGAGTGTAGTGAGTGCAGAGTAGTGAGTAGTGAGTGCAGAGTAGTGAGTAGTGAGTAGTGAATGCAGAGTAGTGAGTGCAGAGTAGTGAGTAGTGAGTGCAGAGTAGTGAGTGCAGAGTAGTGAGTAGTGAGTACAGAGTAGTGAGTGCAGAGTAGTGAGTGCCGAGTAGTGAGTGCAGAGTAGTGAGTGCAGAGTAGTGAGTGCAGAGTAGTGAGTGCAGAGTAGTGAGTGCAGAGTAGTGAGTAGTGAGTGCAGAGTAGTGAGTGCAGAGTAGTGAGTGCAGAGTAGTGAGTGCAGAGTAGTGAGTAGTGAGTGCAGAGTAGTGAGTAGTGAGTGCAGAGTAGTGAGTAGTGAGTGCAGAGTAGTGAGTAGTGAGTGCAGAGTAGTGAGTGCAGAGTAGTGAGTAGTGAGTGCAGAGTAGTGAGTAGTGAGTGCAGAGTAGTGAGTAGTGAGTGCTGAGTAGTGAGTGCAGAGTAGTGAGTGCAGAGTAGTGAGTAGTGAGTGCAGAGTAGTGAGTGCAGAGTACAGAGTGCAGAGTAGTGAGTAGTGAGTGCAGAGTAGTGAGTGCAGAGTAGTGAGTGCAGAGTAGTGAGTAGTGAGTGCAGAGTAGTGAGTAGTGAGTGCAGAGTAGTGAGTGCAGAGTAGTGAGTAGTGAGTGCAGAGTAGTAAGTGCAGAGTAGTGAGTGTAGTGAGTGCAGAGTAGTGAGTAGTGAGTGCAGAGTAGTGAGTAGTGAGTGCAGAGTAGTGAGTAGTGAGTGCTGAGTAGTGAGTGCAGAGTAGTGAGTGCACAGTAGTGAGTGCACAGTAGTGAGTAGTGAGTGCAGAGTAGTGAGTGCAGAGTAGTGAGTAGTGAGTGCAGAGTAGTGAGTGCAGAGTAGTGAGTAGTGAGTAGTGAGTGCAGAGTAGTGAGTAGTGAGTGCAGAGTAGTGAGTGCAGAGTAGTGAGTAGTGAGTGCAGAGTAGTGAGTGCAGAGTAGTGAGTGAAGTGAGTGCAGAGTAGTGAGTGCAGAGTAGTGAGTGTAGTGAGTAGTGAGTGCAGAGTAGTGAGTAGTGAGTGGAGAGTAGTGAGTAGTGAGTGCAGAGTAGTGAGTGCAGAGTAGTGAGTGCAGAGTAGTGAGTGCAGAGTAGTGAGTGCAGAGTAGTGAGTAGTGAGTGCAGAGTAGTGAGTGCAGAGTAGTGAGTAGTGAGTGCAGAGTAGTGAGTGCAGAGTAGTGAGTGCAGAGTAGTGAGTGCAGAGTAGTGAGTATTGAGTGCAGAGTAGTGAGTAGTGAGTAGTGAGTAGTGAGTGCAGAGTAGTGAGTAGTGAGTGCAGAGTAGTGAGTGCAGAGTAGTGAGTGCAGAGTAGTGAGTAGTGAGTACAGAGTAGTGAGTACAGAGTAGTGAGTACAGAGTAGTGAGAGCAGAGTAGTAAGTGCAGAGTAGTAAGTGCAGAGTAGTGAGTGCAGAGTAGTGAGTGCAGAGTAGTGAGTAGTGAGTGCAGAGTAGTGAGTGCAGAGTAGTGAGTGCAGAGTAGTGAGTGCAGAGTAGTGAGTGCAGAGTAGTGAGTAGTGAGTGCAGAGTAGTGAGTAGTGAGTGCAGAGTAGTGAGTAGTGAGTGCAGAGTAGTGAGTAGTGAGTGCAGAGTAGTGAGTGCAGAGTAGTGAGTGCAGAGTAGTGATTAGTGAGTGCAGAGTAGTGAGTGCAGAGTAGTGAGTAGTGAGTGCAGAGTAGTGAGTGCAGAGTAGTTAGTAGTGAGTGCAGAGTAGTGAGTGCAGAGTAGTGAGTAGTGAGTGCAGAGTAGTGAGTGCAGAGTAGTGAGTGCAGAGTAGTGAGTAGTGGGTGCAGAGTAGTGAGTAGTGAGTGCAGAGTAGTGAGTGCAGAGCAGTGAGTAGTGAGTGCAGAGTAGTGAGTAGTGAGTGCAGAGTAGTGAATAGTGAGTGCAAAGTAGTGAGTGCAGAGTAGTGAGTGCAGAGTAGTGAGTTGTGAGTGTAGTGAGTGCAGAGTAGTGAATAGTGAGTGCAGAGTAGTGAGTAGTGAGTGCAGAGTAGTGAGTAGTGAGTGCAGAGTAGTGAGTAGTGAGTGCAGAGTAGTGAGTGCAGAGTAGTGAGTGTAGTGAGTGCAGAGTAGTGAGTGCAGAGTAGTGAGTAGTGAGTGCAGAGTAATGAGTAGTGAGTGCAGAGTAGTGAGTAGTGAGTAGTGAGTGCAGAGTAGTGAGTAGTGAGTGCAGAGTAGTGAGTAGTGAGTGCAGAGTAGTGAGTAGTGAGTGCAGAGTAGTGAGTGCAGAGTAGTGAGTAGTGAGTACAGAGTAGTGAGCCCAGAGTAGTGAGTGCAGAGTAGTGAGTGCAGAGTAGTGAGAGCAGTGTAGTGAGTGCAGAGTAGTGAGTAGTGAGTGCAGAGTAGTGAGTAGTGAGTAGTGAGTGCAGAGTAGTGAGTAGTGAGTGCAGAGTAGTGAGTAGTGAGTGCAGAGTAGTGAGTGCAGAGTAGTGAGTGCAGAGTAGTGAGTACAGAGTAGTGAGTACAGAGTAGTGAGCGCAGAGTAGTGAGTGCAGAGTAGTGAGTGCAGAGTAGTGAGTGCAGAGTAGTGAGTGCAGAGTAGTGAGTAGTGAGTACAGAGTAGTGAGCCCAGAGTAGTGAGTGCAGAGTAGTGAGTGCAGTGTAGTGAGTGCAGAGTAGTGAGTAGTGAGTGCAGAGTAGTGAGTAGTGAGTGCAGAGTAGTGAGTAGTGAGTGCAGAGTAGTGAGTAGTGAGTGCAGAGTAGTGAGTGCAGAGTAGTGAGGGCAGAGTAGTGAGTAGTGAGTACAGAGTAGTGAGTACAGAGTAGTGAGCGCAGAGTAGTGAGTGCAGAGTAGTGAGTGCAGAGTAGTGAGTGCAGAGTAGTGAGTAGTGAGTAGTGAGTGCAGAGTAGTGAGTGCAGAGTAGTGAATGAAGAGTAGTGAGTGCAGAGTAGTGAGTAGTGAGTGCAGAGTAGTGAGTGCAGAGTAGTGAGTAGTGAGTGCAGAGTAGTGAGTGCAGAGTAGTGAGTAGTGAGTAGTGAGTGCAGAGTAGTGAGTGCAGAGTAGTGAGTGCAGAGTAGTGAGTGCAGAGTAGTGAGTGCAGAGTAGTGATTAGTGAGTGCAGAGTAGTGAGTGCAGAGTAGTGAGTAGTGAGTGCAGAGTAGTGAGTGCAGAGTAGTGAGTAGTGAGTGCAGAGTAGTGAGTGCAGAGTAGTGAGTAGTGAGTAGTGAGTGCAGAGTAGTGAGTGCAGAGTAGTGAGTGCAGAGTAGTGAGTAGTGGGTGCAGAGTAGTGAGTAGTGAGTGCAGAGTAGTGAGTGCAGGGCAGTGAGTAGTGAGTGCAGAGTAGTGAGTAGTGAGTGCAGAGTAGTGAATAGTGAGTGCAGAGTAGTGAGTGCAGAGTAGTGAGTGCACAGTAGTGAGTAGTGAGTGCAGAGTAGTGAGTAGTGAGTGCAGAGTAGTGAGTGCAGAGTAGTGAGTAGTGAGTAGTGAGTGCTGAGTAGTGAGTAGTGAGTGCAGAGTAGTGAGCAGTGAGTGCAGAGTAGTGAGTGCAGAGTAGTGAGTGCAGAGTAGTGAGTGCAGAGTAGTGAGTGTAGTGAGTGCAGAGTAGTGAGTGCAGAGTAGTGAGTGTAGTGAGTAGTGAGTGCAGAGTAGTGAGTAGTGAGTGGAGAGTAGTGAGTAGTGAGTGCAGAGTAGTGAGTGCAGAGTAGTGAGTGCAGAGTAGTGAGTAGTGGGTGCAGAGTAGTGAGTAGTGAGTGCAGAGTAGTGAGCAGGGAGTGCAGAGTAGTGAGTAGTGAGTGCAGAGTAGTGAATAGTGAGTGCAGAGTAGTGAGTGCAGAGTAGTGAGTAGTGAATGCAGAGTAGTGGGTGCAGAGTAGTGAGTGCAGAGTAGTGAGTTGTGAGTGTAGTGAGTGCAGAGTAGTGAATAGTGAGTGCAGAGTAGTGAGTAGTGAGTGCAGAGTAGTGAGTAGTGAGTGCAGAGTAGTGAGTAGTGAGTGCAGAGTAGTAAGTGCAGAGTAGTGAGGGTAGTGAGTGCAGAGTAGTGAGTAGTGAGTGCAGAGTAGTGAGTAGTGAGTGCAGAGTAGTGAGTAGTGAGTGCAGAGTAGTGAGTACAGAGTAGTGAGTGCAGAGTAGTGAGTAGTGAGTGCAGAGTAGTGAGTAGTGAGTGCATAGTAGTGAGTGCAGAGTAGTGAGTGTAGTGAGTGCAGAGTAGTGAGTAGTGAGTGCAGAGTAGTGAGTAGTGAGTAGTGAATGCAGAGTAGTG
This sequence comes from Lissotriton helveticus, assembly GCF_964261635.1. Taxonomy (NCBI): domain Eukaryota; kingdom Metazoa; phylum Chordata; class Amphibia; order Caudata; family Salamandridae; genus Lissotriton; species Lissotriton helveticus. The sequence goes on from NC_136059.1 coordinate 300,277,995, forward strand.
AGTGGAGAGTAGTGAGTAGTGAGTGCAGAGTAGTGAGTGCAGAGTAGTGAGTGCAGAGTAGTGAGTAGTGAGTGCAGAGTAGTGAGTGCAGAGTAGTGAGTAGTGAGTGCAGAGTAGTGAGTGCAGAGTAGTGAGTGCAGAGTAGTGAGTATTGAGTGCAGAGTAGTGAGTAGTGAGTAGTGAGTGCAGAGTAGTGAGTAGTGAGTGCAGAGTAGTGAGTGCAGAGTAGTGAGTGCAGAGTAGTGAGTAGTGAGTACAGAGTAGTGAGTACAGAGTAGTGAGTACAGAGTAGTGAGAGCAGAGTAGTAAGTGCAGAGTAGTGAGTGCAGAGTAGTGAGTGCAGAGTAGTGAGTAGTGAGTGCAGAGTAGTGAGTGCAGAGTAGTGAGTGCAGAGTAGTGAGTGCAGAGTAGTGAGTGCAGAGTAGTGAGTAGTGAGTGCAGAGTAGTGAGTAGTGAGTGCAGAGTAGTGAGTGCAGAGTAGTGAGTAGTGAGTAGTGAGTGCAGAGTAGTGAGTGCAGAGTAGTGAGTGCAGAGTAGTGATTAGTGAGTGCAGAGTAGTGAGTGCAGAGTAGTGAGTAGTGAGTGCAGAGTAGTGAGTGCAGAGTAGTTAGTAGTGAGTGCAGAGTAGTGAGTGCAGAGTAGTGAGTAGTGAGTGCAGAGTAGTGAGTGCAGAGTAGTGAGTGCAGAGTAGTGAGTAGTGGGTGCAGAGTAGTGAGTAGTGAGTGCAGAGTAGTGAGTGCAGAGCAGTGAGTAGTGAGTGCAGAGTAGTGAGTAGTGAGTGCAGAGTAGTGAATAGTGAGTGCAGAGTAGTGAGTGCAGAGTAGTGAGTGCAGAGTAGTGAGTTGTGAGTGTAGTGAGTGCAGAGTAGTGAATAGTGAGTGCAGAGTAGTGAGTAGTGAGTGCAGAGTAGTGAGTAGTGAGTGCAGAGTAGTCAGTAGTGAGTGCAGAGTAGTGAGTGCAGAGTAGTGAGTGTAGTGAGTGCAGAGTAGTGAGTGCAGAGTAGTGAGTAGTGAGTGCAGAGTAATGAGTAGTGAGTGCAGAGTAGTGAGTAGTGAGTGCAGAGTAGTGAGTAGTGAGTGCAGAGTAGTGAGTAGTGAGTGCAGAGTAGTGAGTAGTGAGTGCAGAGTAGTGAGTGCAGAGTAGTGAGTAGTGAGTACAGAGTAGTGAGCCCAGAGTAGTGAGTGCAGAGTAGTGAGTGCAGAGTAGTGAGTGCAGTGTAGTGAGTGCAGAGTAGTGAGTTGTGAGTGCAGAGTAGTGAGTGCAGAGTAGTGAGTGCAGAGTAGTGAGTAGTGAGTGCAGAGTAGTGAGTGCAGAGTAGTGAGTGCAGAGTAGTGAGTGCAGAGTAGTGAGTAGTGAGTGCAGAGTAGTGAGTAGTGAGTGCAGAGTAGTGAGTGCAGAGTAGTGAGTAGTGAGTGCAGAGTAGTGAGTGCAGAGTAGTGAGTGCAGAGTAGTGAGTGCAGAGTAGTGAGTGCAGAGTAGTGAGTAGTGAGTGCAGAGTAGTGAGTAGTGAGTGCAGAGTAGTGAGTGCAGAGTAGTGAGTAATGAGTGCAGAGTAGTGGGTGCACATTAGTGAGTGCACAGTAGTGAGTAGTGAGTGCAGAGTAGTGATTAGTGAGTGCAGAGTAGTGAGTGCAGAGTAGTGAGTAGTGAGTGCAGAGTAGTGAGTAGTGAGTGCAGAGTAGTGAGTGCAGAGTAGTGAGTGCAGAGTAGTGAGTAGTGAGTGCAGAGTAGTGAGCAGTGAGTGCAGAGTAGTGAGTGCAGAGTAGTGAGTGTAGTGAGTGCAGAGTAGTGAGTGTAGTGAGTGCAGAGTAGTGAGTGCAGAGTAGTGAGTGTAGTGAGTAGTGAGTGCAGAGTAGTGAGTAGTGAGTGGAGAGTAGTGAGTAGTGAGTGCAGAGTAGTGAGTGCAGAGTAGTGAGTGCAGAGTAGTGAGTAGTGGGTGCAGAGTAGTGAGTAGTGAGTGCAGAGTAGTGAGCAGGGAGTGCAGAGTAGTGAGTAGTGAGTGCAGAGTAGTGAATAGTGAGTGCAGAGTAGTGAGTGCAGAGTAGTGAGTAGTGAATGCAGAGTAGTGGGTGCAGAGTAGTGAGTGCAGAGTAGTGAGTTGTGAGTGTAGTGAGTGCAGAGTAGTGAATAGTGAGTGCAGAGTAGTGAGTAGTGAGTGCAGAGTAGTGAGTAGTGAGTGCAGAGTAGTGAGTAGTGAGTGCAGAGTAGTAAGTGCAGAGTAGTGAGTGTAGTGAGTGCAGAGTAGTGAGTAGTGAGTGCAGAGTAGTGAGTAGTGAGTGCAGAGTAGTGAGTAGTGAGTGCAGAGTAGTGAGTACAGAGTAGTGAGTGCAGAGTAGTGAGTAGTGAGTGCAGAGTAGTGAGTAGTGAGTGCATAGTAGTGAGTGCAGAGTAGTGAGTGTAGTGAGTGCAGAGTAGTGAGTAGTGAGTGCAGAGTAGTGAGTAGTGAGTAGTGAATGCAGAGTAGTGAGTGCAGAGTAGTGAGTAGTGAGTGCAGAGTAGTGAGTGCAGAGTAGTGAGTAGTGAGTACAGAGTAGTGAGTGCAGAGTAGTGAGTGCAGAGTAGTGAGTGCAGAGTAGTGAGTGCAGAGTAGTGAGTGCAGAGTAGTGAGTGCAGAGTAGTGAGTGCAGAGTAGTGAGTGCAGAGTAGTGAGTAGTGAGTGCAGAGTAGTGAGTGCAGAGTAGTGAGTGCAGAGTAGTGAGTGCAGAGTAGTGAGTGCAGAGTAGTGAGTGCAGAGTAGTGAGTGCAGAGTAGTGAGTAGTGAGTGCAGAGTAGTGAGTAGTGAGTGCAGAGTAGTGAGTAGTGAGTGCAGAGTAGTGAGTAGTGAGTGCAGAGTAGTGAGTGCAGAGTAGTGAGTAGTGAGTGCAGAGTAGTGAGTAGTGAGTGCAGAGTAGTGAGTAGTGAGTGCTGAGTAGTGAGTGCAGAGTAGTGAGTGCAGAGTAGTGAGTAGTGAGTGCAGAGTAGTGAGTGCAGAGTACAGAGTGCAGAGTAGTGAGTAGTGAGTGCAGAGTAGTGAGTGCAGAGTAGTGAGTGCAGAGTAGTGAGTAGTGAGTGCAGAGTAGTGAGTAGTGAGTGCAGAGTAGTGAGTGCAGAGTAGTGAGTAGTGAGTGCAGAGTAGTAAGTGCAGAGTAGTGAGTGTAGCGAGTGCAGAGTAGTGAGTAGTGAGTGCAGAGTAGTGAGTAGTGAGTGCAGAGTAGTGAGTAGTGAGTGCTGAGTAGTGAGTGCAGAGTAGTGAGTGCACAGTAGTGAGTGCACAGTAGTGAGTAGTGAGTGCAGAGTAGTGAGTGCAGAGTAGTGAGTAGTGAGTGCAGAGTAGTGAGTGCAGAGTAGTGAGTAGTGAGTAGTGAGTGCAGAGTAGTGAGTAGTGAGTGCAGAGTAGTGAGTGCAGAGTAGTGAGTAGTGAGTGCAGAGTAGTGAGTGCAGAGTAGTGAGTGCAGAGTAGTGAGTGCAGAGTAGTGAGTGAAGTGAGTGCAGAGTAGTGAGTGCAGAGTAGTGAGTGTAGTGAGTGCAGAGTAGTGAGTAGTGAGTGGAGAGTAGTGAGTAGTGAGTGCAGAGTAGTGAGTGCAGAGTAGTGAGTGCAGAGTAGTGAGTAGTGAGTGCAGAGTAGTGAGTGCAGAGTAGTGAGTAGTGAGTGCAGAGTAGTGAGTGCAGAGTAGTGAGTGCAGAGTAGTGAGTGCAGAGTAGTGAGTATTGAGTGCAGAGTAGTGAGTAGTGAGTAGTGAGTGCAGAGTAGTGAGTAGTGAGTGCAGAGTAGTGAGTGCAGAGTAGTGAGTGCAGAGTAGTGAGTAGTGAGTACAGAGTAGTGAGTACAGAGTAGTGAGTACAGAGTAGTGAGAGCAGAGTAGTAAGTGCAGAGTAGTGAGTGCAGAGTAGTGAGTGCAGAGTAGTGAGTAGTGAGTGCAGAGTAGTGAGTGCAGAGTAGTGAGTGCAGAGTAGTGAGTGCAGAGTAGTGAGTGCAGAGTAGTGAGTAGTGAGTGCAGAGTAGTGAGTAGTGAGTGCAGAGTAGTGAGTGCAGAGTAGTGAGTAGTGAGTGCAGAGTAGTGAGTGCAGAGTAGTGAGTGCAGAGTAGTGATTAGTGAGTGCAGAGTAGTGAGTGCAGAGTAGTGAGTAGTGAGTGCAGAGTAGTGAGTGCAGAGTAGTTAGTAGTGAGTGCAGAGTAGTGAGTGCAGAGTAGTGAGTAGTGAGTGCAGAGTAGTGAGTGCAGAGTAGTGAGTGCAGAGTAGTGAGTAGTGGGTGCAGAGTAGTGAGTAGTGAGTGCAGAGTAGTGAGTGCAGAGCAGTGAGTAGTGAGTGCAGAGTAGTGAGTAGTGAGTGCAGAGTAGTGAATAGTGAGTGCAAAGTAGTGAGTGCAGAGTAGTGAGTGCAGAGTAGTGAGTTGTGAGTGTAGTGAGTGCAGAGTAGTGAATAGTGAGTGCAGAGTAGTGAGTAGTGAGTGCAGAGTAGTGAGTAGTGAGTGCAGAGTAGTGAGTAGTGAGTGCAGAGTAGTGAGTGCAGAGTAGTGAGTGTAGTGAGTGCAGAGTAGTGAGTGCAGAGTAGTGAGTAGTGAGTGCAGAGTAATGAGTAGTGAGTGCAGAGTAGTGAGTAGTGAGTAGTGAGTGCAGAGTAGTGAGTAGTGAGTGCAGAGTAGTGAGTAGTGAGTGCAGAGTAGTGAGTAGTGAGTGCAGAGTAGTGAGTGCAGAGTAGTGAGTAGTGAGTACAGAGTAGTGAGCCCAGAGTAGTGAGTGCAGAGTAGGGAGTGCAGAGTAGTGAGAGCAGTGTAGTGAGTGCAGAGTAGTGAGTAGTGAGTGCAGAGTAGTGAGTAGTGAGTAGTGAGTGCAGAGTAGTGAGTAGTGAGTGCAGAGTAGTGAGTAGTGAGTGCAGAGTAGTGAGTGCAGAGTAGTGAGTGCAGAGTAGTGAGTACAGAGTAGTGAGTACAGAGTAGTGAGCGCAGAGTAGTGAGTGCAGAGTAGTGAGTGCAGAGTAGTGAGTGCAGAGTAGTGAGTGTAGAGTAGTGAGTAGTGAGTACAGAGTAGTGAGCCCAGAGTAGTGAGTGCAGAGTAGTGAGTGCAGTGTAGTGAGTGCAGAGTAGTGAGTAGTGAGTGCAGAGTAGTGAGTAGTGAGTGCAGAGTAGTGAGTAGTGAGTGCAGAGTAGTGAGTAGTGAGTGCAGAGTAGTGAGTGCAGAGTAGTGAGGGCAGAGTAGTGAGTAGTGAGTACAGAGTAGTGAGTACAGAGTAGTGAGCGCAGAGTAGTGAGTGCAGAGTAGTGAGTGCAGAGTAGTGAGTGCAGAGTAGTGAGTAGTGAGTAGTGAGTGCAGAGTAGTGAGTGCAGAGTAGTGAATGAAGAGTAGTGAGTGCAGAGTAGTGAGTAGTGAGTGCAGAGTAGTGAGTGCAGAGTAGTGAGTAGTGAGTGCAGAGTAGTGAGTGCAGAGTAGTGAGTAGTGAGTAGTGAGTGCAGAGTAGTGAGTGCAGAGTAGTGAGTGCAGAGTAGTGAGTGCAGAGTAGTGATTAGTGAGTGCAGAGTAGTGAGTGCAGAGTAGTGAGTAGTGAGTGCAGAGTAGTGAGTGCAGAGTAGTGAGTAGTGAGAGCAGAGTAGTGAGTGCAGAGTAGTGAGTAGTGAGTAGTGAGTGCAGAGTAGTGAGTGCAGAGTAGTGAGTGCAGAGTAGTGAGTAGTGGGTGCAGAGTAGTGAGTAGTGAGTGCAGAGTAGTGAGTGCAGGGCAGTGAGTAGTGAGTGCAGAGTAGTGAGTAGTGAGTGCAGAGTAGTGAATAGTGAGTGCAGAGTAGTGAGTGCACAGTAGTGAGTGCACAGTAGTGAGTAGTGAGTGCAGAGTAGTGAGTAGTGAGTGCAGAGTAGTGAGTGCAGAGTAGTGAGTAGTGAGTAGTGAGTGCTGAGTAGTGAGTAGTGAGTGCAGAGTAGTGAGCAGTGAGTGCAGAGTAGTGAGTGCAGAGTAGTGAGTGCAGAGTAGTGAGTGCAGAGTAGTGAGTGTAGTGAGTGCAGAGTAGTGAGTGCAGAGTAGTGAGTGTAGTGAGTAGTGAGTGCAGAGTAGTGAGTAGTGAGTGGAGAGTAGTGAGTAGTGAGTGCAGAGTAGTGAGTGCAGAGTAGTGAGTGCAGAGTAGTGAGTAGTGGGTGCAGAGTAGTGAGTAGTGAGTGCAGAGTAGTGAGCAGGGAGTGCAGAGTAGTGAGTAGTGAGTGCAGAGTAGTGAATAGTGAGTGCAGAGTAGTGAGTGCAGAGTAGTGAGTAATGAATGCAGAGTAGTGGGTGCAGAGTAGTGAGTGCAGAGTAGTGAGTTGTGAGTGTAGTGAGTGCAGAGTAGTGAATAGTGAGTGCAGAGTAGTGAGTAGTGAGTGCAGAGTAGTGAGTAGTGAGTGCAGAGTAGTGAGTAGTGAGTGCAGAGTAGTAAGTGCAGAGTAGTGAGTGTAGTGAGTGCAGAGTAGTGAGTAGTGAGTGCAGAGTAGTGAGTAGTGAGTGCAGAGTAGTGAGTAGTGAGTGCAGAGTAGTGAGTACAGAGTAGTGAGTGCAGAGTAGTGAGTAGTGAGTGCAGAGTAGTGAGTAGTGAGTGCATAGTAGTGAGTGCAGAGTAGTGAGTGTAGTGAGTGCAGAGTAGTGAGTAGTGAGTGCAGAGTAGTGAGTAGTGAGTAGTGAATGCAGAGTAGTGAGTGCAGAGTAGTGAGTGCAGAGTAGTGAGTAGTGAGTGCAGAGTAGTGAGTGCAGAGTAGTGAGTAGTGAGTACAGAGTAGTGAGTGCAGAGTAGTGAGTGCAGAGTAGTGAGTGCAGAGTAGTGAGTGCAGAGTAGTGAGTGCAGAGTAGTGAGTGCAGAGTAGTGAGTAGTGAGTGCAGAGTAGTGAGTAGTGAGTGCAGAGTAGTGAGTAGTGAGTGCAGAGTAGTGAGTGCAGAGTAGTGAGTAGTGAGTGCAGAGTAGTGAGTAGTGAGTGCAGAGTAGTGAGTAGTGAGTGCTGAGTAGTGAGTGCAGAGTAGTGAGTGCAGAGTAGTGAGTAGTGAGTGCAGAGTAGTGAGTGCAGAGTACAGAGTGCAGAGTAGTGAGTAGTGAGTGCAGAGTAGTGAGTGCAGAGTAGTGAGTGCAGAGTAGTGAGTAGTGAGTGCAGAGTAGTGAGTAGTGAGTGCAGAGTAGTGAGTGCAGAGTAGTGAGTAATGAGTGCAGAGTAGTGAGTGCACAGTAGTGAGTGCACAGTAGTGAGTAGTGAGTGCAGAGTAGTGAGTGCAGAGTAGTGAGTAGTGAGTGCAGAGTAGTGAGTGCAGAGTAGTGAGTAGTGAGTGCAGAGTAGTGAGTAGTGAGTGCAGAGTAGTGAGTGCAGAGTAGTGAGTAGTGAGTGCAGAGTAGTGAGTGCAGAGTAGTGAGTGAAGTGAGTGCAGAGTAGTGAGTGCAGAGTAGTGAGTGTAGTGAGTAGTGAGTGCAGAGTAGTGAGTAGTGAGTGGAGAGTAGTGAGTAGTGAGTACAGAGTAGTGAGTGCAGAGTAGTGAGTGCAGAGTAGTGAGTAGTGAGTGCAGAGTAGTGAGTGCAGAGTAGTGAGTAGTGAGTGCAGAGTAGTGAGTGCAGAGTAGTGAGTGCAGAGTAGTGAGTGCAGAGTAGTGAGTATTGAGTGCAGAGTAGTGAGTAGTGAGTAGTGAGTGCAGAGTAGTGAGTGCAGAGTAGTGAGTGCAGAGTAGTGAGTGCAGAGTAGTGAGTAGTGAGTACAGAGTAGTGAGTACAGAGTAGTGAGTACAGAGTAGTGAGAGCAGAGTAGTAAGTGCAGAGTAGTGAGTGCAGAGTAGTGAGTGCAGAGTAGTGAGTAGTGAGTGCAGAGTAGTGAGTGCAGAGTAGTGAGTGCAGAGTAGTGAGTGCAGAGTAGTGAGTAGTGAGTGCAGAGTAGTGAGTAGTGAGTGCAGAGTAGTGAGTGCAGAGTAGTGAGTAGTGAGTAGTGAGTGCAGAGTAGTGAGTGCAGAGTAGTGAGTGCAGAGTAGTGATTAGTGAGTGCAGAGTAGTGAGTGCAGAGTAGTGAGTAGTGAGTGCAGAGTAGTGAGTGCAGAGTAGTTAGTAGTGAGTGCAGAGTAGTGAGTGCAGAGTAGTGAGTAGTGAGTGCAGAGTAGTGAGTGCAGAGTAGTGAGTAGTGGGTGCAGAGTAGTGAGTAGTGAGTGCAGAGTAGTGAGTGCAGAGCAGTGAGTAGTGAGTGCAGAGTAGTGAGTAGTGAGTGCAGAGTAGTGAATAGTGAGTGCAAAGTAGTGAGTGCAGAGTAGTGAGTGCAGAGTAGTGAGTTGTGAGTGTAGTGAGTGCAGAGTAGTGAATAGTGAGTGCAGAGTAGTGAGTAGTGAGTGCAGAGTAGTGAGTAGTGAGTGCAGAGTAGTGAGTAGTGAGTGCAGAGTAGTGAGTGCAGAGTAGTGAGTGTAGTGAGTGCAGAGTAGTGAGTGCAGAGTAGTGAGTAGTGAGTGCAGAGTAATGAGTAGTGAGTGCAGAGTAGTGAGTAGTGAGTAGTGAGTGCAGAGTAGTGAGTAGTGAGTGCAGAGTAGTGAGTAGTGAGTGCAGAGTAGTGAGTAGTGAGTGCAGAGTAGTGAGTGCAGAGTAGTGAGTAGTGAGTACAGAGTAGTGAGCCCAGAGTAGTGAGTGCAGAGTAGTGAGTGCAGAGTAGTGAGAGCAGTGTAGTGAGTGCAGAGTAGTGAGTAGTGAGTGCAGAGTAGTGAGTAGTGAGTAGTGAGTGCAGAGTAGTGAGTAGTGAGTGCAGAGTAGTGAGTAGTGAGTGCAGAGTAGTGAGTGCAGAGTAGTGAGTGCAGAGTAGTGAGTACAGAGTAGTGAGTGCAGAGTAGTGAGCGCAGAGTAGTGAGTGCAGAGTAGTGAGTGCAGAGTAGTGAGTGCAGAGTAGTGAGTACAGAGTAGTGAGCCCAGAGTAGTGAGTGCAGAGTAGTGAGTGCAGAGTAGTGAGTGCAGTGTAGTGAGTGCAGAGTAGTGAGTAGTGAGTGCAGAGTAGTGAGTAGTGAGTGCAGAGTAGTGAGTAGTGAGTGCAGAGTAGTGAGTAGTGAGTGCAGAGTAGTGAGTGCAGAGTAGTGAGTGCAGAGTAGTGAGTAGTGAGTACAGAGTAGTGAGTACAGAGTAGTGAGCGCAGAGTAGTGAGTGCAGAGTAGTGAGTGCAGAGTAGTGAGTGCAGAGTAGTGAGTAGTGAGTAGTGAGTGCAGAGTAGTGAGTGCAGAGTAGTGAATGAAGAGTAGTGAGTGCAGAGTAGTGAGTAGTGAGTGCAGAGTAGTGAGTGCAGAGTAGTGAGTAGTGAGTGCAGAGTAGTGAGTGCAGAGTAGTGAGTGCAGAGTAGTGAGTGCAGAGTAGTGAGTGCAGAGTAGTGAGTGCAGAGTAGTGATTAGTGAGTGCAGAGTAGTGAGTGCAGAGTAGTGAGTAGTGAGTGCAGAGTAGTGAGTGCAGAGTAGTGAGTAGTGAGTGCAGAGTAGTGAGTGCAGAGTAGTGAGTAGTGAGTAGTGAGTGCAGAGTAGTGAGTGCAGAGTAGTGAGTGCAGAGTAGTGAGTAGTGGGTGCAGAGTAGTGAGTAGTGAGTGCAGAGTAGTGAGTGCAGGGCAGTGAGTAGTGAGTGCAGAGTAGTGAGTAGTGAGTGCAGAGTAGTGAATAGTGAGTGCAGAGTAGTGAGTGCAGAGTAGTGAGTGCAGAGTAGTGAGTAGTGAGTGCAGAGTAGTGGGTGCAGAGTAGTGAGTGCAGAGTAGTGAATTGTGAGTGTAGTGAGTGCAGAGTAGTGAATAGTGAGTGCAGAGTAGTGAGTAGTGAGTGCAGAGTAGTGAGTAGTGAGTGCAGAGTAGTGAGTAGTGAGTGCAGAGTAGTGAGTGCAGAGTAGTGAGTGCAGAGTAGTGAGTAGTGGGTGCAGAGTAGTGAGTAGTGAGTGCAGAGTAGTGAGTAGGGAGTGCAGAGTAGTGAGTAGTGAGTGCAGAGTAGTGAATAGTGAGTGCAGAGTAGTGAGTGCAGAGTAGTGAGTGCAGAGTAGTGAGTAGTGAATGCAGAGTAGTGGGTGCAGAGTAGTGAGTGCAGAGTAGTGAGTTGTGAGTGTAGTGAGTGCAGAGTAGTGAATAGTGAGTGCAGAGTAGTGAGTAGTGAGTGCAGAGTAGTGAGTAGTGAGTGCAGAGTAGTGAGTAGTGAGTGCAGAGTAGTAAGTGCAGAGTAGTGAGTGTAGTGAGTGCAGAGTAGTGAGTAGTGAGTGCAGAGTAGTGAGTAGTGAGTGCAGAGTAGTGAGTACAGAGTAGTGAGTGCAGAGTAGTGAGTAGTGAGTGCAGAGTAGTGAGTAGTGAGTGCATAGTAGTGAGTGCAGAGTAGGGAGTGTAGTGAGTGCAGAGTAGTGAGTAGTGAGTGCAGAGTAGTGAGTAGTGAGTAGTGAATGCAGAGTAGTGAGTATTGAGTGCAGAGTAGTGAGTGCAGAGTAGTGAGTAGTGAGTAGTGAGTACAGAGTAGTGAGCGCAGAGTAGTGAGTGCAGAGTAGTGAGTGCAGAGTAGTGAGTGCAGAGTAGTGAGTGCAGAGTAGTGAGTAGTGAGTGCAGAGTAGTGAGTGCAGAGTAGTGAGTGCAGAGTAGTGAGTGCAGAGTAGTGAGTGCAGAGTAGTGAGTGCAGAGTAGTGAGTAGTGAGTGCAGAGTAGTGAGTAGTGAGTGCAGAGTAGTGAGTAGTGAGTGCAGAGTGCAGAGTAGTGAGTGCAGAGTGCAGAGTAGTGAGTGCAGAGTAGTGAGTAGTGAGTGCAGAGTAGTGAGTAGTGAGTGCTGAGTAGTGAGTGCAGAGTCCTCTTCGCTCTGACGACCAACATCTCCTTCAGGTTGGCAGGGTGAAGAAGGCAAGAACGGGTGGCAGAAGGTTTTCAATAAATGTGGCCTCTTTGTGGAACTCGTTGCCCCTACAACTGCGCTCGGAAGCTAGCCTGCTTCGGTTTCGAAAACTTTTAAAAACTTTCCTGTTTTCTGTTTAATCCCTTCATTCTTTAAGTAGTGTTATGTTCTGGTAAGCGCTGGGATGCCTCATAGGTAACCAGGCGCTATACAAAACTCAGAATAATAATAATAATAATAGAGTAGTGAGTGCAGAGTAGTGAGTGAGTGCAGAGTAGTGAGTGCAGAGTAGTGAGTGCAGAGTAGTGAATAGTGAGTGCAGAGTAGTGAGTGCAGAGTAGTGAGTGCAGAGTAGTGAGTAGTGAGTGCAGAGTAGTGAGTAGTGAGTGCAGGTAGTGAGTGCAGAGTAGTGAGTGTAGTGAGTGCAGAGTAGTGAGTGCAGAGTAGTGAGTAGTGAGTGCAGAGTAGTGAGTAGTGAGTAGTGAATGCAGAGTAGTGAGTAGTGAGTGCAGAGTAGTGAGTAGTGAGTGCAGAGTAGTGAGTAGTGAGTGCAGAGTAGTGAGTGCAGAGTAGTGAGTAGTGAGTACAGAGTAGTGAGCACAGAGTAGTGAGTGCAGAGTAGTGAGTGCAGAGTAGTGAGTGCAGAGTAGTGAGTGCAGAGCAGTGAGTGCAGAGTAGTGAGTTGTGAGTGCAGAGTAGTGAGTGCAGAGTAGTGAGTGCAGAGTAGTGAGTGCAGAGTAGTGAGTAGTGAGTGCAGAGTAGTGAGTGCAGAGTAGTGAGTGCAGAGTAGTGAGTAGTGAGTGCAGAGTAGTGAGTGCAGAGTAGTGAGTAGTGAGTGCAGAGTAGTGAGTGCAGAGTAGTGAGTGCAGAGTAGTGAGTGCAGAGTAGTGAGTGCAGAGTAGTGAGTGCAGAGTAGTGAGTGCAGAGTAGTGAGTGCAGAGTAGTGAGTGCAGAGTAGTGAGTGCAGAGTAGTGAGTGCAGAGTAGTTAGTAGTGAGTGCAGAGTAGTGAGTGCAGAGTAGTGAGTAGTGAGTGCAGAGTAGTGAGTGCAGAGTAGTGAGTGCAGAGTAGTGAGTGCAGAGCAGTGAGTGCAGAGTAGTGAGTTGTGAGTGCAGAGTAGTGAGTGCAGAGTAGTGAGTGCAGAGTAGTGAGTGCAGAGTAGTGAGTAGTGAGTGCAGAGTAGTGAGTGCAGAGTAGTGAGTGCAGAGTAGTGAGTAGTGAGTGCAGAGTAGTGAGTAGTGAGTGCAGAGTAGTGAGTGCAGAGTAGTGAGTAGTGAGTGCAGAGTAGTGAGTGCAGAGTAGTGAGTGCAGAGTAGTGAGTGCAGAGTAGTGAGTGCAGAGTAGTGAGTAGTGAGTGCAGAGTAGTGAGTAGTGAGTGCAGAGTAGTGAGTGCAGAGTAGTGAGTAATGAGTGCAGAGTAGTGGGTGCACAGTAGTGAGTGCACAGTAGTGAGTAGTGAGTGCAGAGTAGTGAGTAGTGAGTGCAGAGTAGTGAGTGCAGAGTAGTGAGTAGTGAGTAGTGAGTGCAGAGTAGTGAGCAGTGAGTGCAGAGTAGTGAGTGCAGAGTAGTGAGTGCAGAGTAGTGAGTGCAGAGTAGTGAGTGTAGTGAGTGCAGAGTAGTGAGTGCAGAGTAGTGAGTGTAGTGAGTAGTGAGTGCAGAGTAGTGAGTGCAGAGTAGTGAGTGGAGAGTAGTGAGTAGTGAGTGCAGAGTAGTGAATGCAGAGTAGTGAGTGCAGAGTAGTGAGTAGTGGGTGCAGAGTAGTGAGTAGTGAGTGCAGAGTAGTGAGCAGGGAGTGCAGAGTAGTGAGTAGTGAGTGCAGAGTAGTGAATAGTGAGTGCAGAGTAGTGAGTGCAGAGTAGTGAGTGCAGAGTAGTGAGTAGTGAATGCAGAGTAGTGGGTGCAGAGTAGTGAGTGCAGAGTAGTGAGTTGTGAGTGTAGTGAGTGCAGAGTAGTGAATAGTGAGTGCAGAGTAGTGAGTGCAGAGTAGTGAGTAGTGAGTGCAGAGTAGTGAGTAGTGAGTGCAGAGTAGTAAGTGCAGAGTAGTGAGTGTAGTGAGTGCAGAGTAGTGAGTAGTGAGTGCAGAGTAGTGAGTAGTGAGTGCAGAGTAGTGAGTAGTGAGTGCAGAGTAGTGAGTGCAGAGTAGTGAGTACAGAGTAGTGAGTGCAGAGTAGTGAGTAGTGAGTGCAGAGTAGTGAGTAGTGAGTGCATAGTAGTGAGTGCAGAGTAGTGAGTGTAGTGAGTGCAGAGTAGTGAGTAGTGAGTGCAGAGTAGTGAGTAGTGAGTAGTGAATGCAGAGTAGTGAGTGCAGAGTAGTGAGTGCAGAGTAGTGAGTAGTGAGTGCAGAGTAGTGAGTGCAGAGTAGTGAGTAGTGAGTACAGAGTATTGAGTGCAGAGTAGTGAGTGCAGAGTAGTGAGTGCAGAGTAGTGAGTGCAGAGTAGTGAGTGCAGAGTAGTGAGTGCAGAGTAGTGAGTAGTGAGTGCAGAGTAGTGAGTGCAGAGTAGTGAGTGCAGAGTAGTGAGTGCAGAGTAGTGAGTAGTGAGTGCAGAGTAGTGAGTAGTGAGTGCAGAGTAGTGAGTAGTGAGTGCAGAGTAGTGAGTGCAGAGTAGTGAGTAGTGAGTGCAGAGTAGTGAGTAGTGAGTGCTGAGTAGTGAGTGCAGAGTAGTGAGTGCAGAGTAGTGAGTAGTGAGTGCAGAGTAGTGAGTGCAGAGTACAGAGTGCAGAGTAGTGAGTAGTGAGTGCAGAGTAGTGAGTGCAGAGTAGTGAGTGCAGAGTAGTGAGTAGTGAGTGCAGAGTAGTGAGTAGTGAGTGCAGAGTAGTGAGTGCAGAGTAGTGAGTAATGAGTGCAGAGTAGTGAGTGCACAGTAGTGAGTGCACAGTAGTGAGTAGTGAGTGCAGAGTAGTGAGTGCAGAGTAGTGAGTGCAGAGTAGTGAGTAGTGAGTGCAGAGTAGTGAGTGCAGAGTAGTGAGTAGTGAGTAGTGAGTGCAGAGTAGTGAGTAGTGAGTGCAGAGTAGTGAGTGCAAAGTAGTGAGTAGTGAGTGCAGAGTAGTGAGTGCAGAGTAGTGAGTGAAGTGAGTGCAGAGTAGTGAGTGCAGAGTAGTGAGTGTAGTGAGTAGTGAGTGCAGAGTAGTGAGTAGTGAGTGGAGAGTAGTGAGTAGTGAGTGCAGAGTAGTGAGTGCAGAGTAGTGAGTGCAGAGTAGTGAGTAGTGAGTGCAGAGTAGTGAGTGCAGAGTAGTGAGTAGTGAGTGCAGAGTAGTGAGTGCAGAGTAGTGAGTGCAGAGTAGTGAGTGCAGAGTAGTGAGTATTGAGTGCAGAGTAGTGAGTAGTGAGTAGTGAGTGCAGAGTAGTGAGTAGTGAGTGCAGAGTAGTGAGTGCAGAGTAGTGAGTGCAGAGTAGTGAGTAGTGAGTACAGAGTAGTGAGTACAGAGTAGTGAGCGCAGAGTAGTGAGTACAGAGTAGTGAGTAGTGAGTAGTGAGTGCAGAGTAGTGAGTGCAGAGTAGTGAGTGCAGAGTAGTGAGTGCAGAGTAGTGAGTGCAGAGTAGTGAGTAGTGAGTGCAGAGTAGTGAGTGCAGAGTAGTGAGTGCAGAGTAGTGAGTGCAGAGTAGTGAGTAGTGAGTGCAGAGTAGTGAGTAGTGAGTGCAGAGTAGTGAGTGCAGAGTAGTGAGTAGTGAGTAGTGAGTGCAGAGTAGTGAGTGCAGAGTAGTGAGTGCAGAGTAGTGAGTGCAGAGTAGTGATTAGTGAGTGCAGAGTAGTGAGTGCAGAGTAGTGAGTAGTGAGTGCAGAGTAGTTAGTAGTGAGTGCAGAGTAGTGAGTGCAGAGTAGTGAGTAGTGAGTAGTGAGTGCAGAGTAGTGAGTGCAGAGTAGTGAGTGCAGAGTAGTGAGTAGTGGGTGCAGAGTAGTGAGTAGTGAGTGCAGAGTAGTGAGTGCAGAGCAGTGAGTAGTGAGTGCAGAGTAGTGAGTAGTGAGTGCAGAGTAGTGAGTGCAGAGTAGTGAGTGCAGAGTAGTGAGTTGTGAGTGTAGTGAGTGCAAAGTAGTGAATAGTGAGTGCAGAGTAGTGAGTAGTGAGTGCAGAGTAGTGAGTAGTGAGTGCAGAGTAGTGAGTAGTGAGTGCAGAGTAGTGAGTGCAGAGTAGTGAGTGTAGTGAGTGCAGAGTAGTGAGTGCAGAGTAGTGAGTAGTGAGTGCAGAGTAATGAGTAGTGAGTGCAGAGTAGTGAGTAGTGAGTAGTGAGTGCAGAGTAGTGAGTAGTGAGTGCAGAGTAGTGAGTAGTGAGTGCAGAGTAGTGAGTAGTGAGTGCAGAGTAGTGAGTGCAGAGTAGTGAGTAGTGAGTACAGAGTAGTGAGCCCAGAGTAGTGAGTGCAGAGTAGTGAGTGCAGAGTAGTGAGTGCAGTGTAGTGAGTGCAGAGTAGTGAGTAGTGAGTGCAGAGTAGTGAGTAGTGAGTAGTGAGTGCAGAGTAGTGAGTAGTGAGTGCAGAGTAGTGAGTAGTGAGTGCAGAGTAGTGAGTGCAGAGTAGTGAGTGCAGAGTAGTGAGTACAGAGTAGTGAGTACAGAGTAGTGAGCGCAGAGTAGTGAGTGCAGAGTAGTGAGTGCAGAGTAGTGAGTGCAGAGTAGTGAGTGCAGAGTAGTGAGTAGTGAGTACAGAGTAGTGAGCCCAGAGTAGTGAGTGCAGAGTAGTGAGTGCAGAGTAGTGAGTGCAGAGTAGTGAGTGCAGAGTAGTGAGTAGTGAGTGCAGAGTAGTGAGTGCAGAGTAGTGAGTGCAGAGTAGTGAGTAGTGAGTGCAGAGTAGTGAGTAGTGAGTGCAGAGTAGTGAGTGCAGAGTAGTGAGTAGTGAGTGCAGAGTAGTGAGTGCAGAGTAGTGAGTGCAGAGTAGTGAGTGCAGAGTAGTGAGTGCAGAGTAGTGAGTAGTGAGTGCAGAGTAGTGAGTAGTGAGTGCAGAGTAGTGAGTGCAGAGTAGTGAGTAATGAGTGCAGAGTAGTGGGTGCACAGTAGTGAGTGCACAGTAGTGAGTAGTGAGTGCAGAGTAGTGAGTAGTGAGTGCAGAGTAGTGAGTGCAGAGTAGTGAGTAGTGAGTAGTGAGTGCAGAGTAGTGAGCAGTGAGTGCAGAGTAGTGAGTGCAGAGTAGTGAGTGCAGAGTAGTGAGTGCAGAGTAGTGAGTGTAGTGAGTGCAGAGTAGTGAGTGCAGAGTAGTGAGTGTAGTGAGTAGTGAGTGCAGAGTAGTGAGTGCAGAGTAGTGAGTGGAGAGTAGTGAGTAGTGAGTGCAGAGTAGTGAATGCAGAGTAGTGAGTGCAGAGTAGTGAGTAGTGGGTGCAGAGTAGTGAGTAGTGAGTGCAGAGTAGTGAGCAGGGAGTGCAGAGTAGTGAGTAGTGAGTGCAGAGTAGTGAATAGTGAGTGCAGAGTAGTGAGTGCAGAGTAGTGAGTGCAGAGTAGTGAGTAGTGAATGCAGAGTAGTGGGTGCAGAGTAGTGAGTGCAGAGTAGTGAGTTGTGAGTGTAGTGAGTGCAGAGTAGTGAATAGTGAGTGCAGAGTAGTGAGTAGTGAGTGCAGAGTAGTGAGTAGTGAGTGCAGAGTAGTGAGTAGTGAGTGCAGAGTAGTAAGTGCAGAGTAGTGAGTGTAGTGAGTGCAGAGTAGTGAGTAGTGAGTGCAGAGTAGTGAGTAGTGAGTGCAGAGTAGTGAGTAGTGAGTGCAGAGTAGTGAGTACAGAGTAGTGAGTGCAGAGTAGTGAGTAGTGAGTGCAGAGTAGTGAGTAGTGAGTGCATAGTAGTGAGTGCAGAGTAGTGAGTGTAGTGAGTGCAGAGTAGTGAGTAGTGAGTGCAGAGTAGTGAGTAGTGAGTAGTGAATGCAGAGTAGTGAGTGCAGAGTAGTGAGTGCAGAGTAGTGAGTGCAGAGTAGTGAGTGCAGAGTAGTGAGTGCAGAGTAGTGAGTGCAGAGTAGTGAGTGCAGAGTAGTGAGTGCAGAGTAGTGAGTGCAGAGTAGTGAGTAGTGAGTGCAGAGTAGTGAGTGCAGAGTAGTGAGTGCAGAGTAGTGAGTGCAGAGTAGTGAGTAGTGAGTGCAGAGTAGTGAGTAGTGAGTGCAGAGTAGTGAGTAGTGAGTGCAGAGTAGTGAGTGCAGAGTAGTGAGTAGTGAGTGCAGAGTAGTGAGTAGTGAGTGCTGAGTAGTGAGTGCAGAGTAGTTAGTAGTGAGTGCAGAGTAGTGAGTGCAGAGTAGTGAGTGCAGAGTAGTGAGTAGTGAGTGCAGAGTAGTGAGTGCAGAGTAGTTAGCAGTGAGTGCAGAGTAGTGAGTGCAGAGTAGTGAGTAGTGAGTGCAGAGTAGTGAGTGCAGAGTAGTGAGTGCAGAGTAGTCAGTAGTGGGTGCAGAGTAGTGAGTAGTGAGTGCAGAGTAGTGAGTGCAGAGCAGTGAGTAGTGAGTGCAGAGTAGTGAGTAGTGAGTGCAGAGTAGTGAATAGTGAGTGCAAAGTAGTGAGTGCAGAGTAGTGAGTGCAGAGTAGTGAGTTGTGAGTGTAGTGAGTGCAGAGTAGTGAATAGTGAGTGCAGAGTAGTGAGTAGTGAGTGCAGAGTAGTGAGTAGTGAGTGCAGAGTAGTGAGTAGTGAGTGCAGAGTAGTGAGTGCAGAGTAGTGAGTGTAGTGAGTGCAGAGTAGTGAGTGCAGAGTAGTGAGTAGTGAGTGCAGAGTAATGAGTAGTGAGTGCAGAGTAGTGAGTAGTGAGTAGTGAGTGCAGAGTAGTGAGTAGTGAGTGCAGAGTAGTGAGTAGTGAGTGCAGAGTAGTGAGTAGTGAGTGCAGAGTAGTGAGTGCAGAGTAGTGAGTAGTGAGTACAGAGTAGTGAGCCCAGAGTAGTGAGTGCAGAGTAGTGAGTGCAGAGTAGTGAGAGCAGTGTAGTGAGTGCAGAGTAGTGAGTAGTGAGTGCAGAGTAGTGAGTAGTGAGTAGTGAGTGCAGAGTAGTGAGTAGTGAGTGCAGAGTAGTGAGTAGTGAGTGCAGAGTAGTGAGTGCAGAGTAGTGAGTGCAGAGTAGTGAGTACAGAGTAGTGAGTACAGAGTAGTGAGCGCAGAGTAGTGAGTGCAGAGTAGTGAGTGCAGAGTAGTGAGTGCAGAGTAGTGAGTACAGAGTAGTGAGCCCAGAGTAGTGAGTGCAGAGTAGTGAGTGCAGAGTAGTGAGTGCAGTGTAGTGAGTGCAGAGTAGTGAGTAGTGAGTGCAGAGTAGTGAGTAGTGAGTGCAGAGTAGTGAGTAGTGAGTGCAGAGTAGTGAGTAGTGAGTGCAGAGTAGTGAGTGCAGAGTAGTGAGTGCAGAGTAGTGAGTAGTGAGTACAGAGTAGTGAGTACAGAGTAGTGAGCGCAGAGTAGTGAGTGCAGAGTAGTGAGTGCAGAGTAGTGAGTGCAGAGTAGTGAGTAGTGAGTAGTGAGTGCAGAGTAGTGAGTGCAGAGTAGTGAATGAAGAGTAGTGAGTGCAGAGTAGTGAGTAGTGAGTGCAGAGTAGTGAGTGCAGAGTAGTGAGTAGTGAGTGCAGAGTAGTGAGTGCAGAGTAGTGAGTAGTGAGTGCAGAGTAGTGAGTGCAGAGTAGTGAGTGCAGAGTAGTGAGTGCAGAGTAGTGATTAGTGAGTGCAGAGTAGTGAGTGCAGAGTAGTGAGTAGTGAGTGCAGAGTAGTGAGTGCAGAGTAGTGAGTAGTGAGTGCAGAGTAGTGAGTGCAGAGTAGTGAGTAGTGAGTAGTGAGTGCAGAGTAGTGAGTGCAGAGTAGTGAGTGCAGAGTAGTGAGTAGTGGGTGCAGAGTAGTGAGTAGTGAGTGCAGAGTAGTGAGTGCAGGGCAGTGAGTAGTGAGTGCAGAGTAGTGAGTAGTGAGTGCAGAGTAGTGAATAGTGAGTGCAGAGTAGTGAGTGCAGAGTAGTGAGTGCAGAGTAGTGAGTAGTGAGTGCAGAGTAGTGGGTGCAGAGTAGTGAGTGCAGAGTAGTGAGTTGTGAGTGTAGTGAGTGCAGAGTAGTGAATAGTGAGTGCAGAGTAGTGAGTAGTGAGTGCAGAGTAGTGAGTAGTGAATGCAGAGTAGTGAGTAGTGAGTGCAGAGTAGTGAGTGCAGAGTAGTGAGTGCAGAGTAGTGAGTAGTGGGTGCAGAGTAGTGAGTAGTGAGTGCAGAGTAGTGAGTAGGGAGTGCAGAGTAGTGAGTAGTGAGTGCAGAGTAGTGAATAGTGAGTGCAGAGTAGTGAGTGCAGAGTAGTGAGTGCAGAGTAGTGAGTAGTGAATGCAGAGTAGTGGGTGCAGAGTAGTGAGTGCAGAGTAGTGAGTTGTGAGTGTAGTGAGTGCAGAGTAGTGAATAGTGAGTGCAGAGTAGTGAGTAGTGAGTGCAGAGTAGTGAGTAGTGAGTGCAGAGTAGTGAGTAGTGAGTGCAGAGTAGTAAGTGCAGAGTAGTGAGTGTAGTGAGTGCAGAGTAGTGAGTAGTGAGTGCAGAGTAGTGAGTAGTGAGTGCAGAGTAGTGAGTACAGAGTAGTGAGTGCAGAGTAGTGAGTAGTGAGTGCAGAGTAGTGAGTAGTGAGTGCATAGTAGTGAGTGCAGAGTAGTGAGTGTAGTGAGTGCAGAGTAGTGAGTAGTGAGTGCAGAGTAGTGAGTAGTGAGTAGTGAATGCAGAGTAGTGAGTATTGAGTGCAGAGTAGTGAGTGCAGAGTAGTGAGTAGTGAGTAGTGAGTACAGAGTAGTGAGCGCAGAGTAGTGAGTGCAGAGTAGTGAGTGCAGAGTAGTGAGTGCAGAGTAGTGAGTGCAGAGTAGTGAGTAGTGAGTGCAGAGTAGTGAGTGCAGAGTAGTGAGTGCAGAGTAGTGAGTGCAGAGTAGTGAGTGCAGAGTAGTGAGTAGTGAGTGCAGAGTAGTGAGTAGTGAGTGCAGAGTAGTGAGTAGTGAGTGCAGAGTGCAGAGTAGTGAGTGCAGAGTGCAGAGTAGTGAGTGCAGAGTAGTGAGTAGTGAGTGCAGAGTAGTGAGTAGTGAGTGCTGAGTAGTGAGTGCAGAGTCCTCTTCGCTCTGACGACCAACATCTCCTTCAGGTTGGCAGGGTGAAGAAGGCAAGAACGGGTGGCAGAAGGTTTTCAATAAATGTGGCCTCTTTGTGGAACTCGTTGCCCCTACAACTGCGCTCGGAAGCTAGCCTGCTTCGGTTTCGAAAACTTTTTAAAACTTTCCTGTTTTCTGTTTAATCCCTTCATTCTTTAAGTAGTGTTATGTTCTGGTAAGCGCTGGGATGCCTCATAGGTAACCAGGCGCTATACAAAACTCAGAATAATAATAATAATAATAGAGTAGTGAGTGCAGAGTAGTGAGTGAGTGCAGAGTAGTGAGTGCAGAGTAGTGAGTGCAGAGTAGTGAATAGTGAGTGCAGAGTAGTGAGTGCAGAGTAGTGAGTGCAGAGTAGTGAGTAGTGAGTGCAGAGTAGTGAGTAGTGAGTGCAGGTAGTGAGTGCAGAGTAGTGAGTGTAGTGAGTGCAGAGTAGTGAGTGCAGAGTAGTGAGTAGTGAGTGCAGAGTAGTGAGTAGTGAGTAGTGAATGCAGAGTAGTGAGTAGTGAGTGCAGACTAGTGAGTAGTGAGTGCAGAGTAGTGAGTAGTGAGTGCAGAGTAGTGAGTGCAGAGTAGTGAGTAGTGAGTACAGAGTAGTGAGCACAGAGTAGTGAGTGCAGAGTAGTGAGTGCAGAGTAGTGAGTGCAGAGTAGTGAGTGCAGAGTAGTGAGTGCAGAGCAGTGAGTGCAGAGTAGTGAGTTGTGAGTGCAGAGTAGTGAGTGCAGAGTAGTGAGTGCAGAGTAGTGAGTGCAGAGTAGTGAGTAGTGAGTGCAGAGTAGTGAGTGCAGAGTAGTGAGTGCAGAGTAGTGAGTAGTGAGTGCAGAGTAGTGAGTAGTGAGTGCAGAGTAGTGAGTGCAGAGTAGTGAGTAGTGAGTGCAGAGTAGTGAGTGCAGAGTAGTGAGTGCAGAGTAGTGAGTGCAGAGTAGTGAGTGCAGAGTAGTGAGTGCAGAGTAGTGAGTGCAGAGTAGTGAGTGCAGAGTAGTGAGTGCAGAGTAGTGAGTGCAGAGTAGTTAGTAGTGAGTGCAGAGTAGTGAGTGCAGAGTAGTGAGTAGTGAGTGCAGAGTAGTGAGTGCAGAGTAGTGAGTGCAGAGTAGTGAGTGCAGAGCAGTGAGTGCAGAGTAGTGAGTTGTGAGTGCAGAGTAGTGAGTGCAGAGTAGTGAGTGCAGAGTAGTGAGTGCAGAGTAGTGAGTAGTGAGTGCAGAGTAGTGAGTGCAGAGTAGTGAGTGCAGAGTAGTGAGTAGTGAGTGCAGATTAGTGAGTAGTGAGTGCAGAGTAGTGAGTGCAGAGTAGTGAGTAGTGAGTGCAGAGTAGTGAGTGCAGAGTAGTGAGTGCAGAGTAGTGAGTGCAGAGTAGTGAGTGCAGAGTAGTGAGTAGTGAGTGCAGAGTAGTGAGTAGTGAGTGCAGAGTAGTGAGTGCAGAGTAGTGAGTAATGAGTGCAGAGTAGTGGGTGCACAGTAGTGAGTGCACAGTAGTGAGTAGTGAGTGCAGAGTAGTGAGTAGTGAGTGCAGAGTAGTGAGTGCAGAGTAGTGAGTAGTGAGTAGTGAGTGCAGAGTAGTGAGCAGTGAGTGCAGAGTAGTGAGTGCAGAGTAGTGAGTGCAGAGTAGTGAGTGCAGAGTAGTGAGTGTAGTGAGTGCAGAGTAGTGAGTGCAGAGTAGTGAGTGTAGTGAGTAGTGAGTGCAGAGTAGTGAGTGCAGAGTAGTGAGTGGAGAGTAGTGAGTAGTGAGTGCAGAGTAGTGAATGCAGAGTAGTGAGTGCAGAGTAGTGAGTAGTGGGTGCAGAGTAGTGAGTAGTGAGTGCAGAGTAGTGAGCAGGGAGTGCAGAGTAGTGAGTAGTGAGTGCAGAGTAGTGAATAGTGAGTGCAGAGTAGTGAGTGCAGAGTAGTGAGTGCAGAGTAGTGAGTAGTGAATGCAGAGTAGTGGGTGCAGAGTAGTGAGTGCAGAGTAGTGAGTTGTGAGTGTAGTGAGTGCAGAGTAGTGAATAGTGAGTGCAGAGTAGTGAGTAGTGAGTGCAGAGTAGTGAGTAGTGAGTGCAGAGTAGTGAGTAGTGAGTGCAGAGTAGTAAGTGCAGAGTAGTGAGTGTAGTGAGTGCAGAGTAGTGAGTAGTGAGTGCAGAGTAGTGAGTAGTGAGTGCAGAGTAGTGAGTAGTGAGTACAGAGTAGTGAGTGCAGAGTAGTGAGTAGTGAGTGCAGAGTAGTGAGTAGTGAGTGCATAGTAGTGAGTGCAGAGTAGTGAGTGTAGTGAGTGCAGAGTAGTGAGTAGTGAGTGCAGAGTAGTGAGTAGTGAGTAGTGAATGCAGAGTAGTGAGTGAGTGCAGAGTAGTGAGTGCAGAGTAGTGAGTGCAGAGTAGTGAATAGTGAGTGCAGAGTAGTGAGTGCAGAGTAGTGAGTGCAGAGTAGTGAGTAGTGAGTGCAGAGTAGTGAGTAGTGAGTGCAGGTAGTGAGTGCAGAGTAGTGAGTGTAGTGAGTGCAGAGTAGTGAGTGCAGAGTAGTGAGTAGTGAGTGCAGAGTAGTGAGTAGTGAGTAGTGAATGCAGAGTAGTGAGTAGTGAGTGCAGAGTAGTGAGTAGTGAGTGCAGAGTAGTGAGTAGTGAGTGCAGAGTAGTGAGTGCAGAGTAGTGAGTAGTGAGTACAGAGTAGTGAGCACAGAGTAGTGAGTGCAGAGTAGTGAGTGCAGAGTAGTGAGTGCAGAGTAGTGAGTGCAGAGCAGTGAGTGCAGAGTAGTGAGTTGTGAGTGCAGAGTAGTGAGTGCAGAGTAGTGAGTGCAGAGTAGTGAGTGCAGAGTAGTGAGTAGTGAGTGCAGAGTAGTGAGTGCAGAGTAGTGAGTGCAGAGTAGTGAGTAGTGAGTGCAGAGTAGTGAGTAGTGAGTGCAGAGTAGTGAGTGCAGAGTAGTGAGTAGTGAGTGCAGAGTAGTGAGTGCAGAGTAGTGAGTGCAGAGTAGTGAGTGCAGAGTAGTGAGTGCAGAGTAGTGAGTGCAGAGTAGTGAGTGCAGAGTAGTGAGTGCAGAGTAGTGAGTGCAGAGTAGTGAGTGCAGAGTAGTGAGTGCAGAGTAGTTAGTAGTGAGTGCAGAGTAGTGAGTGCAGAGTAGTGAGTAGTGAGTGCAGAGTAGTGAGTGCAGAGTAGTGAGTGCAGAGTAGTGAGTGCAGAGCAGTGAGTGCAGAGTAGTGAGTTGTGAGTGCAGAGTAGTGAGTGCAGAGTAGTGAGTGCAGAGTAGTGAGTGCAGAGTAGTGAGTAGTGAGTGCAGAGTAGTGAGTGCAGAGTAGTGAGTGCAGAGTAGTGAGTAGTGAGTGCAGAGTAGTGAGTAGTGAGTGCAGAGTAGTGAGTGCAGAGTAGTGAGTAGTGAGTGCAGAGTAGTGAGTGCAGAGTAGTGAGTGCAGAGTAGTGAGTGCAGAGTAGTGAGTGCAGAGTAGTGAGTAGTGAGTGCAGAGTAGTGAGTAGTGAGTGCAGAGTAGTGAGTGCAGAGTAGTGAGTAATGAGTGCAGAGTAGTGGGTGCACAGTAGTGAGTGCACAGTAGTGAGTAGTGAGTGCAGAGTAGTGAGTAGTGAGTGCAGAGTAGTGAGTGCAGAGTAGTGAGTAGTGAGTAGTGAGTGCAGAGTAGTGAGCAGTGAGTGCAGAGTAGTGAGTGCAGAGTAGTGAGTGCAGAGTAGTGAGTGCAGAGTAGTGAGTGCAGAGTAGTGAGTGCAGAGTAGTGAGTGTAGTGAGTGCAGAGTAGTGAGTGCAGAGTAGTGAGTGTAGTGAGTAGTGAGTGCAGAGTAGTGAGTGCAGAGTAGTGAGTGGAGAGTAGTGAGTAGTGAGTGCAGAGTAGTGAATGCAGAGTAGTGAGTGCAGAGTAGTGAGTAGTGGGTGCAGAGTAGTGAGTAGTGAGTGCAGAGTAGTGAGCAGGGAGTGCAGAGTAGTGAGTAGTGAGTGCAGAGTAGTGAATAGTGAGTGCAGAGTAGTGAGTGCAGAGTAGTGAGTGCAGAGTAGTGAGTAGTGAATGCAGAGTAGTGGGTGCAGAGTAGTGAGTGCAGAGTAGTGAGTTGTGAGTGTAGTGAGTGCAGAGTAGTGAATAGTGAGTGCAGAGTAGTGAGTAGTGAGTGCAGAGTAGTGAGTAGTGAGTGCAGAGTAGTGAGTAGTGAGTGCAGAGTAGTAAGTGCAGAGTAGTGAGTGTAGTGAGTGCAGAGTAGTGAGTAGTGAGTGCAGAGTAGTGAGTAGTGAGTGCAGAGTAGTGAGTAGTGAGTGCAGAGTAGTGAGTACAGAGTAGTGAGTGCAGAGTAGTGAGTAGTGAGTGCAGAGTAGTGAGTAGTGAGTGCATAGTAGTGAGTGCAGAGTAGTGAGTGTAGTGAGTGCAGAGTAGTGAGTAGTGAGTGCAGAGTAGTGAGTAGTGAGTAGTGAATGCAGAGTAGTGAGTGCAGAGTAGTGAGTGCAGAGTAGTGAGTAGTGAGTGCAGAGTAGTGAGTGCAGAGTAGTGAGTAGTGAGTACAGAGTAGTGAGTGCAGAGTAGTGAGTGCAGAGTAGTGAGTGCAGAGTAGTGAGTGCAGAGTAGTGAGTGCAGAGTAGTGAGTGCAGAGTAGTGAGTGCAGAGTAGTGAGTAGTGAGTGCAGAGTAGTGAGTGCAGAGTAGTGAGTGCAGAGTAGTGAGTAGTGAGTGCAGAGTAGTGAGTAGTGAGTGCAGAGTAGTGAGTAGTGAGTGCAGAGTAGTGAGTGCAGAGTAGTGAGTAGTGAGTGCAGAGTAGTGAGTAGTGAGTGCTGAGTAGTGAGTGCAGAGTAGTGAGTGCAGAGTAGTGAGTAGTGAGTGCAGAGTAGTGAGTGCAGAGTACAGAGTGCAGAGTAGTGAGTAGTGAGTGCAGAGTAGTGAGTGCAGAGTAGTGAGTGCAGAGTAGTGAGTAGTGAGTGCAGAGTAGTGAGTAGTGAGTGCAGAGTAGTGAGTGCAGAGTAGTGAGTAATGAGTGCAGAGTAGTGAGTGCACAGTAGTGAGTGCACAGTAGTGAGTAGTGAGTGCAGAGTAGTGAGTGCAGAGTAGTGAGTAGTGAGTGCAGAGTAGTGAGTGCAGAGTAGTGAGTAGTGAGTAGTGAGTGCAGAGTAGTGAGTAGTGAGTGCAGAGTAGTGAGTGCAAAGTAGTGAGTAGTGAGTGCAGAGTAGTGAGTGCAGAGTAGTGAGTGAAGTGAGTGCAGAGTAGTGAGTGCAGAGTAGTGAGTGTAGTGAGTAGTGAGTGCAGAGTAGTGAGTAGTGAGTGGAGAGTAGTGAGTAGTGAGTGCAGAGTAGTGAGTGCAGAGTAGTGAGTGCAGAGTAGTGAGTAGTGAGTGCAGAGTAGTGAGTGCAGAGTAGTGAGTAGTGAGTGCAGAGTAGTGAGTGCAGAGTAGTGAGTGCAGAGTAGTGAGTGCAGAGTAGTGAGTATTGAGTGCAGAGTAGTGAGTAGTGAGTAGTGAGTGCAGAGTAGTGAGTAGTGAGTGCAGAGTAGTGAGTGCAGAGTAGTGAGTGCAGAGTAGTGAGTAGTGAGTACAGAGTAGTGAGTACAGAGTAGTGAGCGCAGAGTAGTGAGTACAGAGTAGTGAGTAGTGAGTAGTGAGTGCAGAGTAGTGAGTGCAGAGTAGTGAGTGCAGAGTAGTGAGTGCAGAGTAGTGAGTAGTGAGTGCAGAGTAGTGAGTGCAGAGTAGTGAGTGCAGAGTAGTGAGTGCAGAGTAGTGAGTAGTGAGTGCAGAGTAGTGAGTAGTGAGTGCAGAGTAGTGAGTGCAGAGTAGTGAGTAGTGAGTAGTGAGTGCAGAGTAGTGAGTGCAGAGTAGTGAGTGCAGAGTAGTGAGTGCAGAGTAGTGATTAGTGAGTGCAGAGTAGTGAGTGCAGAGTAGTGAGTAGTGAGTGCAGAGTAGTGAGTGCAGAGTAGTTAGTAGTGAGTGCAGAGTAGTGAGTGCAGAGTAGTGAGTAGTGAGTAGGGAGTGCAGAGTAGTGAGTGCAGAGTAGTGAGTGCAGAGTAGTGAGTAGTGGGTGCAGAGTAGTGAGTAGTGAGTGCAGAGTAGTGAGTGCAGAGCAGTGAGTAGTGAGTGCAGAGTAGTGAGTAGTGAGTGCAGAGTAGTGAGTGCAGAGTAGTGAGTGCAGAGTAGTGAGTTGTGAGTGTAGTGAGTGCAGAGTAGTGAATAGTGAGTGCAGAGTAGTGAGTAGTGAGTGCAGAGTAGTGAGTAGTGAGTGCAGAGTAGTGAGTAGTGAGTGCAGAGTAGTGAGTGCAGAGTAGTGAGTGTAGTGAGTGCAGAGTAGTGAGTGCAGAGTAGTGAGTAGTGAGTGCAGAGTAATGAGTAGTGAGTGCAGAGTAGTGAGTAGTGAGTAGTGAGTGCAGAGTAGTGAGTAGTGAGTGCAGAGTAGTGAGTAGTGAGTGCAGAGTAGTGAGTGCAGAGTAGTGAGTAGTGAGTACAGAGTAGTGAGCCCAGAGTAGTGAGTGCAGAGTAGTGAGTGCAGAGTAGTGAGTGCAGCGTAGTGAGTGCAGAGTAGTGAGTAGTGAGTGCAGAGTAGTGAGTAGTGAGTAGTGAGTGCAGAGTAGTGAGTAGTGAGTGCAGAGTAGTGAGTAGTGAGTGCAGAGTAGTGAGTGCAGAGTAGTGAGTGCAGAGTAGTGAGTACAGAGTAGTGAGTACAGAGTAGTGAGCGCAGAGTAGTGAGTGCAGAGTAGTGAGTGCAGAGTAGTGAGTGCAGAGTAGTGAGTGCAGAGTAGTGAGTAGTGAGTACAGAGTAGTGAGCCCAGAGTAGTGAGTGCAGAGTAGTGAGTGCAGAGTAGTGAGTGCAGTGTAGTGAGTGCAGAGTAGTGAGTAGTGAGTGCAGAGTAGTGAGTAGTGAGTGCAGAGTAGTGAGTAGTGAGTGCAGAGTAGTGAGTAGTGAGTGCAGAGTAGTGAGTGCAGAGTAGTGAGTGCAGAGTAGTGAGTAGTGAGTACAGAGTAGTGAGTACAGAGTAGTGAGCGCAGAGTAGTGAGTGCAGAGTAGTGAGTGCAGAGTAGTGAGTACAGAGTAGTGAGTAGTGAGTAGTGAGTGCAGAGTAGTGAGTGCAGAGTAGTGAATGAAGAGTAGTGAGTGCAGAGTAGTGAGTAGTGAGTGCAGAGTAGTGAGTGCAGAGTAGTGAGTAGTGAGTGCAGAGTAGTGAGTGCAGAGTAGTGAGTAGTGAGTAGTGAGTGCAGAGTAGTGAGTGCAGAGTAGTGAGTGCAGAGTAGTGAGTGCAGAGTAGTGATTAGTGAGTGCAGAGTAGTGAGTGCAGAGTAGTGAGTAGTGAGTGCAGAGTAGTGAGTGCAGAGTAGTGAGTAGTGAGTGCAGAGTAGTGAGTGCAGAGTAGTGAGTAGTGAGTGCAGAGTAGTGAGTGCAGAGTAGTGAGTGCAGAGTAGTGAGTAGTGGGTGCAGAGTAGTGAGTAGTGAGTGCAGAGTAGTGAGTGCAGGGCAGTGAGTAGTGAGTGCAGAGTAGTGAGTAGTGAGTGCAGAGTAGTGAATAGTGAGTGCAGAGTAGTGAGTGCAGAGTAGTGAGTGCAGAGTAGTGAGTAGTGAGTGCAGAGTAGTGGGTGCAGAGTAGTGAGTGCAGAGTAGTGAGTTGTGAGTGTAGTGAGTGCAGAGTAGTGAATAGTGAGTGCAGAGTAGTGAGTAGTGAGTGCAGAGTAGTGAGTAGTGAGTGCAGAGTAGTGAGTAGTGAGTGCAGAGTAGTGAGTGCAGAGTAGTGAGTGTAGTGAGTGCAGAGTAGTGAGTAGTGAGTGCAGAGTAGTGAGTAGTGAGTGTAATGAGTAGTGAGTGCAGAGTAGTGAGTAGTGAGTGCAGAGTAGTGAGTAGTGAGTGCAGAGTAGTGAGTGCAGAGTAGTGAGTAGTGAGTACAGAGTAGTGAGCCCAGAGTAGTGAGTGCAGAGTAGTGAGTAGTGAGTGCAGAGTAGTGAGTGCAGAGTAGTGAGTAGTGAGTGCAGAGTAGTGAGTGCAGAGTAGTGAGTAGTGAGTGCAGAGTAGTGAGTAGTGAGTGCAGAGTAGTGAGTAGTGAGTTCAGAGTAGTGAGTGCAGAGTAGTGAGTGCAGAGTAGTGAATAGTGAGTGCAGAGTAGTGAGTTGTGAGTGCAGAGTAGTGAGTGCAGAGTAGTGAGTGCAGAGTAGTGAGTGCAGAGTAGTGAGTAGTGAGTGCAGAGTAGTGAGTGCAGAGTAGTGAGTGCAGAGTAGTGAGTAGTGAGTGCAGAGTAGTGAGTAGTGAGTGCAGAGTAGTGAGTGCAGAGTAGTGAGTAGTGAGTGCAGAGTAGTGAGTGCAGAGTAGTGAGTAGTGAGTGCAGAGTAGTGAGTAGTGAGTGCTGAGTAGTGAGTGCAGAGTAGTGAGTGCAGAGTAGTGAGTAGTGAGTGCAGAGTAGTGAGTGCAGAGTACAGAGTGCAGAGTAGTGAGTAGTGAGTGCAGAGTAGTGAGTGCAGAGTAGTGAGTGCAGAGTAGTGAGTAGTGAGTGCAGAGTAGTGAGTAGTGAGTGCAGAGTAGTGAGTGCAGAGTAGTGAGTAATGAGTGCAGAGTAGTGAGTGCACAGTAGTGAGTGCACAGTAGTGAGTAGTGAGTGCAGAGTAGTGAGTGCAGAGTAGTGAGTAGTGAGTGCAGAGTAGTGAGTGCAGAGTAGTGAGTAGTGAGTAGTGAGTGCAGAGTAGTGAGTAGTGAGTGCAGAGTAGTGAGTAGTGAGTGCAGAGTAGTGAGTAGTGAGTGCAGAGTAGTGAGTGCAGAGTAGTGAGTGAAGTGAGTGCAGAGTAGTGAGTGCAGAGTAGTGAGTGTAGTGAGTAGTGAGTGCAGAGTAGTGAGTAGTGAGTGGAGAGTAGTGAGTAGTGAGTGCAGAGTAGTGAGTGCAGAGTAGTGAGTGCAGAGTAGTGAGTGCAGAGTAGTGAGTGCAGAGTAGTGAGTGCAGAGTAGTGAGTAGTGAGTGCAGAGTAGTGAGTGCAGAGTAGTGAGTGCAGAGTAGTGAGTGCAGAGTAGTGAGTATTGAGTGCAGAGTAGTGAGTAGTGAGTAGTGAGTGCAGAGTAGTGAGTAGTGAGTGCAGAGTAGTGAGTAGTGAGTGCAGAGTAGTGAGTGCAGAGTAGTGAGTGTAGTGAGTGCAGAGTAGTGAGTGCAGAGTAGTGAGTAGTGAGTGCAGAGTAATGAGTAGTGAGTGCAGAGTAGTGAGTAGTGAGTAGTGAGTGCAGAGTAGTGAGTAGTGAGTGCAGAGTAGTGAGTAGTGAGTGCAGAGTAGTGAGTGCAGAGTAGTGAGTAGTGAGTACAGAGTAGTGAGCCCAGAGTAGTGAGTGCAGAGTAGTGAGTGCAGAGTAGTGAGTGCAGTGTAGTGAGTGCAGAGTAGTGAGTAGTGAGTGCAGAGTAGTGAGTAGTGAGTAGTGAGTGCAGAGTAGTGAGTAGTGAGTGCAGAGTAGTGAGTAGTGAGTGCAGAGTAGTGAGTGCAGAGTAGTGAGTGCAGAGTAGTGAGTACAGAGTAGTGAGTACAGAGTAGTGAGCGCAGAGTAGTGAGTGCAGAGTAGTGAGTGCAGAGTAGTGAGTGCAGAGTAGTGAGTGCAGAGTAGTGAGTAGTGAGTACAGAGTAGTGAGCCCAGAGTAGTGAGTGCAGAGTAGTGAGTGCAGAGTAGTGAGTGCAGTGTAGTGAGTGCAGAGTAGTGAGTGCAGAGTAGTGAGTAGTGAGTGCAGAGTAGTGAGTAGTGAGTGCAGAGTAGTGAGTAGTGAGTGCAGAGTAGTGAGTGCAGAGTAGTGAGTAGTGAGTACAGAGTAGTGAGTACAGAGTAGTGAGTGCAGAGTAGTGAGTGCAGAGTAGTGAGTACAGAGTAGTGAGTAGTGAGTAGTGAGTGCAGAGTAGTGAGTGCAGAGTAGTGAATGAAGAGTAGTGAGTGCAGAGTAGTGAGTAGTGAGTGCAGAGTAGTGAGTGCAGAGTAGTGAGTAGTGAGTGCAGAGTAGTGAGTGCAGAGTAGTGAGTAGTGAGTAGTGAGTGCAGAGTAGTGAGTGCAGAGTAGTGAGTGCAGAGTAGTGAGTGCAGAGTAGTGATTAGTGAGTGCAGAGTAGTGAGTGCAGAGTAGTGAGTAGTGAGTGCAGAGTAGTGAGTGCAGAGTAGTGAGTGCAGAGTAGTGAGTGCAGAGTAGTGAGTAGTGAGTGCAGAGTAGTGAGTGCAGAGTAGTGAGTGCAGAGTAGTGAGTAGTGGGTGCAGAGTAGTGAGTAGTGAGTGCAGAGTAGTGAGTGCAGGGCAGTGAGTAGTGAGTGCAGAGTAGTGAGTAGTGAGTGCAGAGTAGTGAATAGTGAGTGCAGAGTAGTGAGTGCAGAGTAGTGAGTGCAGAGTAGTGAGTAGTGAGTGCAGAGTAGTGGGTGCAGAGTAGTGAGTGCAGAGTAGTGAGTTGTGAGTGTAGTGAGTGCAGAGTAGTGAATAGTGAGTGCAGAGTAGTGAGTAGTGAGTGCAGAGTAGTGAGTAGTGAGTGCAGAGTAGTGAGTAGTGAGTGCAGAGTAGTGAGTGCAGAGTAGTGAGTGTAGTGAGTGCAGAGTAGTGAGTAGTGAGTGCAGAGTAGTGAGTAGTGAGTGTAATGAGTAGTGAGTGCAGAGTAGTGAGTAGTGAGTGCAGAGTAGTGAGTAGTGAGTGCAGAGTAGTGAGTGCAGAGTAGTGAGTAGTGAGTACAGAGTAGTGAGCCCAGAGTAGTGAGTGCAGAGTAGTGAGTAGTGAGTGCAGAGTAGTGAGTGCAGAGTAGTGAGTGCAGAGTAGTGAGTAGTGAGTGCAGAGTAGTGAGTGCAGAGTAGTGAGTAGTGAGTGCAGAGTAGTGAGTAGTGAGTGCAGAGTAGTGAGTAGTGAGTTCAGAGTAGTGAGTGCAGAGTAGTGAGTGCAGAGTAGTGAATAGTGAGTGCAGAGTAGTGAGTTGTGAGTGCAGAGTAGTGAGTGCAGAGTAGTGAGTGCAGAGTAGTGAGTGCAGAGTAGTGAGTAGTGAGTGCAGAGTAGTGAGTGCAGAGTAGTGAGTGCAGAGTAGTGAGTAGTGAGTGCAGAGTAGTGAGTAGTGAGTGCAGAGTAGTGAGTGCAGAGTAGTGAGTAGTGAGTGCAGAGTAGTGAGTGCAGAGTAGTGAGTAGTGAGTGCAGAGTAGTGAGTAGTGAGTGCTGAGTAGTGAGTGCAGAGTAGTGAGTGCAGAGTAGTGAGTAGTGAGTGCAGAGTAGTGAGTGCAGAGTACAGAGTGCAGAGTAGTGAGTAGTGAGTGCAGAGTAGTGAGTGCAGAGTAGTGAGTGCAGAGTAGTGAGTAGTGAGTGCAGAGTAGTGAGTAGTGAGTGCAGAGTAGTGAGTGCAGAGTAGTGAGTAATGAGTGCAGAGTAGTGAGTGCACAGTAGTGAGTGCACAGTAGTGAGTAGTGAGTGCAGAGTAGTGAGTGCAGAGTAGTGAGTAGTGAGTGCAGAGTAGTGAGTGCAGAGTAGTGAGTAGTGAGTAGTGAGTGCAGAGTAGTGAGTAGTGAGTGCAGAGTAGTGAGTAGTGAGTGCAGAGTAGTGAGTAGTGAGTGCAGAGTAGTGAGTGCAGAGTAGTGAGTGAAGTGAGTGCAGAGTAGTGAGTGCAGAGTAGTGAGTGTAGTGAGTAGTGAGTGCAGAGTAGTGAGTAGTGAGTGGAGAGTAGTGAGTAGTGAGTGCAGAGTAGTGAGTGCAGAGTAGTGAGTGCAGAGTAGTGAGTGCAGAGTAGTGAGTGCAGAGTAGTGAGTGCAGAGTAGTGAGTAGTGAGTGCAGAGTAGTGAGTGCAGAGTAGTGAGTGCAGAGTAGTGAGTGCAGAGTAGTGAGTATTGAGTGCAGAGTAGTGAGTAGTGAGTAGTGAGTGCAGAGTAGTGAGTAGTGAGTGCAGAGTAGTGAGTGCAGAGTAGTGAGTGCAGAGTAGTGAGTAGTGAGTACAGAGTAGTGAGTACAGAGTAGTGAGCGCAGAGTAGTAAGTGCAGAGTAGTGAGTGCAGAGTAGTGAGTGCAGAGTAGTGAGTGCAGAGTAGTGAGTAGTGAGTGCAGAGTAGTGAGTGCAGAGTAGTGAGTGCAGAGTAGTGAGTGCAGAGTAGTGAGTGCAGAGTAGTGAGTGCAGAGTAGTGAGTAGTTGTTGGACAGGCCGCATGTTCGAGCTGTACCCCCTCCCCGCAATGGGACCAGGACCCTGGCTCTCCCTGCATCCCCAGCCAGAGTCCACCAACGACCACCCGAAGTACCCTGCAATCCCTCCACTACAAGACACCAGCTCCGGACCCAGCTGGCCCGGGTCACCATCTACCCCACGACATCGACCCGGCCGCCATCTTGGGGCACTGCAGCACGAGGCCGCGTGGCCTCAACTCGACCCTCACCCTGGGCCCGGCCGGGCCCGACATCGAGGCACCAACCTCCCCCCAGGAGGCAGAGTGACCACTTGGCGAGTCAATGGGAGAAGGAATCGTCAACGGCTCTCCTCCGCCAGGTGTCGATCACCCCAGGCCGCCTGGGCGCTGGCTCCACCCCCCTGCTGGGTGTCTGGACTCCCTCATCCCGGACCTCCCGGCCCCCAGGCGCGAGGGTCCGGACATCAAAGGGGACCAGACCTATAACTGGGGCAGGACCAGACCAGGAAGGCAGTTGTATCCTGGAGTCGAGAGACCCGAGAAGAACTCATCCGTGACTTGGCCTGCTGGCGCTGCCGCGGCCCCCCTGCCTCGTGAAACCATCGTCTTGGCCTGCTGGCGCTGCCGCGGCCCTCTGCCTCGTGAAACCATCGTCTTGGCCTGCTGGCGCTGCCGCGGCCCTCTGCCTCGTGAAACCATCTTGGCCTGCTGGCGCTGCCGCGGCCTTCTGCCTCGTGAAACCATCGTCTTGGCCTGCTGGCGCTGCCGCGGCCCTCTGCCTCGTGAAACCATCTTGGCCTGCTGGCGCTGCCGCGGCCCTCTGCTTTATGAGACTATCACCTTGGCCTGCTGGCGCTGCCGCGGCCCGATCCACAGACCCTCCAGCTCGAGGATTGTGAGCTCGCCTTTTACCACCACCTGTACCGATCCGGTACTAAGACTGTCCCGCTACCCCCTTTCCCTACAGAGACTAGAAGTGAGAGGACCCCCGGGTCCAAGTTATCCTGTATCGCTGATATCCTTGCCTTAAGAACCTTATATAAAGCCTTGAACTCGACTTGGTGTGGTGCCTGTTTGTGGGGAGGGAGGGTACTTGTCTGTACGATCGCCGGAGACGGTCCCCCTCGGGGATCTCTCCCTCGGTATCCGGCCGACCCTCAGGGTCCCCGTCTAACATTGGTGGCCAGCGACGGGATCCGAACCTACGCATAATCGTACAGAAAGTCACTCGCCCCACCACACACAACAACCATGTCAATAGAAAGCGGAACAACGGAAAAATTTCAGATGGAAAAATTGGAAGACTACAACCACCGGGAACTGAAGCAATATTGCATAGAACTTGGACTTCCAACCACAGGTCTTAGCACAAAGGAAGACTTCAAACGAGCCCTAGAAGCTTGGGCAGAAACGGGTACGGCCGTACCCCGAACACAAACAACCGAAACGAGCCCCGCACCAACTAAAGAAAGAACGGATCTCTCCCTGGAAGAGATCCGAGAAAGAGAAAAAACCAGACTCCACGAATTAGAACTTGCCCGACTTCGCTTGGATGGGGAACTCAAGCTGGCAGAACAAAAAATAACCCTGGAACACTTACGACTCAGGGAAGAGCGGGAAGACAAGCAAAGACAGAGGGAGCTAGAGGAAAAGAGACTAGAATACGAACATGAGCGCAATCTCAAAGCACTGGAGATTCAGAAACAGAATAAAGACCTCGGGCTCCCCGAACGACCGACCCCGTCTGCCTCGACCGAACCCAAGGTTCACATCCCCAAAGATGTCATCCGGGAATACCACAAGAACGATGATATCCAGCAGTGGTTTAAAGCCTATGAGGTGGCAATGACCTCCCACCGGATTCCCCGAAGCGATTGGGGAGCCGGATTATGGGGGAGGTTTGTCAACGAAGGGCGGGACGCCCTGCTGCAACTCCCGGACCAGCTGATGACCTCCTACGACCACATGAAGGCCGCCCTCCTCACTCGATACGGGCTCACACCTGAGATGTACCGCCAACGGTTCCGCGACTGCAAACGGATTCCGGGTACAACTTGGGTGGAGTACGTGAACTTTTTTAGCCGAGCCTTCGAGGGGTGGATCAAGGGCAACAAAGTAACCACCTACGACCAACTCTTTGACCTTATCGTATGGGAACACCTGTCGAACAACTGCTTCGTGGAGCTCCGGCAACACCTCCTGGACAGCAAGCTAACCGACCCTCGACAACTCGCCGCCGAAGCCGACCGGTGGGAAAGCACCCGAGTTGGCCGGAGCGCACCCAGCGAAGTATCCAGATCGTATCGCCCCCGAGGGGGAGGAGGAAGTCAGGGTCGGGGGAGAGACCCCGGCCCCTCGTCACCCCCCAGAAACCCCTCGACCCCGGTTGGCCGGGGAAGCCCTGCCGTCCGGGCCGGTTTCCGGGCCAACATTACGTGCCACAGGTGCCAGCGACCCGGCCACTACGCCAGTGATCCCAACTGCCCAAAGAATCCGAACACTACTCCCCGCCAAGTTGCAGCGGCGGCCCTAGGGGAAGAAATAATCCCGGAAGACCAAGAGGAGTACGAGACCGATCCCTCTGAATGGGCACCCGCCGCCATGGCACTGGTCTGCTTAGGGGAGAGAGACATGATTCCGCGGGCCCCCCTTCCCGCCAACACACAGAAGTACGGTCAATGGGTCAACATCAATGGCCGCCGGGCGGAAGCCCTCCGCGACACCGGGGCCAGTGTAACGGCGGTCCGACGCCACCTCGTCACTCCAGACCAAATCTTGCCGAACATTCTTTGCCCTGTTCGATCAGCCGACAACTCCGAAAGCCTATGCCACATGGCCTGCGTCCCCTTCGAGTGGGGAGGAGTAACAGGGATGTTAAAAGTAACTGTCCGCGATGATGCCCCCGTGGACTGCCTCCTAGGAAACGACCTTGAAAGCTCTCCCTGGGCAGCTGTCGAACGGAGGGAGCACCTGGGGATGCTTGGCCTCCCCGAATGGGTCTGCGTCACGACCCGGTCCATGACCGCCCGCGCGGTCCCCAGCCCAGAAGAGCCCGAGTGGCCAGAACCTCCTCCCGCGCTCATCCCAGAGGAGGCCGCCCCAGAAGCCATTCCCTTGACCCAAACCGAAGAAGGACCCGACCAGCTTCGGGACGTCCCTGACCTGGCACAATGGCGGCAGGAGGGAGGCCCCACGCAGGAACAATTCCGGGCCGAGCAACAAACCTGTCCTTCTCTCGAAGGACTCCGGCAGCAAGCCCTGGCCCAGAGCACCGGGGATACCTCGGGGGCCCACTGGATCTACTGGGACCAAGACCTGCTCTACAGCGAGCAGAAAATTGCAGAACTAGGGGCCAGTCGGGTGCTGGTGGTGCCCCTTCGCTTCCGAGACTTCCTGCTGAACTTAGCCCACGATGTCCCCCTTGCCGGACACCTGGGGCAGGATAAAACCTACGACCGCCTGGTGACCCATTTTTTCTGGCCCCACATGCGGAAGGATGTCACCAACCACTGCAAGGCCTGCCCCACCTGCCAGGCCAGCGGAAAAAGTGGCCGAAAAATCAAAGCACCATTACAACCCTTTCCTGTCGTCACCACCCCGTTTGAACGAGTGGGAATAGACATTGTGGGGCCCCTCGACCCTCGAACAGCCCAAGGACACCGGTTCATCCTGGTCCTGGTAGACCACGCCACCCGCTATCCCGAGGCCATCCCTCTTCGGACTGTGACGGCCCCCGTGGTGGGCCGGGCCCTGATGGGGATCTTCTCCCGGGTGGGGTTCCCCCGGGAGGTCGTCAGTGACAGGGGCACGAACTTTATCTCCAGATATATGAAGTCCCTCTGGCAGCAATGCGGGGTCACCTACAAATTCACGACCCCCTATCACCCGCAAGGAAACGGACTGGTCGAGAGATTCAACCGCACCCTCAAGGGGATGATTATGGGTCTAGAAGAACCCCTTCGACGCCAGTGGGACGTACTGCTGCCATGCCTCCTGTTTGCCTATCGGGAGGTCCCGCAGAAGTCCCTCGGCTTCAGCCCCTTTGAACTACTGTACGGACACCCCGTCCGGGGCCCCCTCAGCCTAGTCAAGGAAGGTTGGGAGAAGCCTCCCCAGAAAACTCCCCCGGACATCTACCGGTATCTCCTGGCTCTCCGCAACCAGACCCGGCGGTTCCGAGACACCGCCAAAGCCAACCTCGAGGCCAGTCAGGAGGACATGAAGAGGTGGTACGATCAGCACACGTCCTCCATTGAGTTCGAACCTGGACAACAGGTCTGGGTGATGTCCCCGGTTGAGCCCTGTGCCCTCCAAGACAGATGGTCCGGGCCCTTCAAGGTAATCGAACGCAAGGGGCCCGTCACCTATTTAATCGACATGGAGACTGCCCGGAACCCCCTACGGGTCCTCCATGCCAACAGGCTCAAACCCCATTTTGTGCGATCCGAACTCAGCCTCCTAATGGCTACCGATACTGGGACAGAAGAAGACTCCGAACCCCTTCCGGACTTACTGAGGGCCTTCGAGCAGGATGGCTCAGTGGAAGGGGTCCAGCTCTCCGAGGCCCTGTCCCCGGAGCAACGCCAAGACTGCCAAACGCTCCTGAGGCAGTTCGCCTCCCTGTTCTCCCTCACCCCCGGAGTCACCCCCTGGTGCCTCCACGATGTGGACACCGGGGACAGCCCTCCTATTCGACACCGAGCATACCGCGTACCAGACCGGGTACGAGCCTGCATCCAGACCGAGGTGTCCAAGATGCTGACCCTAGGAGTGATCGAACCCTCAGACAGTCCCTGGGCGAGCCCAGTCGTCCTGGTTCCCAAGGCAGCTGCCCCGGGCGTTGCCCCTGAGCTCCGGTTCTGCGTGGACTATCGAGGGCTGAATGCAGTTACCCGGACCGACGCTCATCCCATCCCCCGGGCAGACGAGCTAATTGACCGGATGGGGGCCGCCCGCTACCTGAGCATCTTCGACTTAACAGCGGGCTACTGGCAGATCGGCCTCACCCCTAGGGCCCAAGAACGATCCGCCTTCTCTACCCCAGACGGGCACTACCACTTTAAAGTCATGCCCTTCGGCATGAAAAACGCCCCGGCAACGTTCCAACGGCTGGTAAACCAGGTACTGGCGGGCCTGGAAGACTTCAGCGCCGCCTACCTGGACGACATTGCTGTGTACAGCCACCAGTGGACCGACCACCTCCGCCACCTGCGGGAGGTTCTACTCGCCCTCCAGCAAGCCGGGCTCACCATCAAGGCCAGCAAGTGCCAAGTTGGCCAAGGGTCCGTGACCTACCTGGGACACCAAGTGGGAAGCGGGCTGGTGGCCCCTCTCCAACTCAAGATTGCTGCCATCCAGGCCTGGCAACCCCCTACGAGCCAAACGGAGGTCCGGGCCTTCCTGGGGCTCACCGGATACTACCGGCGGTTCGTGAAGGACTATGGCAGCATCGTGGGGCCCCTCACAGAGCTCACCTCCAAAAAGAGCCCCAAAACCGTCAACTGGACCCCGGGCTGCCAATCAGCCTTCGAGAAGCTAAAGACCGCCATGTGCACGGCCCCCGTGCTCCAGGCTCCCGACTACAGCCGGGAATTCATTGTGCAGACGGACGCCTCCGATCATGGTGTGGGGGCCGTCCTCTCCCAACTCAACGCCGAAGGGGTCGACCATCCGGTGGTCTTCATCAGCAGACGCCTCTTGCCCCGAGAACAGCGCTGGAGCACCATTGAGAGGGAGGCCTTCGCCGTAGTCTGGGCACTCAAGAAGCTCCGGCCATACCTCTTCGGCACCCACTTCCGGGTGCAAACAGACCACCGACCCCTGCAATGGCTGATGCAAATGCGGGGGGAGAACCCGAAGCTGTTGCGCTGGTCCATCTCCCTGCAGGGGATGGACTTCACGGTGGAACATCGTCCAGGCCAGGACCACGCCAACGCCGACGGCCTGTCACGCTTTTTCCGCCTCAGCGAGGAGAGTCCCCAGGAAGATGGCTGACTCTCCCCGCCTTCAGCTGGGGGGGACGCATGTTGGACAGGCCGCATGTTCGAGCTGTACCCCCTCCCCGCAATGGGACCAGGACCCTGGCTCTCCCTGCATCCCCAGCCAGAGTCCACCAACGACCACCCGAAGTACCCTGCAATCCCTCCACTACAAGACACCAGCTCCGGACCCAGCTGGCCCGGGTCACCATCTACCCCACGACATCGACCCGGCCGCCATCTTGGGGCACTGCAGCACGAGGCCGCGTGGCCTCAACTCGACCCTCACCCTGGGCCCGGCCGGGCCCGACATCGAGGCACCAACCTCCCCCCAGGAGGCAGAGTGACCACTTGGCGAGTCAATGGGAGAAGGAATCGTCAACGGCTCTCCTCCGCCAGGTGTCGATCACCCCAGGCCGCCTGGGCGCTGGCTCCACCCCCCTGCTGGGTGTCTGGACTCCCTCATCCCGGACCTCCCGGCCCCCAGGCGCGAGGGTCCGGACATCAAAGGGGACCAGACCTATAACTGGGGCAGGACCAGACCAGGAAGGCAGTTGTATCCTGGAGTCGAGAGACCCGAGAAGAACTCATCCGTGACTTGGCCTGCTGGCGCTGCCGCGGCCCCCCTGCCTCGTGAAACCATCGTCTTGGCCTGCTGGCGCTGCCGCGGCCCTCTGCCTCGTGAAACCATCGTCTTGGCCTGCTGGCGCTGCCGCGGCCCTCTGCCTCGTGAAACCATCTTGGCCTGCTGCCGCTGCCGCGGCCTTCTGCCTCGTGAAACCATCGTCTTGGCCTGCTGGCGCTGCCGCGGCCCTCTGCCTCATGAAACCATCTTGGCCTGCTGGCGCTGCCGCGGCCCTCTGCTTTATGAGACTATCACCTTGGCCTGCTGGCGCTGCCGCGGCCCGATCCACAGACCCTCCAGCTCGAGGATTGTGAGCTCGCCTTTTACCACCACCTGTACCGATCCGGTACTAAGACTGTCCCGCTACCCCCTTTCCCTACAGAGACTAGAAGTGAGAGGACCCCCGGGTCCAAGTTATCCTGTATCGCTGATATCCTTGCCTTAAGAACCTTATATAAAGCCTTGAACTCGACTTGGTGTGGTGCCTGTTTGTGGGGAGGGAGGGTACTTGTCTGTACGATCGCCGGAGACGGTCCCCCTCGGGGATCTCTCCCTCGGTATCCGGCCGACCCTCAGGGTCCCCGTCTAACAGTAGTGAGTGCAGAGTAGTGAGTAGTGAGTGCAGAGTAGTGAGTGCAGAGTAGTGAGTAGTGAGTAGTGAGTGCAGAGTAGTGAGTGCAGAGTAGTGAGTGCAGAGTAGTGATTAGTGAGTGCAGAGTAGTGAGTGCAGAGTAGTTAGTAGTGAGTGCAGAGTAGTGAGTGCAGAGTAGTGAGTAGTGAGTAGTGAGTGCAGAGTAGTGAGTGCAGAGTAGTGAGTGCAGAGTAGTGAGTAGTGGGTGCAGAGTAGTGAGTAGTGGGTGCAGAGTAGTGAGTGCAGAGCAGTGAATAGTGAGTGCAGAGTAGTGAGTAGTGAGTGCAGAGTAGTGAGTGCAGAGTAGTGAGTGCAGAGTAGTGAGTTGTGAGTGTAGTGAGTGCAGAGTAGTGAATAGTGAGTGCAGAGTAGTGAGTAGTGAGTGCAGAGTAGTGAGTAGTGAGTGCAGAGTAGTGAGTAGTGAGTGCAGAGTAGTGAGTGCAGAGTAGTGAGTGTAGTGAGTGCAGAGTAGTGAGTGCAGAGTAGTGAGTAGTGAGTGCAGAGTAATGAGTAGTGAGTGCAGAGTAGTGAGTAGTGAGTAGTGAGTGCAGAGTAGTGAGTAGTGAGTGCAGAGTAGTGAGTAGTGAGTGCAGAGTAGTGAGTAGTGAGTGCAGAGTAGTGAGTGCAGAGTAGTGAGTAGTGAGTACAGAGTAGTGAGCCCAGAGTAGTGAGTGCAGAGTAGTGAGTGCAGAGTAGTGAGTGCAGTGTAGTGAGTGCAGAGTAGTGAGTAGTGAGTGCAGAGTAGTGAGTAGTGAGTGCAGAGTAGTGAGTAGTGAGTGCAGAGTAGTGAGTAGTGAGTGCAGAGTAGTGAGTGCAGAGTAGTGAGTGCAGAGTAGTGAGTACAGAGTAGTGAGTACAGAGTAGTGAGCGCAGAGTAGTGAGTGCAGAGTAGTGAGTGCAGAGTAGTGAGTGCAGAGTAGTGAGTAGTGAGTACAGAGTAGTGAGCCCAGAGTAGTGAGTGCAGAGTAGTGAGTGCAGAGTAGTGAGTGCAGTGTAGTGAGTGCAGAGTAGTGAGTAGTGAGTGCAGAGTAGGGAGTAGTGAGTGCAGAGTAGTGAGTAGTGAGTGCAGAGTAGTGAGTAGTGAGTGCAGAGTAGTGAGTGCAGAGTAGTGAGTGCAGAGTAGTGAGTAGTGAGTACAGAGTAGTGAGTACAGAGTAGTGAGCGCAGAGTAGTGAGTGCAGAGTAGTGAGTGCAGAGTAGTGAGTGCAGAGTAGTGAGTAGTGAGTAGTGAGTGCAGAGTAGTGAGTGCAGAGTAGTGAATGAAGAGTAGTGAGTGCAGAGTAGTGAGTAGTGAGTGCAGAGTAGTGAGTGCAGAGTAGTGAGTAGTGAGTGCAGAGTAGTGAGTGCAGAGTAGTGAGTAGTGAGTAGTGAGTGCAGAGTAGTGAGTGCAGAGTAGTGAGTGCAGAGTAGTGAGTGCAGAGTAGTGATTAGTGAGTGCAGAGTAGTGAGTGCAGAGTAGTGAGTAGTGAGTGCAGAGTAGTGAGTGCAGAGTAGTGAGTAGTGAGTGCAGAGTAGTGAGTGCAGAGTAGTGAGTAGTGAGTGCAGAGTAGTGAGTGCAGAGTAGTGAGTGCAGAGTAGTGAGTGCAGAGTAGTGAGTAGTGGGTGCAGAGTAGTGAGTAGTGAGTGCAGAGTAGTGAGTGCAGGGCAGTGAGTAGTGAGTGCAGAGTAGTGAGTAGTGAGTGCAGAGTAGTGAATAGTGAGTGCAGAGTAGTGAGTGCAGAGTAGTGAGTGCAGAGTAGTGAGTAGTGAGTGCAGAGTAGTGGGTGCAGAGTAGTGAGTGCAGAGTAGTGAGTTGTGAGTGTAGTGAGTGCAGAGTAGTGAATAGTGAGTGCAGAGTAGTGAGTAGTGAGTGCAGAGTAGTGAGTAGTGAGTGCAGAGTAGTGAGTGCAGAGTAGTGAGTGTAGTGAGTGCAGAGTAGTGAGTAGTGAGTGCAGAGTAGTGAGTAGTGAGTGTAATGAGTAGTGAGTGCAGAGTAGTGAGTAGTGAGTGCAGAGTAGTGAGTAGTGAGTGCAGAGTAGTGAGTGCAGAGTAGTGAGTAGTGAGTACAGAGTAGTGAGCCCAGAGTAGTGAGTGCAGAGTAGTGAGTGCAGAGTAGTGAGTAGTGAGTGCAGAGTAGTGAGTGCAGAGTAGTGAGTGCAGAGTAGTGAGTAGTGAGTGCAGAGTAGTGAGTGCAGAGTAGTGAGTAGTGAGTGCAGAGTAGTGAGTAGTGAGTGCAGAGTAGTGAGTAGTGAGTTCAGAGTAGTGAGTGCAGAGTAGTGAGTGCAGAGTAGTGAATAGTGAGTGCAGAGTAGTGAGTAGTGAGTGCAGAGTAGTGAGTGCAGAGTAGTGAGTGCAGAGTAGTGAGTGCAGAGTAGTGAGTGCAGAGTAGTGAGTGCAGAGTAGTGAGTAGTGAGTGCAGAGTAGTGAGTGCAGAGTAGTGAGTGCAGAGTAGTAAGTAGTGAGTGCAGAGTAGTGAGTGCAGAGTAGTGAGTGCAGAGTAGTGAGTGCAGAGTAGTGAGTGCAGAGTAGTGAGTAGTGAGTACAGAGTAGTGAGTAGTGCGTGCAGAGTAGTGAGTGCAGAGTAGTGAGTAATGAGTGCAGAGTAGTGAGTTCACAGTAGTGAGTGCACAGTAGTGAGTGCACAGTAGTGAGTAGTGAGTGCAGAGTAGTGAGTGCAGAGTAGTGAGTAGTGAGTGCAGAGTAGTGAGTAGTGAGTGCAGAGTAGTGAGTAGTGAGTGCAGAGTAGTGAGTGCAGAGTAGTGAGTGCAGAGTAGTGAGTGCAGAGTAGTGAGTGTAGTGAGTGCAGAGTAGTGAGTAGTGAGTGGAGAGTAGTGAGTAGTGAGTGGAGAGTAGTGAGTGCAGAGTAGTGAGTGCAGAGTAGTGAGTGCAGAGTAGTGAGTAGTGAGTGCAGAGTAGTGAGTGCAGAGTAGTGAGTGCAGAGTAGTGAGTAGTGAGTGCAGAGTAGTGAGTGCAGAGTAGTGAGTGTAGTGAGTGCAGAGTAGTGAGTAGTGAGTGCAGAGTAGTGAGTAGTGAGTGCAGAGTAGTGAGTAGTGAGTGCAGAGTAGTGAGTAGTGAGTGCAGAGTAGTGAGTAGTGAGTGCAGAGTAGTGAGTGCAGAGTAGTGAGTGCAGAGTAGTGAGTAGTGAGTACAGAGTAGTGAGTACAGAGTAGTGAGCGCAGAGTAGTGAGTGCAGAGTAGTGAGTGCAGAGTAGTGAGTGCAGAGTAGTGAGTGCAGAGTAGTGAGTGCAGAGTAGTGAGTGCAGAGTAGTGAGTAGTGAGTGCAGAGTAGTGAGTGCAGAGTAGTGAGTAGTGAGTGCAGAGTAGTGAGTGCAGAGTAGTGAGTGCAGAGTAGTGAGTGCAGAGTAGTGAGTAGTGAGTGCAGAGTAGTGAGTAGTGAGTGCAGAGTAGTGAGTGCAGAGTAGTGAGTAATGAGTGCAGAGTAGTGAGTGCACAGTAGTGAGTGCACAGTAGTGAGTAGTGAGTGCAGAGTAGTGAGTGCAGAGTAGTGAGTAGTGAGTGCAGAGTAGTGAGTGCAGAGTAGTGAGTAGTGAGTAGTGAGTGCAGAGTAGTGAGTAGTGAGTAGTGAGTGCAGAGTAGTGAGTAGTGAGTGCAGAGTAGTGAGTGCAGAGTAGTGAGTAGTGAGTGCAGAGTAGTGAGTGCAGAGTAGTGAGTGAAGTGAGTGCAGAGTAGTGAGTGCAGAGTAGTGAGTGTAGTGAGTAGTGAGTGCAGAGTAGTGAGTGGAGAGTAGTGAGTAGTGAGTGCAGAGTAGTGAGTGCAGAGTAGTGAGTGCAGAGTAGTGAGTAGTGAGTGCAGAGTAGTGAGTGCAGAGTAGTGAGTAGTGAGTGCAGAGTAGTGAGTGCAGAGTAGTGAGTGCAGAGTAGTGAGTATTGAGTGCTGTTGGACAGGCCGCATGTTCGAGCTGTACCCCCTCCCCGCAATGGGACCAGGACCCTGGCTCTCCCTGCATCCCCAGCCAGAGTCCACCAACGACCACCCGAAGTACCCTGCAATCCCTCCACTACAAGACACCAGCTCCGGACCCAGCTGGCCCGGGTCACCATCTACCCCACGACATTGACCCGGCCGCCATCTTGGGGC
Organism: Lissotriton helveticus; assembly: GCF_964261635.1. Classification (NCBI taxonomy): domain Eukaryota; kingdom Metazoa; phylum Chordata; class Amphibia; order Caudata; family Salamandridae; genus Lissotriton; species Lissotriton helveticus. The sequence continues at coordinate 300,321,089 of NC_136059.1, forward strand.
ACTGCAGCACGAGGCCGCGTGGCCTCAACTCGACCCTCACCCTGGGCCCGGCCGGGCCCGACATCGAGGCACCAACCTCCCCCCAGGAGGCAGAGTGACCACTTGGCGAGTCAATGGGAGAAGGAATCGTCAACGGCTCTCCTCCGCCAGGTGTCGATCACCCCAGGCCGCCTGGGCGCTGGCTCCACCCCCCTGCTGGGTGTCTGGACTCCCTCATCCCGGACCTCCCGGCCCCCAGGCGCGAGGGTCCGGACATCAAAGGGGACCAGACCTATAACTGGGGCAGGACCAGACCAGGAAGGCAGTTGTATCCTGGAGTCGAGAGACCCGAGAAGAACTCATCCGTGACTTGGCCTGCTGGCGCTGCCGCGGCCCTCTGCCTCGTGAAACCATCGTCTTGGCCTGCTGGCGCTGCCGCGGCCCCCCTGCCTCGTGAAACCATCGTCTTGGCCTGCTGGCGCTGCCGCGGCCCTCTGCCTCGTGAAACCATCGTCTCGGCCTGCTGGCGCTGCCGCGGCCCTCTGCCTCGTGAAACCATCTTGGCCTGCTGGCGCTGCCACGGCCCTCTGCCTCGTGAAACCATCGTCTTGGCCTGCTGGCGCTGCCGCGGCCCTCTGCCTCGTGAAACCATCTTGGCCTGCTGGCGCTGCCGCGGCCCTCTGCTTTATGAGACTATCACCTTGGCCTGCTGGCGCTGCCGCGGCCCGATCCACAGACCCTCCAGCTCGAGGATTGTGAGCTCGCCTTTTACCACCACCTGTACCGATCCGGTACTAAGACTGTCCCGCTACCCCCTTTCCCTACAGAGACTAGAAGTGAGAGGACCCCCGGGTCCAAGTTATCCTGTATCGCTGATATCCTTGCCTTAAGAACCTTATATAAAGCCTTGAACTCGACTTGGTGTGGTGCCTGTTTGTGGGGAGGGAGGGTACTTGTCTGTACGATCGCCGGAGACGGTCCCCCTCGGGGATCTCTCCCTCGGTGTCCGGCCGACCCTCAGGGTCCCCGTCTAACAAGTGCAGAGTAGTGAGTAGTGAGTAGTGAGTGCAGAGTAGTGAGTAGTGAGTGCAGAGTAGTGAGTGCAGAGTAGTGAGTGCAGAGTAGTGAGTAGTGAGTACAGAGTAGTGAGTACAGAGTAGTGAGTACAGAGTAGTGAGAGCAGAGTAGTAAGTGCAGAGTAGTAAGTGCAGAGTAGTGAGTGCAGAGTAGTGAGTAGTGAGTGCAGAGTAGTGAGTGCAGAGTAGTGAGTGCAGAGTAGTGAGTGCAGAGTAGTGAGTGCAGAGTAGTGAGTGCAGAGTAGTGAGTAGTGAGTGCAGAGTAGTGAGTAGTGAGTGCAGAGTAGTGAGTGCAGAGTAGTGAGTAGTGAGTAGTGAGTGCAGAGTAGTGAGTGCAGAGTAGTGATTAGTGAGTGCAGAGTAGTGAGTGCAGAGTAGTGAGTAGTGAGTGCAGAGTAGTGAGTGCAGAGTAGTGAGTAGTGAGTGCAGAGTAGTGAGTGCAGAGTAGTGAGTAGTGAGTACAGAGTAGTGAGTGCAGAGTAGTGAGTGCAGAGTAGTGAGTGCAGAGTAGTGAGTGCAGAGTAGTGAGTGCAGAGTAGTGAGTGCAGAGTAGTGAGTGCAGAGTAGTGAGTGCAGAGTAGTGAGTAGTGAGTGCAGAGTAGTGAGTGCAGAGTAGTGAGTGCAGAGTAGTGAGTGCAGAGTAGTGAGTAGTGAGTGCAGAGTAGTGAGTAGTGAGTGCAGAGTAGTGAGTAGTGAGTGCAGAGTAGTGAGTAGTGAGTGCAGAGTAGTGAGTGCAGAGTAGTGAGTAGTGAGTGCAGAGTAGTGAGTAGTGAGTGCAGAGTAGTGAGTAGTGAGTGCTGAGTAGTGAGTGCAGAGTAGTGAGTGCAGAGTAGTGAGTAGTGAGTGCAGAGTAGTGAGTGCAGAGTACAGAGTGCAGAGTAGTGAGTAGTGAGTGCAGAGTAGTGAGTGCAGAGTAGTGAGTGCAGAGTAGTGAGTAGTGAGTGCAGAGTAGTGAGTAGTGAGTGCAGAGTAGTGAGTGCAGAGTAGTGAGTAATGAGTGCAGAGTAGTGAGTGCACAGTAGTGAGTGCACAGTAGTGAGTAGTGAGTGCAGAGTAGTGAGTGCAGAGTAGTGAGTAGTGAGTGCAGAGTAGTGAGTGCAGAGTAGTGAGTAGTGAGTAGTGAGTGCAGAGTAGTGAGTAGTGAGTGCAGAGTAGTGAGTGCAGAGTAGTGAGTAGTGAGTGCAGAGTAGTGAGTGCAGAGTAGTGAGTGAAGTGAGTGCAGAGTAGTGAGTGCAGAGTAGTGAGTGTAGTGAGTGCAGAGTAGTGAGTAGTGAGTGGAGAGTAGTGAGTGCAGAGTAGTGAGTAGTGAGTGCAGAGTAGTGAGTGCAGAGTAGTGAGTAGTGAGTGCAGAGTAGTGAGTGCAGAGTAGTGAGTGAAGTGAGTGCAGAGTAGTGAGTGCAGAGTAGTGAGTGTAGTGAGTAGTGAGTGCAGAGTAGTGAGTAGTGAGTGGAGAGTAGTGAGTAGTGAGTGCAGAGTAGTGAGTGCAGAGTAGTGAGTGCAGAGTAGTGAGTAGTGAGTGCAGAGTAGTGAGTGCAGAGTAGTGAGTAGTGAGTGCAGAGTAGTGAGTGCAGAGTAGTGAGTGCAGAGTAGTGAGTGCAGAGTAGTGAGTATTGAGTGCAGAGTAGTGAGTAGTGAGTAGTGAGTGCAGAGTAGTGAGTAGTGAGTGCAGAGTAGTGAGTGCAGAGTAGTGAGTAGTGAGTACAGAGTAGTGAGTACAGAGTAGTGAGTACAGAGTAGTGAGAGCAGAGTAGTAAGTGCAGAGTAGTGAGTGCAGAGTAGTGAGTGCAGAGTAGTGAGTAGTGAGTGCAGAGTAGTGAGTGCAGAGTAGTGAGTGCAGAGTAGTGAGTGCAGAGTAGTGAGTGCAGAGTAGTGAGTAGTGAGTGCAGAGTAGTGAGTAGTGAGTGCAGAGTAGTGAGTGCAGAGTAGTGAGTAGTGAGTAGTGAGTGCAGAGTAGTGAGTGCAGAGTAGTGAGTGCAGAGTAGTGATTAGTGAGTGCAGAGTAGTGAGTGCAGAGTAGTGAGTAGTGAGTGCAGAGTAGTGAGTGCAGAGTAGTTAGTAGTGAGTGCAGAGTAGTGAGTGCAGAGTAGTGAGTAGTGAGTGCAGAGTAGTGAGTGCAGAGTAGTGAGTGCAGAGTAGTGAGTAGTGGGTGCAGAGTAGTGAGTAGTGAGTGCAGAGTAGTGAGTGCAGAGCAGTGAGTAGTGAGTGCAGAGTAGTGAGTAGTGAGTGCAGAGTAGTGAATAGTGAGTGCAAAGTAGTGAGTGCAGAGTAGTGAGTGCAGAGTAGTGAGTTGTGAGTGTAGTGAGTGCAGAGTAGTGAATAGTGAGTGCAGAGTAGTGAGTAGTGAGTGCAGAGTAGTGAGTAGTGAGTGCAGAGTAGTGAGTGCAGAGTAGTGAGTGCAGAGTAGTGAGTGTAGTGAGTGCAGAGTAGTGAGTGCAGAGTAGTGAGTAGTGAGTGCAGAGTAATGAGTAGTGAGTGCAGAGTAGTGAGTAGTGAGTAGTGAGTGCAGAGTAGTGAGTAGTGAGTGCAGAGTAGTGAGTAGTGAGTGCAGAGTAGTGAGTAGTGAGTGCAGAGTAGTGAGTGCAGAGTAGTGAGTAGTGAGTACAGAGTAGTGAGCCCAGAGTAGTGAGTGCAGAGTAGTGAGTGCAGAGTAGTGAGAGCAGTGTAGTGAGTGCAGAGTAGTGAGTAGTGAGTGCAGAGTAGTGAGTAGTGAGTAGTGAGTGCAGAGTAGTGAGTAGTGAGTGCAGAGTAGTGAGTAGTGAGTGCAGAGTAGTGAGTGCAGAGTAGTGAGTGCAGAGTAGTGAGTACAGAGTAGTGAGTGCAGAGTAGTGAGCGCAGAGTAGTGAGTGCAGAGTAGTGAGTGCAGAGTAGTGAGTGCAGAGTAGTGAGTGCAGAGTAGTGAGTAGTGAGTACAGAGTAGTGAGCCCAGAGTAGTGAGTGCAGAGTAGTGAGTGCAGTGTAGTGAGTGCAGAGTAGTGAGTAGTGAGTGCAGAGTAGTGAGTAGTGAGTGCAGAGTAGTGAGTAGTGAGTGCAGAGTAGTGAGTAGTGAGTGCAGAGTAGTGAGTGCAGAGTAGTGAGTGCAGAGTAGTGAGTAGTGAGTAAAGAGTAGTGAGTACAGAGTAGTGAGCGCAGAGTAGTGAGTGCAGAGTAGTGAGTGCAGAGTAGTGAGTGCAGAGTAGTGAGTAGTGAGTAGTGAGTGCAGAGTAGTGAGTGCAGAGTAGTGAATGAAGAGTAGTGAGTGCAGAGTAGTGAGTAGTGAGTGCAGAGTAGTGAGTGCAGAGTAGTGAGTAGTGAGTGCAGAGTAGTGAGTGCAGAGTAGTGAGTAGTGAGTAGTGAGTGCAGAGTAGTGAGTGCAGAGTAGTGAGTGCAGAGTAGTGAGTGCAGAGTAGTGATTAGTGAGTGCAGAGTAGTGAGTGCAGAGTAGTGAGTAGTGAGTGCAGAGTAGTGAGTGCAGAGTAGTGAGTAGTGAGTGCAGAGTAGTGAGTGCAGAGTAGTGAGTAGTGAGTAGTGAGTGCAGAGTAGTGAGTGCAGAGTAGTGAGTGCAGAGTAGTGAGTAGTGGGTGCAGAGTAGTGAGTAGTGAGTGCAGAGTAGTGAGTGCAGGGCAGTGAGTAGTGAGTGCAGAGTAGTGAGTAGTGAGTGCAGAGTAGTGAATAGTGAGTGCAGAGTAGTGAGTGCAGAGTAGTGAGTGCACAGTAGTGAGTAGTGAGTGCAGAGTAGTGAGTAGTGAGTGCAGAGTAGTGAGCAGTGAGTGCAGAGTAGTGAGTGCAGAGTAGTGAGTGCAGAGTAGTGAGTGTAGTGAGTGCAGAGTAGTGAGTGCAGAGTAGTGAGTGTAGTGAGTAGTGAGTGCAGAGTAGTGAGTAGTGAGTGGAGAGTAGTGAGTAGTGAGTGCAGAGTAGTGAGTGCAGAGTAGTGAGTGCAGAGTAGTGAGTAGTGGGTGCAGAGTAGTGAGTAGTGAGTGCAGAGTAGTGAGCAGGGAGTGCAGAGTAGTGAGTAGTGAGTGCAGAGTAGTGAATAGTGAGTGCAGAGTAGTGAGTGCAGAGTAGTGAGTAGTGAATGCAGAGTAGTGGGTGCAGAGTAGTGAGTGCAGAGTAGTGAGTTGTGAGTGTAGTGAGTGCAGAGTAGTGAATAGTGAGTGCAGAGTAGTGAGTAGTGAGTGCAGAGTAGTGAGTAGTGAGTGCAGAGTAGTGAGTAGTGAGTGCAGAGTAGTAAGTGCAGAGTAGTGAGTGTAGTGAGTGCAGAGTAGTGAGTAGTGAGTGCAGAGTAGTGAGTAGTGAGTGCAGAGTAGTGAGTAGTGAGTGCAGAGTAGTGAGTACAGAGTAGTGAGTGCAGAGTAGTGAGTAGTGAGTGCAGAGTAGTGAGTAGTGAGTGCATAGTAGTGAGTGCAGAGTAGTGAGTGTAGTGAGTGCAGAGTAGTGAGTAGTGAGTGCAGAGTAGTGAGTAGTGAGTAGTGAATGCAGAGTAGTGAGTGCAGAGTAGTGAGTGCAGAGTAGTGAGTAGTGAGTGCAGAGTAGTGAGTGCAGAGTAGTGAGTAGTGAGTACAGAGTAGTGAGTGCAGAGTAGTGAGTGCAGAGTAGTGAGTGCAGAGTAGTGAGTGCAGAGTAGTGAGTGGAGAGTAGTGAGTGCAGAGTAGTGAGTGCAGAGTAGTGAGTGCAGAGTAGTGAGTGCAGAGTAGTGAGTAGTGAGTGCAGAGTAGTGAGTAGTGAGTGCAGAGTAGTGAGTAGTGAGTGCAGAGTAGTGAGTAGTGAGTGCAGAGTAGTGAGTGCAGAGTAGTGAGTAGTGAGTGCAGAGTAGTGAGTAGTGAGTGCAGAGTAGTGAGTAGTGAGTGCTGAGTAGTGAGTGCAGAGTAGTGAGTGCAGAGTAGTGAGTAGTGAGTGCAGAGTAGTGAGTGCAGAGTACAGAGTGCAGAGTAGTGAGTAGTGAGTGCAGAGTAGTGAGTGCAGAGTAGTGAGTGCAGAGTAGTGAGTAGTGAGTGCAGAGTAGTGAGTAGTGAGTGCAGAGTAGTGAGTGCAGAGTAGTGAGTAATGAGTGCAGAGTAGTGAGTGCACAGTAGTGAGTGCACAGTAGTGAGTAGTGAGTGCAGAGTAGTGAGTGCAGAGTAGTGAGTAGTGAGTGCAGAGTAGTGAGTGCAGAGTAGTGAGTAGTGAGTAGTGAGTGCAGAGTAGTGAGTAGTGAGTGCAGAGTAGTGAGTGCAGAGTAGTGAGTAGTGAGTGCAGAGTAGTGAGTGCAGAGTAGTGAGTGAAGTGAGTGCAGAGTAGTGAGTGCAGAGTAGTGAGTGTAGTGAGTAGTGAGTGCAGAGTAGTGAGTAGTGAGTGGAGAGTAGTGAGTAGTGAGTGCAGAGTAGTGAGTGCAGAGTAGTGAGTGCAGAGTAGTGAGTAGTGAGTGCAGAGTAGTGAGTGCAGAGTAGTGAGTAGTGAGTGCAGAGTAGTGAGTGCAGAGTAGTGAGTGCAGAGTAGTGAGTGCAGAGTAGTGAGTATTGAGTGCAGAGTAGTGAGTAGTGAGTAGTGAGTGCAGAGTAGTGAGTAGTGAGTGCAGAGTAGTGAGTGCAGAGTAGTGAGTGCAGAGTAGTGAGTAGTGAGTACAGAGTAGTGAGTACAGAGTAGTGAGAGCAGAGTAGTAAGTGCAGAGTAGTGAGTGCAGAGTAGTGAGTGCAGAGTAGTGAGTAGTGAGTGCAGAGTAGTGAGTGCAGAGTAGTGAGTGCAGAGTAGTGAGTGCAGAGTAGCGAGTGCAGAGTAGTGAGTAGTGAGTGCAGAGTAGTGAGTAGTGAGTGCAGAGTAGTGAGTGCAGAGTAGTGAGTAGTGAGTAGTGAGTGCAGAGTAGTGAGTGCAGAGTAGTGAGTGCAGAGTAGTGATTAGTGAGTGCAGAGTAGTGAGTGCAGAGTAGTGAGTAGTGAGTGCAGAGTAGTGAGTGCAGAGTAGTTAGTAGTGAGTGCAGAGTAGTGAGTGCAGAGTAGTGAGTAGTGAGTGCAGAGTAGTGAGTGCAGAGTAGTGAGTGCAGAGTAGTGAGTAGTGGGTGCAGAGTAGTGAGTAGTGAGTGCAGAGTAGTGAGTGCAGAGCAGTGAGTAGTGAGTGCAGAGTAGTGAGTAGTGAGTGCAGAGTAGTGAATAGTGAGTGCAAAGTAGTGAGTGCAGAGTAGTGAGTGCAGAGTAGTGAGTTGTGAGTGTAGTGAGTGCAGAGTAGTGAATAGTGAGTGCAGAGTAGTGAGTAGTGAGTGCAGAGTAGTGAGTAGTGAGTGCAGAGTAGTGAGTAGTGAGTGCAGAGTAGTGAGTGCAGAGTAGTGAGTGTAGTGAGTGCAGAGTAGTGAGTGCAGAGTAGTGAGTAGTGGGTGCAGAGTAGTGAGTAGTGAGTGCAGAGTAGTGAGCAGGGAGTGCAGAGTAGTGAGTAGTGAGTGCAGAGTAGTGAATAGTGAGTGCAGAGTAGTGAGTGCAGAGTAGTGAGTAGTGAATGCAGAGTAGTGGGTGCAGAGTAGTGAGTGCAGAGTAGTGAGTTGTGAGTGTAGTGAGTGCAGAGTAGTGAATAGTGAGTGCAGAGTAGTGAGTAGTGAGTGCAGAGTAGTGAGTAGTGAGTGCAGAGTAGTAAGTGCAGAGTAGTGAGTGTAGTGAGTGCAGAGTAGTGAGTAGTGAGTGCAGAGTAGTGAGTAGTGAGTGCAGAGTAGTGAGTAGTGAGTGCAGAGTAGTGAGTAGTGAGTGCATAGTAGTGAGTGCAGAGTAGTGAGTGTAGTGAGTGCAGAGTAGTGAGTAGTGAGTGCAGAGTAGTGAGTAGTTGTTAGACGGACCGGGAGGGTCGGCCGAGGATAAGGGGAGAGGTCTCCGGGGAGAGCCGTCTCCAGTGAATCGTACAGACAAGTAACTCCCCCCCCACAGACGGACACCACACAATGATAAAGTTCAACGATACTTTATAGGCAATTCTTCAAGTACGGTAGAATGGTACAAGGAGGTCTGGACTCAGGGGTCCCCTCTATTCTGGTCTCTGTTTGGGAAAAGGGTAGCGGGACAGTCTTGTTACCAAAGAGATGGAAATAGCTCTCAATCCTCGAGCTCGGTGGTGTAGATGAACGGGCCGCGGCGGAGCCAGCAGGTCCCGTGATGGATGAAGGAAGACGACGGTCCGCGGCAGAGCCAGCAGGTCCCGATGAAGGTGGTGGTTACAAACGGTCCGCGGCCACGCCAGCAGGTCCCGACGACGATGAAGGATAGGGTGGTTCCCAAAGCCGCGGCAGCGCCAGCAGGCAAGACGAGGGTGCACAAGACAGAGCTACGGCAGCGCCAGTAGTCCGTCAAGGATGAGTTCTTCTTTGCGTCTCTCGACTCCAAGATACAACTCCCGTCCGGCTCTGGAGCTGCCCCAGTTATAGGGCTGGTGTGCTTTGATGTCCGGACCCTCGCACTTGGAGGTCGGGAGGTCCGGGATGAGGGGGTTCAGACACCCAGCAGGGGGGTGGAGCCAGCGCCCGGGGAGGCGATGGGCGAGCGGTACTTGGCGGGGGAGAGCCATCGACACCTCTTGCTCCCATTGACTGACCAAGTAGCCCGCTCACCTCCTGGGTGGATGTTGGTGCCGGAATGTCTGAGGCCTGGCCAGGCCCAGGGTTGAGGTCGATCGGGGGCCAGGCGGCCTCGTGGTGGAGTGTCCAAGATGGCGCCCAGGATGGGCGCGCAGGCCGGTAGTGGGTCGGCCTACGCGGTCAACAGGTTCGAGTGTAGGGGTCCCTGCGGGGACGGTGGACGTGTAATGGTGGTGTGTGGTACTTGCGTGGCTGGTTCGGGCCTGGTTGGGCCGGGGGAGAGCGGCCCTTCATGTGGCCTGTCCAACATGCGTCCCCCCCAGCTGAAGGCGGGGAGAGTTACCCATTCTCTTGGGGACTCTTCTCGTCGAGGCGGAAGAACCGGGACAGGCCATCTGCGTTGGCGTGATCTGGCCCAGGCCGATGTTCAACTGTGAAGTCCATCCCTTGTAGGGAGATGGACCAGCGTAGTAACTTCGGGTTTTCCCCCCGCATCTGCATCAGCCACTGCAGGGGTCGGTGGTCGGTCTGTACCCGAAAGGGTGTGCCAAAAAGGTAGGGCCGGAGCTTCTTGAGGGCCCATACCACCGCAAAGGCCTCCCTCTCTATGGTGCTCCAGCGTTGTTCCCGTGGTAGGAGTCGCCGGCTGATGAAGGCCACCGGCTGATCACGGCCTTCGGTGTTCACTTGAGACAGGACTGCCCCAATGCCATGGTCGGAGGCATCCGTCTGGACGATGAACTCCCGGCTGTAGTCGGGGGCCTGGAGCACAGGGGCGGAGCACATGGCGGCTTTCAATTGTTCAAATGCAGCCTGACACTCTGGGGTCCAGTTGACTTTCTGGGGCTGATTTTTTGACGTGAGCTCTGTGAGGGGCCTCACGATAGTACCATAGTCTTTCACGAACCTTCGGTAATAGCCCGTGAGGCCCAGGAAGGCCCGTACCTCGGTCTGGGTAATGGGGGGCTGCCAGGACTGGATGGCGGCAATTTTTAGCTGCAGAGGGGCCACCAGGCCGCTTCCCACCTGGTGCCCGAGGTAGGTTACAGACCCTTGCCCAATTTGACATTTGCTGGCCTTGATCGTGAGGCCAGCTTGCTGAAGGGCGTGCAGCACTGCTCGGAGGTGGCGGAGGTGCTCGGACCACTGGTTGCTGTATACAGCGATGTCGTCTAGGTAGGCGGCGCTGACTCCTTCGAGCCCCGCCAGGACCTGATTGACGAGTCGTTGGAATGTTGCTGGGGCATTCTTCATGCCGAAGGGCATGACTGTGAAATGGTAATGGCCATCGGGAGTGGAGAAGGCAGAACGTTCTTGTGCCCGGGGTGTGAGGCCGATTTGCCAGTAGCCCGCCGTCAGGTCGAAGATACGGAGGTAGCGGGCAGCTCCCATGCGGTCGATTAGTTCATCTGCCCGGGGGATGGGATGTGCGTCTGTCCTGGTGACCGCATTCAAGCCCCGGTAGTCGACGCAGAACCGGAGTTCTGGTGTGGTGCCGGGGGCAGCTGCTTTGGGGACCAGTACTACAGGGCTGGCCCAGGGGCTGTCTGAGGGCTCGATGACCCCGAGCGTGAGCATTTTGGCTACTTCCTCCTGGATGCAGGCCCGTACCCGATCTGGCACGCGGTAGGCCCGGTGGCGGATAGGGGGGCTGTCCCCCGTGTCCACATCGTGCGTACACCAGGAAGTGACACCTGGGGTGAGGGAGAACAGGCTGGCGAATTGTGACAGGAGAACTTGGCACTCCTGGCGTTGCTCTCGGGTGAGGGCCTCTGAGAGTCGGACCCCCTCTACGGAACCATCTTTCTCCCGCGTTCGTAGGAGGTCCGGGAGGGGCTCGGAGTCCTCTTCAGCCCCATTGTCTGTGGCCATCAGGAGGCTGAGTTCTGTCCGTACAAAGTGCGGTTTCAGTCTGTTAGCGTGGAGGACCCGGAGGTGGTTCCGGGAAGATTCCAAGTCGATGAGATAGGTAGCCGGACCCTTGCGCTCGACCACTTTGAAGGGCCCTGTCCACTTGTCTTGTAGGGCGCAGGGTTCGGTGGGGGACATCACCCATACCTGTTGCCCAGGTTCAAATTCGATGGAGGAGGCATTCCGGTCATACCACCTTTTCATGTCCTCTTGACTGGCCTCTAGGTTGGCTTTTGCTAGTCCTCGGAATCGCCGGGTCTGGTTGCGGAGTGTTAGGAGGTAGCGGAAAACATCTGGTGGGTTCTTTAGAGGGGGCATCTCCCAGCCTTCCTTAACTAGGCTGAGCGGCCCGCGCACGGGGTGTCCATATAGCAGTTCAAATGGGCTGAAGCCCAGGGACTTCTGGGGAACCTCTCGATATGCGAAGAGGAGGCACGGCAGCAGCACATCCCACTGGCGACGGAGGGGCTCTTCCAACCCCCCGATCATCCCTTTGAGCGTGCGGTTGAACCGCTCAACGAGGCCGTTTCCTTGAGGGTGATAGGGGGTCGTGAACCGGTAGGTAACCCCGCACTGTTGCCAGAGAGATTTCATATATTTCGAAATAAAGTTCGTGCCTCTGTCACTGACGACCTCCCGGGGGAAGCCCACCCGGGAGAAGATCCCCATCAGAGCCCGGCCGACTACCGGGGCTGTCACAGTCCGCAGGGGAACAGCCTCCGGGTAGCGGGTGGCGTGGTCCACTAGCACCAGGATGAATCGATGGCCTTGTTTTGTGCGCGGGTCCAGGGGCCCTACGATATCGATTCCGACCCTCTCGAACGGGGTGGTGACCACGGGAAAAGGTTGCAGGGGGGCTTTCAGTTTGCGGCCGCTCTTCCCACTGGCTTGGCACGTGGGGCAAGATCGGCAATGCTGGTGTACATTGTCCCTCATTTTGGGCCAGAAGAAGTGGGTCACCAGGCGGCTATAGGTTTTGTCTTGACCCAAGTGTCCTGCCAGGGGGACATCGTGGGCCAGGTTTAGCAGAAAGTCTCTAAAACGGAGGGGTACCACTAGGACTCGGCTGGCCCCCAGCTCCGCGATTCTTTGCTCACTGTACAGCAGATCATTGTCCCAGTAGACCCAGTGAGTTCCGGAGGTATCCCCTGCGCTTTGGGCTAGCGCTTGCTGGCGGAGTCCCTCGAGGGAGGGACAGGTCTTTTGTTCTTGGCGAAATTGTTCTTGCGTGGGCCCCCCCTCTTGAGGCCACTGGTCGAGGTTAGCGAGGTCTGGAGGTTGAGCTGGTTCGGGGGGGACGTCACGGTCGGTGGTTTCGGCGGGGGCGACCGGAGGCGGTGGCGCCGGCCATTCGAGTTCCTCTGGGCGGGTGTTGGCACGGGCGGTCATGGACCGGGTGGTGACGCACGCCCAGTCCGGGACGCCCAGCATCCCCAGGTGCTCTTTTCGTTCGACTGCTGCCCATGGAGAGCTTTCCAGGTCATTACCCAGGAGGCAGTCTACGGGGGCATCATCTCGGACCGTCACCTTCAACATGCCGGAGACCCCTCCCCATTCGAAGGGGACGCAGGCCATCCGACACAGACTTTCTGAGTTATCGGCTGAACGTACAGGGCAGAGAATGTTTGGTAAGTATTGTTCGGGGGTCACCAGGTGACAGCGGACGGCTGTTACACTGGCCCCAGTGTCACGAAGGGCTTCAGCCCGGCGTCCATTGATGCCCACCCATTGGCTGTACTTCTGGGTATTAGCGGGTAGGGGGACCCGCGGGACCATGTCTCTCCCCCCTAGGCAGGCGAGAGCCATGGCGGCTGGCTCCCATTCTTGGTGTTCCTGTTCATATTCTTCTTGTTCCTCTGAGATCTGTTCCTCCCCCAGAGCAGCAGCGGCTACTTGGCGGGGTCTTGGGCTCTGGTACTGGGGGCAGTTTGGGTCGTTTGCATAGTGTCCGACTCGTTGGCATCGATGGCAGGTAACATTGGCTCGATGTCCCGGTCGCGCTGGGGTGCTGCCCCGGTTGGCCGGGGGGGTGGGGCTGGTAGTGAGGGTGACCGGAGCGTTGCTTCTTCCGCGTCCTTGGCCTCCACCTCCTCGGGGACGGTGCTGACCATTGTTGTTCCGGTTCTGTTCGGAGGACCCATTTCGACTCACTCTGGTGATCTCCCACCGGTCTGCTTCGGCTGCGAGCTGCCGGGGATCCGTTAACTTGCTGTCGAGGAGGTGCTGACGAAGTTCAATGAAGCAATTGTTCGACAGATGCTCCCATACCATAAGATTGAACAGTTGTTCGTAGGTTGTGACCCTGCTTCCTTTGATCCAGCCCTCGAAGGCTCGGCTAAAGTAATTGACATAGTCCACCCAAGTTGTACCTGGGATGCGGGTGCAGTCTCGGAACCTCTGACGGTACATCTCGGGTGTGAGGCCATAGCGGGTGAGGAGTGCAGCTTTCATATGGTCATAGGAGGTCATCTGGTGGTCCGGGAGTTGCAGCAGGGCGTCGCGGCCCTCATTGAGGAATCTCCCCCACAGACCGGCCCCCCAATCGCTTCTATCGATCCGGTGTGCAGTCATAGCGATTTCATAGGCCTTAAACCATTGCTGGATGTCGTCCTCTCGGAAGTATTCTCGAACGACATCCTTGGGGATGTGTACCTTCTTCTCTGTTGCCCCTGGAGTGTGGGGTTGCTCGGGCACCCCTGCTTCTTTATTCTGTTTGCGTAGGTCGATTTCAGCTAATTTCCGCTCATGTTCATATGCCAGTTTCTTTTCCTCGAGCTCCCTTTGTCTCTGTTTCTCCTCTCTTTCTTCTCGGAGACGCAGGTGCTCTAAGTTGATTTTCTGTTCGGCCAACTTTAGTTCAACGTCCATTTTGAGCCGGGCCATTTCCAGCTCGTGTAGTCGGGTTCTTTCTCGTTCCTGGATCTCGTCTGGCGAGAGACCCGTTCTTCGTTCTTCAGGGGCCATGGGGGTTTGTGCTGCGATGTCTTGATCGGGGGTTCCGGCAGCCCCGGTTTCTGCCCAAGATTCCAGGGCCTGCTTAAAGTCATCTTTGGTATTTAGTCCGGTGGTAGCGATACCTAATTCGATACAGAACTGTTTAAGTTCACGATGGCTGTACTCGTCCAATTTCTCCATCTGGAATTTCTCCGTTGATCCGCTGTCTTTAGTTGACATCGTGATTCGCCGTGGGGTGAGCTACTCTCTGTACGGTTTATGCGGTGATTCGGATCCCGTCGCTGGCCACCAATGTTAGACGGACCGGGAGGGTCGGCCGAGGATAAGGGGAGAGGTCTCCGGGGAGAGCCGTCTCCAGTGAATCGTACAGACAAGTAACTCCCCCCCCACAGACGGACACCACACAATGATAAAGTTCAACGATACTTTATAGGCAATTCTTCAAGTACGGTAGAATGGTACAAGGAGGTCTGGACTCAGGGGTCCCCTCTATTCTGGTCTCTGTTTGGGAAAAGGGTAGCGGGACAGTCTTGTTACCAAAGAGATGGAAATAGCTCTCAATCCTCGAGCTCGGTGGTGTAGATGAACGGGCCGCGGCGGAGCCAGCAGGTCCCGTGATGGATGAAGGAAGACGACGGTCCGCGGCAGAGCCAGCAGGTCCCGATGAAGGTGGTGGTTACAAACGGTCCGCGGCCACGCCAGCAGGTCCCGACGACGATGAAGGATAGGGTGGTTCCCAAAGCCGCGGCAGCGCCAGCAGGCAAGACGAGGGTGCACAAGACAGAGCTACGGCAGCGCCAGTAGTCCGTCAAGGATGAGTTCTTCTTTGCGTCTCTCGACTCCAAGATACAACTCCCGTCCGGCTCTGGAGCTGCCCCAGTTATAGGGCTGGTGTGCTTTGATGTCCGGACCCTCGCACTTGGAGGTCGGGAGGTCCGGGATGAGGGGGTTCAGACACCCAGCAGGGGGGTGGAGCCAGCGCCCGGGGAGGCGATGGGCGAGCGGTACTTGGCGGGGGAGAGCCATCGACACCTCTTGCTCCCATTGACTGACCAAGTAGCCCGCTCACCTCCTGGGTGGATGTTGGTGCCGGAATGTCTGAGGCCTGGCCAGGCCCAGGGTTGAGGTCGATCGGGGGCCAGGCGGCCTCGTGGTGGAGTGTCCAAGATGGCGCCCAGGATGGGCGCGCAGGCCGGTAGTGGGTCGGCCTACGCGGTCAACAGGTTCGAGTGTAGGGGTCCCTGCGGGGACGGTGGACGTGTAATGGTGGTGTGTGGTACTTGCGTGGCTGGTTCGGGCCTGGTTGGGCCGGGGGAGAGCGGCCCTTCATGTGGCCTGTCCAACAGTAGTGAGTAGTGAATGCAGAGTAGTGAGTGCAGAGTAGTGAGTGCAGAGTAGTGAGTAGTGAGTGCAGAGTAGTGAGTGCAGAGTAGTGAGTAGTGAGTACAGAGTAGTGAGTGCAGAGTAGTGAGTGCAGAGTAGTGAGTGCAGAGTAGTGAGTGCAGAGTAGTGAGTGCAGAGTAGTGAGTGCAGAGTAGTGAGTGCAGAGTAGTGAGTGCAGAGTAGTGAGTGCAGAGTAGTGAGTAGTGAGTGCAGAGTAGTGAGTGCAGAGTAGTGAGTGCAGAGTAGTGAGTAGTGAGTGCAGAGTAGTGAGTAGTGAGTGCAGAGTAGTGAGTAGTGAGTGCAGAGTAGTGAGTAGTGAGTGCAGAGTAGTGAGTGCAGAGTAGTGAGTAGTGAGTGCAGAGTAGTGAGTAGTGAGTGCAGAGTAGTGAGTAGTGAGTGCTGAGTAGTGAGTGCAGAGTAGTGAGTGCAGAGTAGTGAGTAGTGAGTGCAGAGTAGTGAGTGCAGAGTACAGAGTGCAGAGTAGTGAGTAGTGAGTGCAGAGTAGTGAGTGCAGAGTAGTGAGTGCAGAGTAGTGAGTAGTGAGTGCAGAGTAGTGAGTAGTGAGTGCAGAGTAGTGAGTGCAGAGTAGTGAGTAATGAGTGCAGAGTAGTGAGTGCACAGTAGTGAGTGCACAGTAGTGAGTAGTGAGTGCAGAGTAGTGAGTGCAGAGTAGTGAGTAGTGAGTGCAGAGTAGTGAGTGCAGAGTAGTGAGTAGTGAGTAGTGAGTGCAGAGTAGTGAGTAGTGAGTGCAGAGTAGTGAGTGCAGAGTAGTGAGTAGTGAGTGCAGAGTAGTGAGTGCAGAGTAGTGAGTGAAGTGAGTGCAGAGTAGTGAGTGCAGAGTAGTGAGTGTAGTGAGTAGTGAGTGCAGAGTAGTGAGTAGTGAGTGGAGAGTAGTGAGTAGTGAGTGCAGAGTAGTGAGTGCAGAGTAGTGAGTGCAGAGTAGTGAGTAGTGAGTGCAGAGTAGTGAGTGCAGAGTAGTGAGTAGTGAGTGCAGAGTAGTGAGTGCAGAGTAGTGAGTGCAGAGTAGTGAGTGCAGAGTAGTGAGTATTGAGTGCAGAGTAGTGAGTAGTGAGTAGTGAGTGCAGAGTAGTGAGTAGTGAGTGCAGAGTAGTGAGTGCAGAGTAGTGAGTGCAGAGTAGTGAGTAGTGAGTACAGAGTAGTGAGTACAGAGTAGTGAGTACAGAGTAGTGAGAGCAGAGTAGTAAGTGCAGAGTAGTGAGTGCAGAGTAGTGAGTGCAGAGTAGTGAGTGCAGAGTAGTGAGTAGTGAGTGCAGAGTAGTGAGTGCAGAGTAGTGAGTGCAGAGTAGTGAGTGCAGAGTAGTGAGTGCAGAGTAGTGAGTAGTGAGTGCAGAGTAGTGAGTAGTGAGTGCAGAGTAGTGAGTGCAGAGTAGTGAGTAGTGAGTAGTGAGTGCAGAGTAGTGAGTGCAGAGTAGTGAGTGCAGAGTAGTGATTAGTGAGTGCAGAGTAGTGAGTGCAGAGTAGTGAGTAGTGAGTGCAGAGTAGTGAGTGCAGAGTAGTTAGTAGTGAGTGCAGAGTAGTGAGTGCAGAGTAGTGAGTAGTGAGTGCAGAGTAGTGAGTGCAGAGTAGTGAGTGCAGAGTAGTGAGTAGTGGGTGCAGAGTAGTGAGTAGTGAGTGCAGAGTAGTGAGTGCAGAGCAGTGAGTAGTGAGTGCAGAGTAGTGAGTAGTGAGTGCAGAGTAGTGAATAGTGAGTGCAAAGTAGTGAGTGCAGAGTAGTGAGTGCAGAGTAGTGAGTTGTGAGTGTAGTGAGTGCAGAGTAGTGAATAGTGAGTGCAGAGTAGTGAGTAGTGAGTGCAGAGTAGTGAGTAGTGAGTGCAGAGTAGTGAGTAGTGAGTGCAGAGTAGTGAGTGCAGAGTAGTGAGTGTAGTGAGTGCAGAGTAGTGAGTGCAGAGTAGTGAGTAGTGAGTGCAGAGTAATGAGTAGTGAGTGCAGAGTAGTGAGTAGTGAGTAGTGAGTGCAGAGTAGTGAGTAGTGAGTGCAGAGTAGTGAGTAGTGAGTGCAGAGTAGTGAGTAGTGAGTGCAGAGTAGTGAGTGCAGAGTAGTGAGTAGTGAGTACAGAGTAGTGAGCCCAGAGTAGTGAGTGCAGAGTAGTGAGTGCAGAGTAGTGAGAGCAGTGTAGTGAGTGCAGAGTAGTGAGTAGTGAGTGCAGAGTAGTGAGTAGTGAGTAGTGAGTGCAGAGTAGTGAGTAGTGAGTGCAGAGTAGTGAGTAGTGAGTGCAGAGTAGTGAGTGCAGAGTAGTGAGTGCAGAGTAGTGAGTACAGAGTAGTGAGTACAGAGTAGTGAGCGCAGAGTAGTGAGTGCAGAGTAGTGAGTGCAGAGTAGTGAGTGCAGAGTAGTGAGTGCAGAGTAGTGAGTGCAGAGTAGTGAGTAGTGAGTACAGAGTAGTGAGCCCAGAGTAGTGAGTGCAGAGTAGTGAGTGCAGTGTAGTGAGTGCAGAGTAGTGAGTAGTGAGTGCAGAGTAGTGAGTAGTGAGTGCAGAGTAGTGAGTAGTGAGTGCAGAGTAGTGAGTGCAGAGTAGTGAGTGCAGAGTAGTGAGTAGTGAGTACAGAGTAGTGAGTACAGAGTAGTGAGCGCAGAGTAGTGAGTGCAGAGTAGTGAGTGCAGAGTAGTGAGTGCAGAGTAGTGAGTGCAGAGTAGTGAGTAGTGAGTGCAGAGTAGTGAGTGCAGAGTAGTGAATGAAGAGTAGTGAGTGCAGAGTAGTGAGTAGTGAGTGCAGAGTAGTGAGTGCAGAGTAGTGAGTGCAGAGTAGTGAGTGCAGAGTAGTGAGTAGTGAGTAGTGAGTGCAGAGTAGTGAGTGCAGAGTAGTGAGTGCAGAGTAGTGAGTGCAGAGTAGTGATTAGTGAGTGCAGAGTAGTGAGTGCAGAGTAGTGAGTAGTGAGTGCAGAGTAGTGAGTGCAGAGTAGTGAGTAGTGAGTGCAGAGTAGTGAGTGCAGAGTAGTGAGTAGTGAGTAGTGAGTGCAGAGTAGTGAGTGCAGAGTAGTGAGTGCAGAGTAGTGAGTAGTGGGTGCAGAGTAGTGAGTAGTGAGTGCAGAGTAGTGAGTGCAGGGCAGTGAGTAGTGAGTGCAGAGTAGTGAGTAGTGAGTGCAGAGTAGTGAATAGTGAGTGCAGAGTAGTGAGTGCAGAGTAGTGAGTGCACAGTAGTGAGTAGTGAGTGCAGAGTAGTGAGTAGTGAGTGCAGAGTAGTGAGTGCAGAGTAGTGAGTAGTGAGTAGTGAGTGCAGAGTAGTGAGTAGTGAGTGCAGAGTAGTGAGCAGTGAGTGCAGAGTAGTGAGTGCAGAGTAGTGAGTGCAGAGTAGTGAGTGCAGAGTAGTGAGTGCAGAGTAGTGAGTGTAGTGAGTGCAGAGTAGTGAGTGCAGAGTAGTGAGTGTAGTGAGTAGTGAGTGCAGAGTAGTGAGTAGTGAGTGGAGAGTAGTGAGTAGTGAGTGCAGAGTAGTGAGTGCAGAGTAGTGAGTGCAGAGTAGTGAGTAGTGGGTGCAGAGTAGTGAGTAGTGAGTGCAGAGTAGTGAGCAGGGAGTGCAGAGTAGTGAGTAGTGAGTGCAGAGTAGTGAATAGTGAGTGCAGAGTAGTGAGTGCAGAGTAGTGAGTAGTGAATGCAGAGTAGTGGGTGCAGAGTAGTGAGTGCAGAGTAGTGAGTTGTGAGTGTAGTGAGTGCAGAGTAGTGAATAGTGAGTGCAGAGTAGTGAGTAGTGAGTGCAGAGTAGTGAGTAGTGAGTGCAGAGTAGTGAGTAGTGAGTGCAGAGTAGTAAGTGCAGAGTAGTGAGTGTAGTGAGTGCAGAGTAGTGAGTAGTGAGTGCAGAGTAGTGAGTAGTGAGTGCAGAGTAGTGAGTAGTGAGTGCAGAGTAGTGAGTACAGAGTAGTGAGTGCAGAGTAGTGAGTAGTGAGTGCAGAGTAGTGAGTAGTGAGTGCATAGTAGTGAGTGCAGAGTAGTGAGTGTAGTGAGTGCAGAGTAGTGAGTAGTGAGTGCAGAGTAGTGAGTAGTGAGTAGTGAATGCAGAGTAGTGAGTGCAGAGTAGTGAGTAGTGAGTGCAGAGTAGTGAGTGCAGAGTAGTGAGTAGTGAGTACAGAGTAGTGAGTGCAGAGTAGTGAGTGCAGAGTAGTGAGTGCAGAGTAGTGAGTGCAGAGTAGTGAGTGCAGAGTAGTGAGTGCAGAGTAGTGAGTGCAGAGTAGTGAGTGCAGAGTAGTGAGTGCAGAGTAGTGAGTGCAGAGTAGTGAGTAGTGAGTGCAGAGTAGTGAGTAGTGAGTGCAGAGTAGTGAGTAGTGAGTGCAGAGTAGTGAGTAGTGAGTGCAGAGTAGTGAGTGCAGAGTAGTGAGTAGTGAGTGCAGAGTAGTGAGTAGTGAGTGCAGAGTAGTGAGTAGTGAGTGCTGAGTAGTGAGTGCAGAGTAGTGAGTGCAGAGTAGTGAGTAGTGAGTGCAGAGTAGTGAGTGCGGAGTACAGAGTGCAGAGTAGTGAGTAGTGAGTGCAGAGTAGTGAGTGCAGAGTAGTGAGTGCAGAGTAGTGAGTAGTGAGTGCAGAGTAGTGAGTAGTGAGTGCAGAGTAGTGAGTGCAGAGTAGTGAGTAATGAGTGCAGAGTAGTGAGTAATGAGTGCAGAGTAGTGAGTGCAGAGTAGTGAGTGCACAGTAGTGAGTAGTGAGTGCAGAGTAGTGAGTGCAGAGTAGTGAGTAGTGAGTGCAGAGTAGTGAGTGCAGAGTAGTGAGTAGTGAGTAGTGAGTGCAGAGTAGTGAGTAGTGAGTGCAGAGTAGTGAGTGCAGAGTAGTGAGTAGTGAGTGCAGAGTAGTGAGTGCAGAGTAGTGAGTGAAGTGAGTGCAGAGTAGTGAGTGCAGAGTAGTGAGTGTAGTGAGTAGTGAGTGCAGAGTAGTGAGTAGTGAGTGGAGAGTAGTGAGTAGTGAGTGCAGAGTAGTGAGTGCAGAGTAGTGAGTGCAGAGTAGTGAGTAGTGAGTGCAGAGTAGTGAGTGCAGAGTAGTGAGTAGTGAGTGCAGAGTAGTGAGTGCAGAGTAGTGAGTGCAGAGTAGTGAGTGCAGAGTAGTGAGTATTGAGTGCAGAGTAGTGAGTAGTGAGTAGTGAGTGCAGAGTAGTGAGTGCAGAGTAGTGAGTAGTGAGTGCAGAGTAGTGAGTGCAGAGTAGTTAGTAGTGAGTGCAGAGTAGTGAGTGCAGAGTAGTGAGTAGTGAGTGCAGAGTAGTGAGTGCAGAGTAGTGAGTGCAGAGTAGTGAGTAGTGGGTGCAGAGTAGTGAGTAGTGAGTGCAGAGTAGTGAGTGCAGAGCAGTGAGTAGTGAGTGCAGAGTAGTGAGTAGTGAGTGCAGAGTAGTGAATAGTGAGTGCAAAGTAGTGAGTGCAGAGTAGTGAGTGCAGAGTAGTGAGTTGTGAGTGTAGTGAGTGCAGAGTAGTGAATAGTGAGTGCAGAGTAGTGAGTAGTGAGTGCAGAGTAGTGAGTAGTGAGTGCAGAGTAGTGAGTGCAGAGTAGTGAGTGTAGTGAGTGCAGAGTAGTGAGTGCAGAGTAGTGAGTAGTGAGTGCAGAGTAATGAGTAGTGAGTGCAGAGTAGTGAGTAGTGAGTAGTGAGTGCAGAGTAGTGAGTAGTGAGTGCAGAGTAGTGAGTAGTGAGTGCAGAGTAGTGAGTAGTGAGTGCAGAGTAGTGAGTGCAGAGTAGTGAGTAGTGAGTACAGAGTAGTGAGCCCAGAGTAGTGAGTGCAGAGTAGTGAGTGCAGAGTAGTGAGAGCAGTGTAGTGAGTGCAGAGTAGTGAGTAGTGAGTGCAGAGTAGTGAGTAGTGAGTAGTGAGTGCAGAGTAGTGAGTAGTGAGTGCAGAGTAGTGAGTAGTGAGTGCAGAGTAGTGAGTGCAGAGTAGTGAGTGCAGAGTAGTGAGTACAGAGTAGTGAGTACAGAGTAGTGAGCGCAGAGTAGTGAGTGCAGAGTAGTGAGTGCAGAGTAGTGAGTGCAGAGTAGTGAGTGCAGAGTAGTGAGTAGTGAGTACAGAGTAGTGAGCCCAGAGTAGTGAGTGCAGAGTAGTGAGTGCAGTGTAGTGAGTGCAGAGTAGTGAGTAGTGAGTGCAGAGTAGTGAGTAGTGAGTGCAGAGTAGTGAGTAGTGAGTGCAGAGTAGTGAGTAGTGAGTGCAGAGTAGTGAGTGCAGAGTAGTGAGTGCAGAGTAGTGAGTGCAGAGTAGTGAGTAGTGAGTACAGAGTAGTGAGTACAGAGTAGTGAGCGCAGAGTAGTGAGTGCAGAGTAGTGAGTGCAGAGTAGTGAGTGCAGAGTAGTGAGTAGTGAGTAGTGAGTGCAGAGTAGTGAGTGCAGAGTAGTGAATGAAGAGTAGTGAGTGCAGAGTAGTGAGTAGTGAGTGCAGAGTAGTGAGTGCAGAGTAGTGAGTAGTGAGTGCAGAGTAGTGAGTGCAGAGTAGTGAGTAGTGAGTAGTGAGTGCAGAGTAGTGAGTGCAGAGTAGTGAGTGCAGAGTAGTGATTAGTGAGTGCAGAGTAGTGAGTGCAGAGTAGTGAGTAGTGAGTGCAGAGTAGTGAGTGCAGAGTAGTGAGTAGTGAGTGCAGAGTAGTGAGTGCAGAGTAGTGAGTAGTGAGTAGTGAGTGCAGAGTAGTGAGTGCAGAGTAGTGAGTGCAGAGTAGTGAGTAGTGGGTGCAGAGTAGTGAGTAGTGAGTGCAGAGTAGTGAGTGCAGGGCAGTGAGTAGTGAGTGCAGAGTAGTGAGTAGTGAGTGCAGAGTAGTGAATAGTGAGTGCAGAGTAGTGAGTGCAGAGTAGTGAGTAGTGAGTGCAGAGTAGTGGGTGCAGAGTAGTGAGTGCAGAGTAGTGAGTTGTGAGTGTAGTGAGTGCAGAGTAGTGAATAGTGAGTGCAGAGTAGTGAGTAGTGAGTGCAGAGTAGTGAGTAGTGAGTGCAGAGTAGTGAGTAGTGAGTGCAGAGTAGTGAGTGCAGAGTAGTGAGTGCAGAGTAGTGAGTAGTGGGTGCAGAGTAGTGAGTAGTGAGTGCAGAGTAGTGAGTAGGGAGTGCAGAGTAGTGAGTAGTGAGTGCAGAGTAGTGAATAGTGAGTGCAGAGTAGTGAGTGCAGAGTAGTGAGTGCAGAGTAGTGAGTAGTGAATGCAGAGTAGTGGGTGCAGAGTAGTGAGTGCAGAGTAGTGAGTTGTGAGTGTAGTGAGTGCAGAGTAGTGAATAGTGAGTGCAGAGTAGTGAGTAGTGAGTGCAGAGTAGTGAGTAGTGAGTGCAGAGTAGTGAGTAGTGAGTGCAGAGTAGTAAGTGCAGAGTAGTGAGTGTAGTGAGTGCAGAGTAGTGAGTGCAGAGTAGTGAGTAGTGAGTGCAGAGTAGTGAGTACAGAGTAGTGAGTGCAGAGTAGTGAGTAGTGAGTGCAGAGTAGTGAGTAGTGAGTGCATAGTAGTGAGTGCAGAGTAGTGAGTGTAGTGAGTGCAGAGTAGTGAGTAGTGAGTGCAGAGTAGTGAGTAGTGAGTAGTGAATGCAGAGTAGTGAGTATTGAGTGCAGAGTAGTGAGTGCAGAGTAGTGAGTAGTGAGTAGTGAGTACAGAGTAGTGAGCGCAGAGTAGTGAGTGCAGAGTAGTGAGTGCAGAGTAGTGAGTGCAGAGTAGTGAGTGCAGAGTAGTGAGTGCAGAGTAGTGAGTAGTGAGTGCAGAGTAGTGAGTGCAGAGTAGTGAGTGCAGAGTAGTGAGTGCAGAGTAGTGAGTAGTGAGTGCAGAGTAGTGAGTGCAGAGTAGTGAGTAGTGAGTGCAGAGTAGTGAGTGCAGAGTAGTGAGTGCAGAGTAGTGAGTGCAGAGTAGTGAGTATTGAGTGCAGAGTAGTGAGTAGTGAGTAGTGAGTGCAGAGTAGTGAGTGCAGAGTAGTGAGTAGTGAGTGCAGAGTAGTGAGTGCAGAGTAGTTAGTAGTGAGTGCAGAGTAGTGAGTGCAGAGTAGTGAGTAGTGAGTGCAGAGTAGTGAGTGCAGAGTAGTGAGTGCAGAGTAGTGAGTAGTGGGTGCAGAGTAGTGAGTAGTGAGTGCAGAGTAGTGAGTGCAGAGCAGTGAGTAGTGAGTGCAGAGTAGTGAGTAGTGAGTGCAGAGTAGTGAATAGTGAGTGCAAAGTAGTGAGTGCAGAGTAGTGAGTGCAGAGTAGTGAGTTGTGAGTGTAGTGAGTGCAGAGTAGTGAATAGTGAGTGCAGAGTAGTGAGTAGTGAGTGCAGAGTAGTGAGTAGTGAGTGCAGAGTAGTGAGTGCAGAGTAGTGAGTGTAGTGAGTGCAGAGTAGTGAGTGCAGAGTAGTGAGTAGTGAGTGCAGAGTAATGAGTAGTGAGTGCAGAGTAGTGAGTAGTGAGTAGTGAGTGCAGAGTAGTGAGTAGTGAGTGCAGAGTAGTGAGTAGTGAGTGCAGAGTAGTGAGTAGTGAGTGCAGAGTAGTGAGTGCAGAGTAGTGAGTAGTGAGTACAGAGTAGTGAGCCCAGAGTAGTGAGTGCAGAGTAGTGAGTGCAGAGTAGTGAGAGCAGTGTAGTGAGTGCAGAGTAGTGAGTAGTGAGTGCAGAGTAGTGAGTAGTGAGTAGTGAGTGCAGAGTAGTGAGTAGTGAGTGCAGAGTAGTGAGTAGTGAGTGCAGAGTAGTGAGTGCAGAGTAGTGAGTGCAGAGTAGTGAGTACAGAGTAGTGAGTACAGAGTAGTGAGCGCAGAGTAGTGAGTGCAGAGTAGTGAGTGCAGAGTAGTGAGTGCAGAGTAGTGAGTGCAGAGTAGTGAGTAGTGAGTACAGAGTAGTGAGCCCAGAGTAGTGAGTGCAGAGTAGTGAGTGCAGTGTAGTGAGTGCAGAGTAGTGAGTAGTGAGTGCAGAGTAGTGAGTAGTGAGTGCAGAGTAGTGAGTAGTGAGTGCAGAGTAGTGAGTAGTGAGTGCAGAGTAGTGAGTGCAGAGTAGTGAGTGCAGAGTAGTGAGTGCAGAGTAGTGAGTAGTGAGTACAGAGTAGTGAGTACAGAGTAGTGAGCGCAGAGTAGTGAGTGCAGAGTAGTGAGTGCAGAGTAGTGAGTGCAGAGTAGTGAGTAGTGAGTAGTGAGTGCAGAGTAGTGAGTGCAGAGTAGTGAATGAAGAGTAGTGAGTGCAGAGTAGTGAGTAGTGAGTGCAGAGTAGTGAGTGCAGAGTAGTGAGTAGTGAGTGCAGAGTAGTGAGTGCAGAGTAGTGAGTAGTGAGTAGTGAGTGCAGAGTAGTGAGTGCAGAGTAGTGAGTGCAGAGTAGTGATTAGTGAGTGCAGAGTAGTGAGTGCAGAGTAGTGAGTAGTGAGTGCAGAGTAGTGAGTGCAGAGTAGTGAGTAGTGAGTGCAGAGTAGTGAGTGCAGAGTAGTGAGTAGTGAGTAGTGAGTGCAGAGTAGTGAGTGCAGAGTAGTGAGTGCAGAGTAGTGAGTAGTGGGTGCAGAGTAGTGAGTAGTGAGTGCAGAGTAGTGAGTGCAGGGCAGTGAGTAGTGAGTGCAGAGTAGTGAGTAGTGAGTGCAGAGTAGTGAATAGTGAGTGCAGAGTAGTGAGTGCAGAGTAGTGAGTAGTGAGTGCAGAGTAGTGGGTGCAGAGTAGTGAGTGCAGAGTAGTGAGTTGTGAGTGTAGTGAGTGCAGAGTAGTGAATAGTGAGTGCAGAGTAGTGAGTAGTGAGTGCAGAGTAGTGAGTAGTGAGTGCAGAGTAGTGAGTAGTGAGTGCAGAGTAGTGAGTGCAGAGTAGTGAGTGCAGAGTAGTGAGTAGTGGGTGCAGAGTAGTGAGTAGTGAGTGCAGAGTAGTGAGTAGGGAGTGCAGAGTAGTGAGTAGTGAGTGCAGAGTAGTGAATAGTGAGTGCAGAGTAGTGAGTGCAGAGTAGTGAGTGCAGAGTAGTGAGTAGTGAATGCAGAGTAGTGGGTGCAGAGTAGTGAGTGCAGAGTAGTGAGTTGTGAGTGTAGTGAGTGCAGAGTAGTGAATAGTGAGTGCAGAGTAGTGAGTAGTGAGTGCAGAGTAGTGAGTAGTGAGTGCAGAGTAGTGAGTAGTGAGTGCAGAGTAGTAAGTGCAGAGTAGTGAGTGTAGTGAGTGCAGAGTAGTGAGTGCAGAGTAGTGAGTAGTGAGTGCAGAGTAGTGAGTACAGAGTAGTGAGTGCAGAGTAGTGAGTAGTGAGTGCAGAGTAGTGAGTAGTGAGTGCATAGTAGTGAGTGCAGAGTAGTGAGTGTAGTGAGTGCAGAGTAGTGAGTAGTGAGTGCAGAGTAGTGAGTAGTGAGTAGTGAATGCAGAGTAGTGAGTATTGAGTGCAGAGTAGTGAGTGCAGAGTAGTGAGTAGTGAGTAGTGAGTACAGAGTAGTGAGCGCAGAGTAGTGAGTGCAGAGTAGTGAGTGCAGAGTAGTGAGTGCAGAGTAGTGAGTGCAGAGTAGTGAGTGCAGAGTAGTGAGTAGTGAGTGCAGAGTAGTGAGTGCAGAGTAGTGAGTGCAGAGTAGTGAGTGCAGAGTAGTGAGTGCAGAGTAGTGAGTGCAGAGTAGTGAGTGCAGAGTAGTGAGTAGTGAGTGCAGAGTAGTGAGTAGTGAGTGCAGAGTGCAGAGTAGTGAGTGCAGAGTGCAGAGTAGTGAGTGCAGAGTAGTGAGTAGTGAGTGCAGAGTAGTGAGTAGTGAGTGCTGAGTAGTGAGTGCAGAGTCCTCTTCGCTCTGACGACCAACATCTCCTTCAGGTTGGCAGGGTGAAGAAGGCAAGAACGGGTGGCAGAAGGTTTTCAATAAATGTGGCCTCTTTGTGGAACTCGTTGCCCCTACAACTGCGCTCGGAAGCTAGCCTGCTTCGGTTTCGAAAACTTTTAAAAACTTTCCTGTTTTCTGTTTAATCCCTTCATTCTTTAAGTAGTGTTATGTTCTGGTAAGCGCTGGGATGCCTCATAGGTAACCAGGCGCTATACAAAACTCAGAATAATAATAATAATAATAGAGTAGTGAGTGCAGAGTAGTGAGTGAGTGCAGAGTAGTGAGTGCAGAGTAGTGAGTGCAGAGTAGTGAATAGTGAGTGCAGAGTAGTGAGTGCAGAGTAGTGAGTGCAGAGTAGTGAGTAGTGAGTGCAGAGTAGTGAGTAGTGAGTGCAGGTAGTGAGTGCAGAGTAGTGAGTGTAGTGAGTGCAGAGTAGTGAGTGCAGAGTAGTGAGTAGTGAGTGCAGAGTAGTGAGTAGTGAGTAGTGAATGCAGAGTAGTGAGTAGTGAGTGCAGAGTAGTGAGTAGTGAGTGCAGAGTAGTGAGTAGTGAGTGCAGAGTAGTGAGCAGGGAGTGCAGAGTAGTGAGTAGTGAGTGCAGAGTAGTGAATAGTGAGTGCAGAGTAGTGAGTGCAGAGTAGTGAGTAGTGAATGCAGAGTAGTGGGTGCAGAGTAGTGAGTGCAGAGTAGTGAGTTGTGAGTGTAGTGAGTGCAGAGTAGTGAATAGTGAGTGCAGAGTAGTGAGTAGTGAGTGCAGAGTAGTGAGTAGTGAGTGCAGAGTAGTGAGTAGTGAGTGCAGAGTAGTAAGTGCAGAGTAGTGAGTGTAGTGAGTGCAGAGTAGTGAGTAGTGAGTGCAGAGTAGTGAGTAGTGAGTGCAGAGTAGTGAGTAGTGAGTGCAGAGTAGTGAGTACAGAGTAGTGAGTGCAGAGTAGTGAGTAGTGAGTGCAGAGTAGTGAGTAGTGAGTGCATAGTAGTGAGTGCAGAGTAGTGAGTGTAGTGAGTGCAGAGTAGTGAGTAGTGAGTGCAGAGTAGTGAGTAGTGAGTAGTGAATGCAGAGTAGTGAGTGCAGAGTAGTGAGTGCAGAGTAGTGAGTAGTGAGTGCAGAGTAGTGAGTGCAGAGTAGTGAGTAGTGAGTACAGAGTAGTGAGTGCAGAGTAGTGAGTGCAGAGTAGTGAGTGCAGAGTAGTGAGTGCAGAGTAGTGAGTGCAGAGTAGTGAGTGCAGAGTAGTGAGTGCAGAGTAGTGAGTGCAGAGTAGTGAGTGCAGAGTAGTGAGTGCAGAGTAGTGAGTAGTGAGTGCAGAGTAGTGAGTAGTGAGTGCAGAGTAGTGAGTAGTGAGTGCAGAGTAGTGAGTAGTGAGTGCAGAGTAGTGAGTGCAGAGTAGTGAGTAGTGAGTGCAGAGTAGTGAGTAGTGAGTGCAGAGTAGTGAGTAGTGAGTGCTGAGTAGTGAGTGCAGAGTAGTGAGTGCAGAGTAGTGAGTAGTGAGTGCAGAGTAGTGAGTGCGGAGTACAGAGTGCAGAGTAGTGAGTAGTGAGTGCAGAGTAGTGAGTGCAGAGTAGTGAGTGCAGAGTAGTGAGTAGTGAGTGCAGAGTAGTGAGTAGTGAGTGCAGAGTAGTGAGTGCAGAGTAGTGAGTAATGAGTGCAGAGTAGTGAGTAATGAGTGCAGAGTAGTGAGTGCAGAGTAGTGAGTGCACAGTAGTGAGTAGTGAGTGCAGAGTAGTGAGTGCAGAGTAGTGAGTAGTGAGTGCAGAGTAGTGAGTGCAGAGTAGTGAGTAGTGAGTAGTGAGTGCAGAGTAGTGAGTAGTGAGTGCAGAGTAGTGAGTGCAGAGTAGTGAGTAGTGAGTGCAGAGTAGTGAGTGCAGAGTAGTGAGTGAAGTGAGTGCAGAGTAGTGAGTGCAGAGTAGTGAGTGTAGTGAGTAGTGAGTGCAGAGTAGTGAGTAGTGAGTGGAGAGTAGTGAGTAGTGAGTGCAGAGTAGTGAGTGCAGAGTAGTGAGTGCAGAGTAGTGAGTAGTGAGTGCAGAGTAGTGAGTGCAGAGTAGTGAGTAGTGAGTGCAGAGTAGTGAGTGCAGAGTAGTGAGTGCAGAGTAGTGAGTATTGAGTGCAGAGTAGTGAGTAGTGAGTAGTGAGTGCAGAGTAGTGAGTGCAGAGTAGTGAGTAGTGAGTGCAGAGTAGTGAGTGCAGAGTAGTTAGTAGTGAGTGCAGAGTAGTGAGTGCAGAGTAGTGAGTAGTGAGTGCAGAGTAGTGAGTGCAGAGTAGTGAGTGCAGAGTAGTGAGTAGTGGGTGCAGAGTAGTGAGTAGTGAGTGCAGAGTAGTGAGTGCAGAGCAGTGAGTAGTGAGTGCAGAGTAGTGAGTAGTGAGTGCAGAGTAGTGAATAGTGAGTGCAAAGTAGTGAGTGCAGAGTAGTGAGTGCAGAGTAGTGAGTTGTGAGTGTAGTGAGTGCAGAGTAGTGAATAGTGAGTGCAGAGTAGTGAGTAGTGAGTGCAGAGTAGTGAGTAGTGAGTGCAGAGTAGTGAGTGCAGAGTAGTGAGTGTAGTGAGTGCAGAGTAGTGAGTGCAGAGTAGTGAGTAGTGAGTGCAGAGTAATGAGTAGTGAGTGCAGAGTAGTGAGTAGTGAGTAGTGAGTGCAGAGTAGTGAGTAGTGAGTGCAGAGTAGTGAGTAGTGAGTGCAGAGTAGTGAGTAGTGAGTGCAGAGTAGTGAGTGCAGAGTAGTGAGTAGTGAGTACAGAGTAGTGAGCCCAGAGTAGTGAGTGCAGAGTAGTGAGTGCAGAGTAGTGAGAGCAGTGTAGTGAGTGCAGAGTAGTGAGTAGTGAGTGCAGAGTAGTGAGTAGTGAGTAGTGAGTGCAGAGTAGTGAGTAGTGAGTGCAGAGTAGTGAGTAGTGAGTGCAGAGTAGTGAGTGCAGAGTAGTGAGTGCAGAGTAGTGAGTACAGAGTAGTGAGTACAGAGTAGTGAGTACAGAGTAGTGAGTACAGAGTAGTGAGTACAGAGTAGTGAGCGCAGAGTAGTGAGTGCAGAGTAGTGAGTGCAGAGTAGTGAGTGCAGAGTAGTGAGTAGTGAGTACAGAGTAGTGAGCCCAGAGTAGTGAGTGCAGAGTAGTGAGTGCAGTGTAGTGAGTGCAGAGTAGTGAGTAGTGAGTGCAGAGTAGTGAGTAGTGAGTGCAGAGTAGTGAGTAGTGAGTGCAGAGTAGTGAGTAGTGAGTGCAGAGTAGTGAGTGCAGAGTAGTGAGTGCAGAGTAGTGAGTGCAGAGTAGTGAGTAGTGAGTACAGAGTAGTGAGTACAGAGTAGTGAGCGCAGAGTAGTGAGTGCAGAGTAGTGAGTGCAGAGTAGTGAGTGCAGAGTAGTGAGTAGTGAGTAGTGAGTGCAGAGTAGTGAGTGCAGAGTAGTGAATGAAGAGTAGTGAGTGCAGAGTAGTGAGTAGTGAGTGCAGAGTAGTGAGTGCAGAGTAGTGAGTAGTGAGTGCAGAGTAGTGAGTGCAGAGTAGTGAGTAGTGAGTAGTGAGTGCAGAGTAGTGAGTGCAGAGTAGTGAGTGCAGAGTAGTGATTAGTGAGTGCAGAGTAGTGAGTGCAGAGTAGTGAGTAGTGAGTGCAGAGTAGTGAGTGCAGAGTAGTGAGTAGTGAGTGCAGAGTAGTGAGTGCAGAGTAGTGAGTAGTGAGTAGTGAGTGCAGAGTAGTGAGTGCAGAGTAGTGAGTGCAGAGTAGTGAGTAGTGGGTGCAGAGTAGTGAGTAGTGAGTGCAGAGTAGTGAGTGCAGGGCAGTGAGTAGTGAGTGCAGAGTAGTGAGTAGTGAGTGCAGAGTAGTGAATAGTGAGTGCAGAGTAGTGAGTGCAGAGTAGTGAGTAGTGAGTGCAGAGTAGTGGGTGCAGAGTAGTGAGTGCAGAGTAGTGAGTTGTGAGTGTAGTGAGTGCAGAGTAGTGAATAGTGAGTGCAGAGTAGTGAGTAGTGAGTGCAGAGTAGTGAGTAGTGAGTGCAGAGTAGTGAGTAGTGAGTGCAGAGTAGTGAGTGCAGAGTAGTGAGTGCAGAGTAGTGAGTAGTGGGTGCAGAGTAGTGAGTAGTGAGTGCAGAGTAGTGAGTAGGGAGTGCAGAGTAGTGAGTAGTGAGTGCAGAGTAGTGAATAGTGAGTGCAGAGTAGTGAGTGCAGAGTAGTGAGTGCAGAGTAGTGAGTAGTGAATGCAGAGTAGTGGGTGCAGAGTAGTGAGTGCAGAGTAGTGAGTTGTGAGTGTAGTGAGTGCAGAGTAGTGAATAGTGAGTGCAGAGTAGTGAGTAGTGAGTGCAGAGTAGTGAGTAGTGAGTGCAGAGTAGTGAGTAGTGAGTGCAGAGTAGTAAGTGCAGAGTAGTGAGTGTAGTGAGTGCAGAGTAGTGAGTGCAGAGTAGTGAGTAGTGAGTGCAGAGTAGTGAGTACAGAGTAGTGAGTGCAGAGTAGTGAGTAGTGAGTGCAGAGTAGTGAGTAGTGAGTGCATAGTAGTGAGTGCAGAGTAGTGAGTGTAGTGAGTGCAGAGTAGTGAGTAGTGAGTGCAGAGTAGTGAGTAGTGAGTAGTGAATGCAGAGTAGTGAGTATTGAGTGCAGAGTAGTGAGTGCAGAGTAGTGAGTAGTGAGTAGTGAGTACAGAGTAGTGAGCGCAGAGTAGTGAGTGCAGAGTAGTGAGTGCAGAGTAGTGAGTGCAGAGTAGTGAGTGCAGAGTAGTGAGTGCAGAGTAGTGAGTAGTGAGTGCAGAGTAGTGAGTGCAGAGTAGTGAGTGCAGAGTAGTGAGTGCAGAGTAGTGAGTGCAGAGTAGTGAGTGCAGAGTAGTGAGTGCAGAGTAGTGAGTGCAGAGTAGTGAGTAGTGAGTGCAGAGTAGTGAGTAGTGAGTGCAGAGTGCAGAGTAGTGAGTGCAGAGTGCAGAGTAGTGAGTGCAGAGTAGTGAGTAGTGAGTGCAGAGTAGTGAGTAGTGAGTGCTGAGTAGTGAGTGCAGAGTCCTCTTCGCTCTGACGACCAACATCTCCTTCAGGTTGGCAGGGTGAAGAAGGCAAGAACGGGTGGCAGAAGGTTTTCAATAAATGTGGCCTCTTTGTGGAACTCGTTGCCCCTACAACTGCGCTCGGAAGCTAGCCTGCTTCGGTTTCGAAAACTTTTAAAAACTTTCCTGTTTTCTGTTTAATCCCTTCATTCTTTAAGTAGTGTTATGTTCTGGTAAGCGCTGGGATGCCTCATAGGTAACCAGGCGCTATACAAAACTCAGAATAATAATAATAATAATAGAGTAGTGAGTGCAGAGTAGTGAGTGAGTGCAGAGTAGTGAGTGCAGAGTAGTGAGTGCAGAGTAGTGAATAGTGAGTGCAGAGTAGTGAGTGCAGAGTAGTGAGTGCAGAGTAGTGAGTAGTGAGTGCAGAGTAGTGAGTAGTGAGTGCAGGTAGTGAGTGCAGAGTAGTGAGTGTAGTGAGTGCAGAGTAGTGAGTGCAGAGTAGTGAGTAGTGAGTGCAGAGTAGTGAGTAGTGAGTAGTGAATGCAGAGTAGTGAGTAGTGAGTGCAGAGTAGTGAGTAGTGAGTGCAGAGTAGTGAGTAGTGAGTGCAGAGTAGTGAGTGCAGAGTAGTGAGTAGTGAGTACAGAGTAGTGAGCACAGAGTAGTGAGTGCAGAGTAGTGAGTGCAGAGTAGTGAGTGCAGAGTAGTGAGTGCAGAGTAGTGAGTGCAGAGTAGTGAGTGCAGAGTAGTGAGTGCAGAGCAGTGAGTGCAGAGTAGTGAGTTGTGAGTGCAGAGTAGTGAGTGCAGAGTAGTGAGTGCAGAGTAGTGAGTGCAGAGTAGTGAGTAGTGAGTGCAGAGTAGTGAGTGCAGAGTAGTGAGTGCAGAGTAGTGAGTAGTGAGTGCAGAGTAGTGAGTAGTGAGTGCAGAGTAGTGAGTGCAGAGTAGTGAGTAGTGAGTGCAGAGTAGTGAGTGCAGAGTAGTGAGTGCAGAGTAGTGAGTGCAGAGTAGTGAGTGCAGAGTAGTGAGTGCAGAGTAGTGAGTGCAGAGTAGTGAGTGCAGAGTAGTGAGTGCAGAGTAGTTAGTAGTGAGTGCAGAGTAGTGAGTGCAGAGTAGTGAGTAGTGAGTGCAGAGTAGTGAGTGCAGAGTAGTGAGTGCAGAGTAGTGAGTGCAGAGCAGTGAGTGCAGAGTAGTGAGTTGTGAGTGCAGAGTAGTGAGTGCAGAGTAGTGAGTGCAGAGTAGTGAGTGCAGAGTAGTGAGTAGTGAGTGCAGAGTAGTGAGTGCAGAGTAGTGAGTGCAGAGTAGTGAGTAGTGAGTGCAGAGTAGTGAGTAGTGAGTGCAGAGTAGTGAGTGCAGAGTAGTGAGTAGTGAGTGCAGAGTAGTGAGTGCAGAGTATTGAGTGCAGAGTAGTGAGTGCAGAGTAGTGAGTAGTGAGTGCAGAGTAGTGAGTAGTGAGTGCAGAGTAGTGAGTGCAGAGTAGTGAGTAATGAGTGCAGAGTAGTGGGTGCACAGTAGTGAGTGCACAGTAGTGAGTAGTGAGTGCAGAGTAGTGAGTAGTGAGTGCAGAGTAGTGAGTGCAGAGTAGTGAGTAGTGAGTAGTGAGTGCAGAGTAGTGAGTAGTGAGTGCAGAGTAGTGAGCAGTGAGTGCAGAGTAGTGAGTGCAGAGTAGTGAGTGCAGAGTAGTGAGTGCAGAGTAGTGAGTGCAGAGTAGTGAGTGTAGTGAGTGCAGAGTAGTGAGTGCAGAGTAGTGAGTGTAGTGAGTAGTGAGTGCAGAGTAGTGAGTAGTGAGTGGAGAGTAGTGAGTAGTGAGTGCAGAGTAGTGAATGCAGAGTAGTGAGTGCAGAGTAGTGAGTAGTGGGTGCAGAGTAGTGAGTGCAGAGTAGTGAGCAGGGAGTGCAGAGTAGTGAGTAGTGAGTGCAGAGTAGTGAATAGTGAGTGCAGAGTAGTGAGTGCAGAGTAGTGAGTGCAGAGTAGTGAGTAGTGAATGCAGAGTAGTGGGTGCAGACTAGTGAGTGCAGAGTAGTGAGTTGTGAGTGTAGTGAGTGAAGAGTAGTGAATAGTGAGTGCAGAGTAGTGAGTAGTGAGTGCAGAGTAGTGAGTAGTGAGTGCAGAGTAGTGAGTAGTGAGTGCAGAGTAGTAAGTGCAGAGTAGTGAGTGTAGTGAGTGCAGAGTAGTGAGTAGTGAGTGCAGAGTAGTGAGTGCAGAGTAGTGAGTGTAGTGAGTGCAGAGTAGTGAGTGCAGAGTAGTGAGTAGTGAGTGCAGAGTAATGAGTAGTGAGTGCAGAGTAGTGAGTAGTGAGTAGTGAGTGCAGAGTAGTGAGTAGTGAGTGCAGAGTAGTGAGTAGTGAGTGCAGAGTAGTGAGTAGTGAGTGCAGAGTAGTGAGTGCAGAGTAGTGAGTAGTGAGTACAGAGTAGTGAGCCCAGAGTAGTGAGTGCAGAGTAGTGAGTGCAGAGTAGTGAGAGCAGTGTAGTGAGTGCAGAGTAGTGAGTAGTGAGTGCAGAGTAGTGAGTAGTGAGTAGTGAGTGCAGAGTAGTGAGTAGTGAGTGCAGAGTAGTGAGTAGTGAGTGCAGAGTAGTGAGTGCAGAGTAGTGAGTGCAGAGTAGTGAGTACAGAGTAGTGAGTACAGAGTAGTGAGCGCAGAGTAGTGAGTGCAGAGTAGTGAGTGCAGAGTAGTGAGTGCAGAGTAGTGAGTGCAGAGTAGTGAGTGCAGAGTAGTGAGTAGTGAGTACAGAGTAGTGAGCCCAGAGTAGTGAGTGCAGAGTAGTGAGTGCAGTGTAGTGAGTGCAGAGTAGTGAGTAGTGAGTGCAGAGTAGTGAGTAGTGAGTGCAGAGTAGTGAGTAGTGAGTGCAGAGTAGTGAGTGCAGAGTAGTGAGTGCAGAGTAGTGAGTAGTGAGTACAGAGTAGTGAGTACAGAGTAGTGAGCGCAGAGTAGTGAGTGCAGAGTAGTGAGTGCAGAGTAGTGAGTGCAGAGTAGTGAGTGCAGAGTAGTGAGTAGTGAGTGCAGAGTAGTGAGTGCAGAGTAGTGAATGAAGAGTAGTGAGTGCAGAGTAGTGAGTAGTGAGTGCAGAGTAGTGAGTGCAGAGTAGTGAGTGCAGAGTAGTGAGTGCAGAGTAGTGAGTAGTGAGTAGTGAGTGCAGAGTAGTGAGTGCAGAGTAGTGAGTGCAGAGTAGTGAGTGCAGAGTAGTGATTAGTGAGTGCAGAGTAGTGAGTGCAGAGTAGTGAGTAGTGAGTGCAGAGTAGTGAGTGCAGAGTAGTGAGTAGTGAGTGCAGAGTAGTGAGTGCAGAGTAGTGAGTAGTGAGTAGTGAGTGCAGAGTAGTGAGTGCAGAGTAGTGAGTGCAGAGTAGTGAGTAGTGGGTGCAGAGTAGTGAGTAGTGAGTGCAGAGTAGTGAGTGCAGGGCAGTGAGTAGTGAGTGCAGAGTAGTGAGTAGTGAGTGCAGAGTAGTGAATAGTGAGTGCAGAGTAGTGAGTGCAGAGTAGTGAGTGCACAGTAGTGAGTAGTGAGTGCAGAGTAGTGAGTAGTGAGTGCAGAGTAGTGAGTGCAGAGTAGTGAGTAGTGAGTAGTGAGTGCAGAGTAGTGAGTAGTGAGTGCAGAGTAGTGAGCAGTGAGTGCAGAGTAGTGAGTGCAGAGTAGTGAGTGCAGAGTAGTGAGTGCAGAGTAGTGAGTGCAGAGTAGTGAGTGTAGTGAGTGCAGAGTAGTGAGTGCAGAGTAGTGAGTGTAGTGAGTAGTGAGTGCAGAGTAGTGAGTAGTGAGTGGAGAGTAGTGAGTAGTGAGTGCAGAGTAGTGAGTGCAGAGTAGTGAGTGCAGAGTAGTGAGTAGTGGGTGCAGAGTAGTGAGTAGTGAGTGCAGAGTAGTGAGCAGGGAGTGCAGAGTAGTGAGTAGTGAGTGCAGAGTAGTGAATAGTGAGTGCAGAGTAGTGAGTGCAGAGTAGTGAGTAGTGAATGCAGAGTAGTGGGTGCAGAGTAGTGAGTGCAGAGTAGTGAGTTGTGAGTGTAGTGAGTGCAGAGTAGTGAATAGTGAGTGCAGAGTAGTGAGTAGTGAGTGCAGAGTAGTGAGTAGTGAGTGCAGAGTAGTGAGTAGTGAGTGCAGAGTAGTAAGTGCAGAGTAGTGAGTGTAGTGAGTGCAGAGTAGTGAGTAGTGAGTGCAGAGTAGTGAGTAGTGAGTGCAGAGTAGTGAGTACAGAGTAGTGAGTGCAGAGTAGTGAGTAGTGAGTGCAGAGTAGTGAGTAGTGAGTGCATAGTAGTGAGTGCAGAGTAGTGAGTGTAGTGAGTGCAGAGTAGTGAGTAGTGAGTGCAGAGTAGTGAGTAGTGAGTAGTGAATGCAGAGTAGTGAGTGCAGAGTAGTGAGTGCAGAGTAGTGAGTAGTGAGTGCAGAGTAGTGAGTGCAGAGTAGTGAGTAGTGAGTACAGAGTAGTGAGTGCAGAGTAGTGAGTGCAGAGTAGTGAGTGCAGAGTAGTGAGTGCAGAGTAGTGAGTGCAGAGTAGTGAGTGCAGAGTAGTGAGTGCAGAGTAGTGAGTGCAGAGTAGTGAGTGCAGAGTAGTGAGTGCAGAGTAGTGAGTAGTGAGTGCAGAGTAGTGAGTAGTGAGTGCAGAGTAGTGAGTAGTGAGTGCAGAGTAGTGAGTAGTGAGTGCAGAGTAGTGAGTGCAGAGTAGTGAGTAGTGAGTGCAGAGTAGTGAGTAGTGAGTGCAGAGTAGTGAGTAGTGAGTGCTGAGTAGTGAGTGCAGAGTAGTGAGTGCAGAGTAGTGAGTAGTGAGTGCAGAGTAGTGAGTGCAGAGTACAGAGTGCAGAGTAGTGAGTAGTGAGTGCAGAGTAGTGAGTGCAGAGTAGTGAGTGCAGAGTAGTGAGTAGTGAGTGCAGAGTAGTGAGTAGTGAGTGCAGAGTAGTGAGTGCAGAGTAGTGAGTAATGAGTGCAGAGTAGTGAGTAATGAGTGCAGAGTAGTGAGTGCAGAGTAGTGAGTGCACAGTAGTGAGTAGTGAGTGCAGAGTAGTGAGTGCAGAGTAGTGAGTAGTGAGTGCAGAGTAGTGAGTGCAGAGTAGTGAGTAGTGAGTAGTGAGTGCAGAGTAGTGAGTAGTGAGTGCAGAGTAGTGAGTGCAGAGTAGTGAGTAGTGAGTGCAGAGTAGTGAGTGCAGAGTAGTGAGTGAAGTGAGTGCAGAGTAGTGAGTGCAGAGTAGTGAGTGTAGTGAGTAGTGAGTGCAGAGTAGTGAGTAGTGAGTGGAGAGTAGTGAGTAGTGAGTGCAGAGTAGTGAGTGCAGAGTAGTGAGTGCAGAGTAGTGAGTAGTGAGTGCAGAGTAGTGAGTGCAGAGTAGTGAGTAGTGAGTGCAGAGTAGTGAGTGCAGAGTAGTGAGTGCAGAGTAGTGAGTGCAGAGTAGTGAGTATTGAGTGCAGAGTAGTGAGTAGTGAGTAGTGAGTGCAGAGTAGTGAGTGCAGAGTAGTGAGTAGTGAGTGCAGAGTAGTGAGTGCAGAGTAGTTAGTAGTGAGTGCAGAGTAGTGAGTGCAGAGTAGTGAGTAGTGAGTGCAGAGTAGTGAGTGCAGAGTA
The DNA here is from genome assembly GCF_964261635.1 of Lissotriton helveticus. NCBI lineage: Eukaryota > Metazoa > Chordata > Amphibia > Caudata > Salamandridae > Lissotriton > Lissotriton helveticus. The sequence continues at coordinate 300,356,989 of NC_136059.1, forward strand.
GTGAGTGCAGAGTAGTGAGTAGTGGGTGCAGAGTAGTGAGTAGTGAGTGCAGAGTAGTGAGTGCAGAGCAGTGAGTAGTGAGTGCAGAGTAGTGAGTAGTGAGTGCAGAGTAGTGAATAGTGAGTGCAAAGTAGTGAGTGCAGAGTAGTGAGTGCAGAGTAGTGAGTTGTGAGTGTAGTGAGTGCAGAGTAGTGAATAGTGAGTGCAGAGTAGTGAGTAGTGAGTGCAGAGTAGTGAGTAGTGAGTGCAGAGTAGTGAGTGCAGAGTAGTGAGTGTAGTGAGTGCAGAGTAGTGAGTGCAGAGTAGTGAGTAGTGAGTGCAGAGTAATGAGTAGTGAGTGCAGAGTAGTGAGTAGTGAGTAGTGAGTGCAGAGTAGTGAGTAGTGAGTGCAGAGTAGTGAGTAGTGAGTGCAGAGTAGTGAGTAGTGAGTGCAGAGTAGTGAGTGCAGAGTAGTGAGTAGTGAGTACAGAGTAGTGAGCCCAGAGTAGTGAGTGCAGAGTAGTGAGTGCAGAGTAGTGAGAGCAGTGTAGTGAGTGCAGAGTAGTGAGTAGTGAGTGCAGAGTAGTGAGTAGTGAGTAGTGAGTGCAGAGTAGTGAGTAGTGAGTGCAGAGTAGTGAGTAGTGAGTGCAGAGTAGTGAGTGCAGAGTAGTGAGTGCAGAGTAGTGAGTACAGAGTAGTGAGTACAGAGTAGTGAGCGCAGAGTAGTGAGTGCAGAGTAGTGAGTGCAGAGTAGTGAGTGCAGAGTAGTGAGTGCAGAGTAGTGAGTAGTGAGTACAGAGTAGTGAGCCCAGAGTAGTGAGTGCAGAGTAGTGAGTGCAGTGTAGTGAGTGCAGAGTAGTGAGTAGTGAGTGCAGAGTAGTGAGTAGTGAGTGCAGAGTAGTGAGTAGTGAGTGCAGAGTAGTGAGTAGTGAGTGCAGAGTAGTGAGTGCAGAGTAGTGAGTGCAGAGTAGTGAGTGCAGAGTAGTGAGTAGTGAGTACAGAGTAGTGAGTACAGAGTAGTGAGCGCAGAGTAGTGAGTGCAGAGTAGTGAGTGCAGAGTAGTGAGTGCAGAGTAGTGAGTAGTGAGTAGTGAGTGCAGAGTAGTGAGTGCAGAGTAGTGAATGAAGAGTAGTGAGTGCAGAGTAGTGAGTAGTGAGTGCAGAGTAGTGAGTGCAGAGTAGTGAGTAGTGAGTGCAGAGTAGTGAGTGCAGAGTAGTGAGTAGTGAGTAGTGAGTGCAGAGTAGTGAGTGCAGAGT